>NC_065527.1:26515932-26779374 GCF_006386435.1 Epinephelus moara | reverse complement strand
ACCCGACGGGAGGGGTGAGCGAGTGAGCCCTGCAATCTAGAATTTGACCACTGATGTCACTGTTTTCAACCCATTTTACACACTGGCCCTTTAAGTGCTTTGAATGTCGCCTGTGGCAAATAGTCATTGTGTTTGCGTCTTGTTGTTGTTTTCCATGATCCATAGTTTCTGTTCTCTTGTGAAAGAGAAAGTGCTGAAAGAAGAGTTGTTAGTAGTGCTGTTTTCCATTCAAATCTCCTCTTCCCAGCTGTTTCCTTATGTCTCTCCCACTATATATATCCAGCTAATTATCCCACCTTAATAACTCTGTGCTATTGCTGCTTAGTCTAATCCAGTGCAGTAGTCGTGAAAGGTCAGAATCACCTCATGCCAGCTGGCTGCTGTCCATCACATCATCCCAATGGGATGACCATGTACTCTTGAATGCGTAATATCACTCCCACTCTCTCCTGTCCTCTCTAGCATACCCTCTCTTCCTTCACTGTTTCTCTTTTCTTCCTTTCTCTCTTTATCGCTTTTCTTCCGTCTTCATGTCTCTCTCTGGTTTGTGGTTATGTGTCGTGAGTGGAGAGCTGATTGACTCGTCAGACCGCAGGAGACACAACGTTCACAAAACAGCGCCATGTCTTTCACTCACACACTGTCTCTCTCTCTATCGCTCTCTGATTTGAAGACACTTCATCTATAAGACCTGGCTTAATAGTATATCTTACTTTACAGCAGCACTATAGATTTTCATGTCAAGCAATTTTGGCAGTGCTCTCCCTTAGGTATTTGAAGAGCTAATTTGCGAAATGCCATTTAGTGTAGCAGGGTGGTGCAGAGTAGGAGGGGGAGGGAATCTCTCTTCAGCTTGAGGACACAGATTGATGTTGGCATGTTTCTGCTTTGCAGAGGTGTTTTTCAATTAAATGCTGAACCACATTAGCCACACATCTTTACCTTAAGTGAGTTAACATATTTTCATGTCAAATAAAATTCCGTCTTGATATGATTATGGCAGACATCTCTTTGCAGAATGTTGTGATTTGATCCTTTGGAGCCATAAACATGCTATAAAAAGCTCTTTTTTAATTTGTTGTGTTTCTGTTTTTTTCCCAGAGACCGACCATTCAGGATGAAAGTAATCAGCGCTGCAGCTCTTGGCGCCCTGTTCTGCACCGGTAAGCACAAATATAATCAGTCACTTGGGAGTGGGTTTGGATAAATGAATGACTGAAACAGACTTCCTGCAAAGCTGAATTTGTTTTAAGCGAATGATTTGCGTAGATTTTTATGAGAACCACACCAAAGGAAGCTGTTAGAGTTATTTTGTGATATGTTTAATTTCCACTAATTTACTTGCCTTTTGTTCCTTATGAGAAAGTCAGATAGTATTTACATCCAGTCTTTTTTTAGCTGTCATTAAGTGAGGCATTTACATTTCAAAGACTTAATGCTTTTTTGGGAAGTGGTTTTTCAATTAAGAACAAAGGACCTATTTAAAGATCTTTGTACAAAACAGCAGACAACTAAAAAAAAGATACATTTTAAAATTAACTCCTTTCTTTTCTTTTTCAGTTGTGTCAGCATCTTTGAAAGGTAAAGTTGCACGCTTGTTCGGTTTTCAGTGCATGTCTAGTAGTGCTTTAAAAGAACTAACTACGGTAGCCCTGAGCATCAAAACACAACATTACAACATTTCAGAAAACAAAACAGCATTTCACAAATCACTAAACATTTCATGTTGTGGAGTTGTAATTATTTTGTTTTGGCTAATTTTATTTTTTGAAATGATATTTTTTGGGAAATATTTTGTTGTGTATCTGAAATGTTGTTGTGTTTTGACCCTCAGGGCCACTGTAATAAACAGATGAGGAAAGATACAGAGAAAGTATATAACAAATAGCAGGCTGCCTGTCCTATCTAATAAAACATCTTGTTTCAACCAGTCAAAGAGGAACACAGGACAGCCTTCTTTGGGGAGGACATTCACATCGACATCCTGCCTGGGAACGTTAGTGAGGTTGTGTTCAAACCCAGAACCAATCACTCTGCTGAGGTGGTTCTGCTGCGAGCAGGCCAGGTGGTGAGTCCACGGGGCCGTCTTACCACTCTGGGCCACCTGGTGGTGGAGGACGTGCAGGAGGAGGACGAGGGGGTGTATATCACCAGGAACATCAACCATCCCAACACAGCCAAGCACCTCAGCCTCATTGTCAGGGGTAAGCTGCTAGCTGCACAAAGATTGTTCAGTGTTAGAAAGTGTTTGCCAACTTGAGATTGTCTACCTTAAGTCACAGTTTTGGCAGTGGATAGTAAGATTTTTTGAGAACAACAGAAACTAAATATATACAATCTGGAACACTGGTCCTAATCTCTGCTGTGGAAAATACAGCATGCTAGTTGGTAAGCTACTTACCTAAACTAACAACTTTAAACATGCTGTATCAGTGTAGCTTATGTAATATTTAGGACACACGTAGGATTGCAAGAATGCTAAATATAGTGTCATACAATCAGAAAAAGATGTAACTATTTGCTGTATCACAAAAGACCATGTAAAATTGGCAGTGCCACACCTAACACATTTGGCATCCGAGTCCTGCACGTGCAAATTTCCTCCACTTCTTTTTTTTTTTGTACTGCGCCCCGGATGGCTTTTGCCTTTTCATTGTCTCTTACTCTAATGCTCTTCACATACACTCCACTCAACCATACCCATCAATGCTCTAGCCTGTTCTGACTTGGGTGATCACTCACTGATGAAGACATTAAGGTGAAGTGCATTGCAAGGACTAGAAGTGGTACCTCTACTACCGACTGACTATTAGAATTGGATCTTTGGATCATTTTTACTCTATGTTTGATTTTTTTAAATAAAAAAATATATATAGAAGACATAGGTGGTAGCCTACAAGAAGATCAGCCACTGGAAGCTGAACAAATCCTGTGTTGTTTAAAATCACAGAGCCTTATTTGTAGGCCTATAACACAAAAACTTCAGGATAGATAAAATTCCTTTAAGGTCTGAAGTAGATTAAGTTTAGGAATCATACATACAACCATAAAACTAATACCACAATTGACGTTCTGGTCAGTCACAGAATTGATTTGTATTCACTGACTTTCATTACATGTGTCACAAAGATCCTGCTTTGACCTTTATTTTCTCTGGTCTTGTCAATCAGACTGCGCTTTGGAGCAAGTGGTGAAGTACGGAGAAACTTACTACATCCATCTCAATCATGTGGAGGGCCCCATCACCCTGGAGTTCAGGTAAGGACGGTCAGTAAGAAGCACAACAGAAAAAGTACTCATATTCAACATGGAGGCATGGTTATTACAGATTTTGTAGTTGTTTTGATCTAAATCTCACAGCCAAGTCATCCTATATACATCATGTCATGTGTAGCATTGTAATGTAACTGTGTTTGTCTGTGTGGTACCTGTTAAATAGCTGGAGTTTGAGGTGCGTTCCTGGTAAATCTGCAAGGGTTTAGGACTGTCCCACTGTCAAATCATCAAGTGCATAAGGGTTCTTTGCAGGCAAATAAGCCACTCTTCCCATAAGTTAGTATTTCTGCAGACTTTGCCCAATCTCAGAACCCATCAGCTATCAGTCTGACGATGATAAGCCTCTTGGGGCAACAGCGTCATTTCAGCTTATCTCTATAAACAGATATCTGCATATGATTAAAAAAATAAAGCAAATGGAAAGCTAAATTGCCATGAGATGATAGCCAGTGGGTTCTGAAACCGCATTTCGGCCAATGCATTCCACCTCTTCTTCTCTCCACATGGACTGTTTACCTGCTGCTCAAACGGGTTTGGTCAATACTATTCAGACTACAAATGGACTACAAACAGAAACCAGATCACGTCTGATTCAGTAATTTTGGATTGAGTTTCTGCATTTGTTTATGTGTATCTGTTTATAGCATAAGAGAAGGGGACATACCCAATGTGACGTCCCTCACTGGTTTGCGGACTGCCGTTTTGAGGCTTCATGTTTGGCATTTTGGCTGTTGCCATCTTAGCTTTTGGAGCCAGAAGTGACCAGATTCAAACAATTAAGTCCATGAGGGTTCAAGGCATAGGCCTCAGGGTGGAGACTGGGATTGGGCCACCCTAATTGCTCATGTGTTACTTTAGGTAACATTTATTCTCTCATGTTCTATTCTAAGGCCTAGTCTGGTTCAGCCCAATCAGACTGAGATACATCATGCAACAGAGCCTCCACCTGTGATGCTGTATAACAAGACAGAAGTTCTGGCAGAAGAGTATGTGGGGCGTCTCAGCGTGTCAGAAAAACGGGTGACTCTGCACTCGGTCAGGATGACGGACGAGGGGAGCTTTACAGTGCTGGACCGTGAGGGCAAAATCAGGAGGAGGAACTGTCTGAATGTCAGAGGTGAGGAGAGATTTGTGCTTCACTGCATCCTCTTAGCTTTAATTGATTCATTTATCAAGCTCATGTGCATGTGTCGATATTCTGATGTCAAAGCTGGGGTAGGCAGAAATCTGGAAAAGGCAACAAAAAAAAACAGGAGAATCTGAAAAATACAGCCCTCCCCTCTCTGTCCTAAGCACCTCCCAGCAGACGGCCACGGGCATATGCACATGCTTCATACCGTAACTCAGTGTTTCCCATACATTGCTTTATTTGATTTTATTCATTGTAGGGTTGCACACAGTACATTCACCCAGCCCTTTTGCCCTCCCCCCCAGCACTGAGTGGTAGCCAGCAGCAGCACAGGGTCCAATCTGTGTAACGGCAACAACAGAGAGTTTGCTGATCCAGCAGGGAGTTTGGTTTAGTCCAGTACCTGGGGGCTGGGGTTTGCAATGGCTGGATTCGTGGTGCTGCGACCGCTGACTGGGGGTCTGTCTCCATAGCTGCCGCCTGCTCTCCTCCCAGAGAGGTGGTCTATAGCAGTGGGGAGTAAGGTGGAGGACACACCGTGAAGTTCTAGTTAACGCCAGCAACATAAATGTGAACTTAAAGTCACAGCCGTGAGCCTTTAGCTTCGGTTAGTGAAAGGCTTAACTATCAGCAACGTTCTCTCTCCGTCTCTGAAACGTTTCGGCGATTTTGAAAAGTGTTTTATTTTGTTTTTTCTTCGACTCTCTTCTTATCTGTTGATAAGTTCATCTTCCTTTTTTTTTGGGTTGCTTTGCAGTGTTGGTAGTTGTTGCTGGAATGGCAACTTTCTCCTGCAGGACTCTCCGTCGTAAAAATTAGGCTTTCACCAAAGCGAACATCCAAAAGGAATGCCCTCTCTCTGAAATGACCTGTGAGTGGCCAAAGTCTCCCGTCACTGGTTGGATTTTTTAAGCAAAGAGGAAGTGCAGAAGTCTAGTGTTCTCACAGTCCACTTGAATTACATTATGTTTAAAGTTTATTATGAGACTTTATCCAATGACGCCAAAATGAAGTGCTGCAGTCCTTGATATTAGCCTGCACAGATTCCACTAAGTGTTAGTAGTCTATAGCTTTGTCATCAAAATGCCACCAGCGTTTTGTCTTTTGTCTTTCTCACATTGCAAATTTTCATCTTGGCCTAGAGTCACTGTATGCATTATCTAATTCTAGAGTGTATTACCTTTAAAAAAAATCCTAATGCCTTAATCTCAGAAAAGGTCGTAAGCCTTTATTTAATGTATTTAAAATGAGGTTAACCTGCCTGCAGGGATACTGCCCTGCTGCACCAGTAAAGAATAGGATATAGATAAAAATATATCAAGAACACATTTACTTTAATGAAGGTTAGGGAACACAATATTACAACTGATGACTGAGATACAGTGGCTTCTGTGTGCTAAAACAGAAGTTGGCTTTAAATAAGACAGTCTACAGCTATGCTAGTGGCTCTTTGAAGCTGTCCTTTGACACAGTAGTGGTTTAAGCTAAATGCAAGGTTCAGTACAACCAACATGTGCGCATAAGTATGACAAATGCAAATAGTCTTTTGGCAATTAGACCCCATTGTGGTGTCAGATATATAAGGAGGGTGGTGACGGCTTCAATGAAAGGAAACCCAAGACATGGTAACATATGCACATTGCTAGGCTAGCTATATGCTGCACATCTTTTTATATTTCTCTCTTTGGTTCTCCACAGAGCACCAGAACTTCATCCACCTCTCCAACAGAGAAAATCTGAAGATGAAACTCTATGTGGACCATTCCAATCTTAACATCGTCTACAGGCCCAAATCAGATAATCAGGACCGGGTCGTCCTGAACCAGGGGGTCCTGGTGACACCGCTGGACCCTCAGCTGGAGGGCAGGTTGAGTGTGGAGGGATCAGAGCTCATCATGAAAAAGGTCCACCTGTCCGACATGGGCGTCTTCATTGTGACAGACCGGGCTGGGTTTCCTGTGGCTCATGTCTACTTAGAGGTTGATGGTAAGAGAAGAAGACATTTAAATGTTTAGCATACTGTATTTAGTTAGTTAGTTTGTAATAAAAATAAATAGCCTCTAATCAATTATACATTATGTTTATTGAAAGAATTTACATGATTAACTTCAGAGTAGTGCAACTGTAATAAAACATATAAATATATATTCTGTGTGTGTGTGTCCAGCAAAGCTTTTGTACATTCAGAGCCTTTCTGAAGTAAATGAGATCACGGGTGTCAGTGAAAAGAAACATCTCCTAAAATAGCACTCCATGGAGCAGAACCAGAGATATCATCTTTTAACTTTTGGCTCCACACCCTGCCAAAGGCTTTAATCAGCTTTAACTTGAACTTTGCAGCTGAGCTTTAGCATAGTCATAAATGGAAATAGTGAAACTGTGTCATGATAGCAATAACACACTGAAGAAGAAAATGCTGACACCTATCTGCTGTGTGACATAGATCTGTATCTATTTTTACCTGTGCCGTGGGAAAAAAAGATAAATACAAGAATAGAAATCCTTAAGATATAGCAGAGACAGGTTAACCCCAAATCAAAAATACATATTTTTCCTCTTACTTGTGGTGCTGTTTATGTCTAGATTATTTTGGTGTGAGTTGCTGAGTGTTGGCAATATCGGCCGTAGAGATGTCTGCCTTCTCTTGAATGGATGTCACTTGGCTTGTCGTGTCCAAAAAAGCACCACAAGCAAAGGTTGAACTGTCCCTTTGATTAAATGTGAATACCTCACTTCAGAATACCTACAAGCACTAGCCACAGTTCTGCTCAACATTTTAAGGTGGCAGCATCAGGCTGCCAATAAAAAAAAATAGAAACTGAAATTGCTATGTAACATTTTAATGCAAGTTAACACAGTAATTATTATAAGATTTAGTTCTATCATGAAACAGAGATGGAGGGTGGGTAACTACACATCAAGTCTGAAACAACATTTCTGCAGTCACAGAAGGGTTTTAATTTGAATCTGTGTTTGTTCTTGTTTGTCTCCCTCTCAGCCTACAGGCTGCCTCCCCTGACTGTAGCCATCCTCTCCCTGCTGAGCGTGATCGCCTTCATGCTGCTGGTGTGCCTGCTGTCCTGCCTCTATAGAGTGCACAAGAGGAACGAGAAGAACAAGAAGCTGATGCTCCTTGCTCAGCAGGCCGGAAAGGGAGACGGCGAGGCTTTCAGACAGGTAACATCCACCTAGTGCATTACCATCATCCTTTTTTCCTCTGTGATGGAGGAATGTTGTAGGGTCACTGCAACAGGAACATGAAAAGGCCCCAGAGGAATGAAGGGCCTGCAGGCAAAATAAGTAGTGCTTGTCATGTTGCAAGAGTGAAGTCCGTGTTTGTGTGTGTTTGTGTGCCTGTGTGTGTTGGCTGGGCGAGGATTTAAAGGTAGAGGAGGGTTCTGTTCCTGCTGTGGGAGTCAAGATGGTCAGCTGGTCCACTTCCTCCCCTACAGAGCTGGACCTGACACACACAGTTACAGCCAAATGAAAGACATCAACACGGCAGAGGACAACTCATGGAAACATAGCACTTCTAATACTGCTCACTGAGTCTCTTTTCTCTTCTCTCACACTTATGTGTTGTAGATGAACATGCCAGAGACACACGTATGTCTGCCATTATTAGGTGCTATTGTCAGTGATAGTCCTCCTGCTTAAGTCAGTGTAGATCACATTAAATAGAAGCAGCAACTAAATACCTGAAAAATAAGGTAAATATTTTTGCATGGAAGAAAGTCATGTATGTTATATTAAAATAAACCACTACAACTCTGACACTCTGGAAAGTATCCAAGTATTTTCATTTTATGCTACTTTATACTTCTCCTCCTCATCAATTCAGAGGCAAATATTATATTTTGTAAGGCACTACATTTATTTGATAACTTTAGTAAGTAGCTCCTTTCCAGATTCAGATTATGAATACAAATTATAATCAACGAAAAGATGTTATTGATTCTCAGGGAGAAAATCAAAAGCTACGCAGTAGAAATAAAACTTAATATATATGAAAAATTAAGCTGTCCCCACATTTACCAGTTGCAGTAGGGATGAACACAAATACTTCAATAACTATAATCCAACAATATAATGTACTCTGAAATGGGCTAATCTGCAAAATAAGTACTTTCACTTTTGGTACATTTTTAATGCTGACACTGTTGTTCTTTTACTTATTTAAAATGTTGAATGCAGGCCCTTTAGGCTACCTCTAATAGCGTATTACGCTGCACTTACACTGTGGTATTGCTACTTATATTTACTTAAAGGCACACTATACAGGATTTTCTTAGAATAACAACATGGAAGTGATCCCTGTCAATCATCACGGTGTTTCCCACAGAATTACTATGGCAGCTGTTTGTGCTTGTATCAGTCTGTGCCCTATTGTAAATTCTGAGGTTGTGTGAACACAGCACATGGATAATTCTCCTTTTTTGAGTTATAGGGTATGAACTGATCAGGTGTTGCAGTCAGAGCTGATCAGATCAGATTGATGGATAAGAGGAATAACTGTTTGTGAGTGAAAGCAAACTTTAGACCCAGTGCAATGAAGGTGAAGTTTCGCTGTCACCACACCTGCTGTTCTGCTGCTTTGTCTGTGCCCTCCAACTGTGAAACAAATAATAACGGAACGGCACATATATTCCAAAAGCACGCCTAATGAACGTTCCAGATCCAAAAAATGGAAATCTAAAAGTGGGGGCAGATGTTTTAATTATGGCGGCCTGCTACAAATATATGAAAATGTGGGAAAACCATCATCACTGACGACCATTACTGTGGTGTTGCAGTGTCTGCATCTGTAGAGCACCTGCCCTCCGCATGTATTTTTTCTCTTTTTTCCTCTTATTTGGTGTGTTTGGGATATGTATCTAATATTTGGGTAATGGTGTGTAGCTTCCAGCCAATCTGTAAAAACGCAGTGACCAGGTTAGACCGCTGTCTCCATCTCTCGTCTCTGCTCTGTGGATGCATGCAGCAGGTCTGTGTGTCTGTTTAGAAGAAGGCAGTTTGGGCTACACACAGAGCAGAGAAGCCAGGTGGACAGAATGAAACACGCGCTTCAGCCGTAATCACAGAAAAAACAGCTGTGTGCAGAGGTGTTGGTGTGTTTATTTGAGCAACACAACACAACCACTGTAAAACAATCAGAATTTAACGTTTATTTCTCTAATTCACTGCTTTGTTCTTGTGAACGCCGCTCCCTCTCGCTTGACCTTCGCTGCTCTTTCATCCTCATTTAGCCGAGGAGGAGGAGCCAGGTTTGAATGTTGTGTTAACAAACAGTCAGCGACAAATCCTGCATAGTATGCCTTTCAGTAAAAGACCCTCCTCCACCACTGGTGACTAACTTTGTGTTGGAGACATAAGCCTGACACATACTCCATATAAGTCTGCAATTGTTGAAGCTTTGAGCTACACAAAGCCATTTTCACACATTTAGTATTCTAACATGTCACATTTTTCATTTTTAATGAAGTACAAGCACAAGTTACAGTCTCCAGCCCGGCAGCGAGGGGTGCTTTCACAGGCAATAACAAGATTTTGGCACCAGATATTTTTGTACATAAAATTGCAGTGCGTCTTTGCACAGCTCATGGGTAGTTGTCAAACGAATATGCTTCTCATTAATTTTTGTAATACAAATCACTCAATGTTTCTAGAATATAGAGCACCCTGTGTTGTCACACAAAGACTCAGTTTATTGTACTCATGATTTATTGTAATGCTGAGCCAGTTTTTAGAGTGGGGGGGTCTTTTTTTAATGGTTGATTTACTACAAAAAGCCTTTTGAGGTGCCGTCATTACCGTGTTTCTTATTCTTTAGATGTCAGTTTTTAATAAAACTCTCCAATTAGGAATTCATTGTGAGGGCCCTCAAAGGTTGTTCTGAACGAAAAAGAAAACCAGTGATTGTTTTCCAATCTGCATTTTCAAATCTTTGCTCTACCTTCTCTTCACTTGCTCAATACTGGTTGATTAACTGACTGATTGGATGATTTAAAGGAGTTGACAGTTAACCCCTCTGTCACCAAAACCCTTCGCTCTGATTCCCCAGTTGAGGATTAGCTAACCAACTCAATTTATGGACCAATTAAAAACTCATTACAAATAGATGACTCACCTGTAACCTTCGACTCAGAAATTGATCGCTCCACAGAGGGACAGTGGTTCAATACAAGCATCTAATGGTGAAAAAAATATGTCCAGATCAATTGCACAGGGCTTTAATAAACACACTGAATACCTCATGTACCAGATTTAAAAATATCTTGTATTGTGTACCACTAAAGATCACTTTGATGCAACTAAAAACAGGTGGGACTGATTTATTTTATATTTCTTTAATCTGAAAAAAAGTCAGACAAACGAAATGATCTTTATATTGCTTTTGCTAAACTAATAATCAGAGCATTGTTTTCCCGAATGAATGATGCACCAAATTACCGGTTCCTTTAAAATAGTTGAAAGATAACCCCCTTTCTCTCTCCAGCATCCATAGTAAACGATCGTTAAAACAGATTTAATTTATGGTTCAATTAAAAACCCACTGCAGACAGATGACTCACTCATTGTAAACAACCCGAAGACTGATTGCACGGCGGAGGCATCAAGATAAAGTGTTTAGATAATATGTCATCTTACTAACTCGGAACTGTGAAGCTGCATTTCAATTCAGAGTTGTGCTGAGATACAGAATTATAAATGTTTTACAATCTACAGATTAAAACGTGCATATAACCAGTTAAAATCCAGCTCTCTTGGAAAATATATATATAACAGATATAAAGCAGTCAGTTTTTCAAATGATAACTTTTTATTTCCAAAGTCACTTTACACTATTGACTGAATGCGACAAGTAAGTGCTCAGGCAGATTTTGTCTTTTAACATCAAGTCTAGTGGAGGTTCAGTTCTCTACTCATGTTTCTGTTATATTAATCATGGTAACTGGTCACATTGTGCTGGTGTTTGTGTTTTATTATGTGTTCATAAATGTCATAACAGAAGTTGTCTGAGCAACCCTGTCTCCTAGAAATGACGTTTGTATGTTAGTAAACTGCTTTCTGAATCACGCTAATGTGGAAACATAATTGCTGATAAATTATTGATTGATGGCCACTTCCTTCTGAAGCCTACGCGGTACGTTTCAGGAGGAAGCCTACAGCAATGTGGCTTGGGAGGACAGTGGGCGTACAAGGTGCAGGACCTTGGCTTAAGGCACTTTGGTTAAGGTTAGACAGTTAATGATTTTAGTGAAATATTAATCAAAAAGGGAATTAAAAATAATTCTGTCACTTAGAGTGGATAGTTTATTGCAACATCGCCTATCTTGGTTGAAAACAACCATTGTTGGTGAACATTTTGCTGATATGTTCACTATCAATTTTTGCGACTTGCCAGTTACATTAATTAGCAACATTTTCTCTTTGGAAAACCTAATTTGCTTGGCATTACGCTTCCTTTGAAATGTCTTTGGTGTTTCAAATTAGTTGTTTTCATGAATTCTCTTATTAGATATATAAATGTGATTTCTAGGAGACATGGCTGGTCTGAGTGTGGCCGTATTATTATTGTTATGAACAATAACCTGCATCATTACTCTTGCAGTTTTTCTTACCATAGAAACATCAAGCTGTTGTACTGCTGCAACACACTGTAGGCTGTAGCTGTAAGCTAGTTAATGCCATTGCTGACTTTTCTCCAAAGATCTTACTTTTCTAAACTGTTATTTGTGGTGTTTGTGGTGTTGTCAGGTCATATGACCTTCTCTTACCAGAAATTTAAAGTAAGCTATTTGAACCAATCAGGACAACGACTTTTGAGTTGAGTTTTACAAAGCTAACAGTAAGTGGCCAACAGTTAAGACAAAATCTAAAACTGAACAAATGAAAAAAAATGGACAGGTGCATCAGGTCAAAACCTATTAATTGTTATTGTTAGTTTTTCAACAACTGAATATTTGTGTGTGATGTTACATTAATGTTACTATGTTTGTCTCTGTTCTCTCTTTTCTCTGTCACTGTATGTGTGTTGCAATGTATCTGTAATTTCCTTTTGATTATCTATTGCGTTACAGACACACAGGATACAGCTGACACTCTGCCATTAGACACATATTTCTTTTTCTCAGAGTTGCCATTTTGAGTTTGCTGCAAAACGTAACACCTAGGAACCAGCTGGATTTGTAAGATAAATGCTGGCAGATTACCACAATAGGCTACATTTAAGCGTTATTATTATCTTTTTTAATTTAAAGGGGCAGTTCACCCACAAATATTTGTCCTCTTACTTGTAGTGCTATAGCCTAAATCAATCTAGATTATTTTGGTGTGAGATGTTGAGTGTTCTTCCTACAGTAACTGCTCACAACACGCTCTGTGGTTTATTTTGAGTAAGTGGAAGTGGGTCATTATTTCTGGAAAGTAAATGCTTTTTTTGGGCGCCATCCAGCTCCATTATTTTGGAGAGAAGGCAGACAGTTCTACGGCTGATATCCGGACACTCAACAACTTACACCAAAACAATCTCGACTAATAAGTAGCTCTACAGGTAAAAGGAAAAATATGTATTTTTGATTTTGTGGTGAACTGTCCCTTTAACTTCCATCCAACAGTATACCTTGTGTCTATGTATGTTTGTTTGTATTTGTTTTTAATGTCACATTTAATATGTTTATGATGGTTTAATGATGTGCATCTTGGTTCAGTTTCACAAGTACTGAGAGAAAACACAGCTGTGGAAATGAGGCCTTAATGCTCACAGCTGAATGTCTCTGACTGGCAGCCCAGCTAACGCTGTTGCCTTTGCATTGCATTTCTCCCTCTTACTTTAAGGAGCCTCAAACGGAGCCTCTTCTTGGTGAGAGAAATGTGTTCTGGCCTCTTTTTTCTGCTCTCCTTTGGTGTCTAGAGAAATGTACTTTGCTCGTTTGGCAAGCAAGTTCCTTGATCAACATGCTGTTGTGTGAGAAGATTATTGGTGACAGTTTCAGAAATGTGTGTTCAGTATTTTGTAAGTTGTGGGGCTTTTGAAATTATACAAATTCATTAACGAAATGGAGCACTAGCACACTAAATAAATCCTGGACACTGAAGAGAAACTGCTATCAATCCTAATGAACAGGCAGAAGTTGATCAAAGAGCTAATTTGACAAAAAGTCAATGAATTACCTTAAGTGGATCTGGCACCACAACTTGGGACAAGCTGTCTCTGCGATCCTTACAGACTTTTCAATATTCAAGGACTGAGCTGAGCACAAGTATCCCTTTTTATGTAGATTATTTAATATATATTTGTGTATGTGTCTTTCATGTTAACAATGCAGGACGAGAGACCAATGGCAGCCCAGAAATCAATCAAAAAATACATGGCAGTAGTGCATGTGTTTTGCAGTTAATGCGCTAAAACATAATTAACACCAGGGTCTGAAGAAAAAAGAAAGAAAAAATAAAATAAATATTAAAACCCATTTTCGGAAATACTCTGGTTTGCTCTCTTAAATGATTAGTGTGTAAGATTTAGGGGGATTCAGTGGCATCTAGTGGTGAGGAATGCACATTGCAGCCAGCTGAAACTTAGAACATTTAGGATTCCTTCAGTGTTAAGGAGGTTTTTACCAGGAGCTGAAGTATTCACAGAGGTCTCCTCCTCTCTGAAACAAACAGGCCAGGTGACTTAAAACAGTAGGCCTAATACAGCTGAATAAAGCAGTTTTATGTTTAAAAAAAATGTGTTTTTCAAATGCTCACATTGCAGAGGGGCTGCTTACTATGGCTGCCGATACGAAAATATGAAAACGCAGGGAAAACACACAAAATCCTGAGCCTGTTTTTTATTTTTTTGTCTGTTCTGGGCTACCGTAGGAAATTGGTGTATACTGTAGGCAAGGACCTGCTCTATATACTTAGATATAAACGGCTCATTCTGAGGTAACAATAACACAATTCTTATTTTTAGGTGATTATACATATAAGGAAAGCATACTTATTATATTATATTCCATTTTTACTTAGATGTCCCCTAAATCTTACACACTGGACCTTTATTGGGGGTTAGATGTAAAGATCAATATCAATGGTTAAGAGTAGAGGCCAGTTCTGTCAGTCCCTAATTCTATAAACTGTGCTGGTTTGACAAGCTCGGTCAAACATGTGATCTGTCTTCCAGGATTTTAGATACAGTTTTGACCCAGGTCGGGGTGCACACTGCAAAAATGTCCATTATAAAAAGTAATTCAATTAAATATTGACTCCAAAAAATCTTATTTTTCTGAAACAATTGAAAATGTGCTTGGCTTCAGGTCAGTTTGTGAAACAAGAGAAGGGAGCCCAGAGGTTTTCACTTGCTTTCAGAAAATGAGATTTTAAACTTAAGTATAGAGACTAAATGACTTGTTGAAAGGGTTTAGACCTCCTCTATATTACTGATGACATTAGAGGAACTCACACAAATGTCATGTGTGCCACCCATGCCTCAGCTTTGGCTTTCTCGCTTTTCTCCCTTGTTTCTTTCTTTCCTTTTTCTCTCAGCTGATTAACGGCTCAGACGTTACCTGCAGCTCCTCATAAACAATCTAGTTCTGATAAGTGCTGTCCTGTAGCTTCACTGCTGTATTTAACATACAGTATGTGGTGATTGAGCGAGCTTTAGTGACGCGCACACACATGCACATATTTCTAACTTGGGTGTTGTTTTATTGTGTGGGGTGAATTAAAAGGTATATATCCGATGTGTATGTGTGGGTATCTGTGTGGTGTTAAGGGCAGTAGTGATTAACCTGTATGAGTCGGCTTTACTAAACCTTTCATGAGGTACAGTAGTTTTATTCTTTTGGAGAATTATTACTGCATAATCAACTACTTGCCCAGATGTGTTTGTGTTGCTGTCAGTGTCTGTCTGTGTTTGTCTAGTTTCTGTGCATTAGATGTCATGTGCTCATATTTGAGTTTTCAAGTGATGCAAAGCAAAAGATTAATATGTGACATGACATTGAGACACTTCCCCTGGGACCTGCTGTTTTTAGATTTATTCCCAAATGTCACTAGTCACCAGAGACACAATTAGTTACATTTTAGTGACTAATCATCATTCTTCAAGTTATTTGTTGCTTTAAGTTAAAGGTATTACTCAACATTAGGAGTCTGGATTGCCTGCACATGGCTCTCACCGCTAATGTCACAAGCATACATGGAGATGGCTAGCAGTGCTTATGGCACTATAAGAGCTAACATTGGGTGCATTTGGAAAAACTCACTCCCAGTGCCAGAGTGCACTCTAGCACAAATTGGACTGTTTATACATTTAGAGTGCTGTTGGAATATAAAGTTTGTTTATTCAGAACACCACAGTTTCCAAGCATCAGAGTGTACACTGGACTCTGGGAGTCAATGTGTGATTAACTTCACAGTGTAGTTCATTAATTCATGTAGACATAGAGCGCTCTGTTTCTTTGAACAACAGTGCTCTCACTTTAGAGTAGAGCGTCAGATTGGATTTACGAATGCACCCATAGTTAACCTTGGTGGGTTCCACAATGACGCTGTCCTGCCACTGTCGGTTGGGACGGTGCTATCAGCAGGAACCACTGTATGAGCACAATGCAATGTGGCAGCGATTAGCAAGCCAGTGAGACATGAAGGGAAGGACATGCACTAATCTCTATAAAGTGATATCTTCATTGTGTGCAGAATTTGTAGGCAACAGGACAAGATTTTGGTATTGGAAGAGCTCTGGTTTCCATTTGTAGTCTGTTTGTAGTCCAAGTAGTATTAACCAATCGTGTTTGAATGACAGGCTAAGGGGTTAATGGAGAGGAAGAACACATTAGCTGAAATGCAATCTCAGAACCTATCAGCAATTGTCCGATGATGATTTAGCTTTATATTAGCTAGTTGAAAAATGTATCTGCAATCATATGCAGATATCTGTTTACAGAGGTTAGAGATTAGTCAAAATGAAAAGAGCCGCTGCCCCCAGAGGCTTATTGTCAAGCTTCCTATAGCCGATGGGTTGTGACCTGGCCCAGCTACCAAAGCAAAGAACACAGAAGCTCGGATTACAACACACACACACAGAGCCTGACTTTATTTTGTTCTGAGGACGTCATTACTCCCCAATATCTTAACATAACAGATGCTTGTTTGCTGACATATTAATGTTTAAAATGTTATTATATAGAACCTTTGATGAATCACCAAAGGCTTTCATCTCGATGGAAACATAAATGTCTGTACCAAATTATATAGTTATGGAGACATTTTTGCCAAAATGACAAATTTGAACTTCATGGAGTTGCTACAGGCAAAATTAATCCATTGTGTTGATGTGGAGATATTTCACTGGATAGGTAAGAACTCTGAGCTGCTGGTGGCGCTAGAGGAAAAGTCAGGGGATCATTAAAGTCATCCTCTTGAGACCGTAAATCTCTGTTTGGAATTTCATTTGTTGAAAATGTACAATAGGCCAACACTTTTTAGTCATTAGCTTTTCAGTACTCACATTTAGTTGTTATTTAACACAACAGACCATTATGTAATGATTTTATTTTTTCCTTTCACTATTTTACTATAACTAGGGGTTAATAAATAGTGACACATAGTATTTTAATAAAATCTAATTTGTATTCCACACCAAGGTAAGTGGTAGTTTTGATATAACAAAATATATAAATAAAAATAACATTTAAAGAAGATTAAATATCATCATAAATAAGTGTTATTGAACACTGTACAATAAATTTGAAATCAGCAGGTCACACACCTCATATATGTCTCATTCACTGTATGTGTACATGTATTGTTTGGGCGTGTATTCGTGTGTATTTTTGTGTGTTTGTGTGACATAATAATGTGTGTGTGTGTGTGTGTGTGTGTGTGTGTGTGTGTGTGTAAATGCGTATAATTGCCTTTAAATTTTAATGTGCATATGGGGACTTGTATTGAGTGTATGAACAGTGGAGGTTGAGACGACAGCAGTCGTCCTTGACGTAGGTCACTCTGACATGTTATGGATTTCCACATGGATCTGAGAACACAGATAACATGTGTGAGAGGTTGTCAGCGACCTTTCGGGACTCAACCCAAGAGACCGACATGAAACTCAAATCAATCATACCCTTTCTCCTCATTCCCTCTGTCCCTCTCTCTTTCTCCATGCTCTCTACTTCACTGGTTTTTCCATCCTACTTATTTTCTTATGTTTATCTTACTTTCCATCCCCCTCTCCATTACTAGCCCCTCTTTTCTCTGTGTATTATCTGTCTTGCTCCTTATCTATTTTATTTCCTCTACCTCTCTCATTCATTCACTTTAAGTCTCTAGTGTTTCACTTTAAGACTTTTATCGCACTTACACTCTCTGTCTCTCAATTTCCGCTTATTACTCTTCACTCTTACATCTCTTGCCACCCTCTCTTCCTCTTACTTTCCCTCTTGCTTTCTCATCTGATTGGTACCATCTTTCCCCAACCAATAGATGATCCAATCTAATGCTTCCTGCTAACTCACAAGGATTGGAAAAAAACAGCTTACAATTCAATTTATAGAGCAGCTACACACCTGCATTTTTTCACTTTCAGGATAGCAGGAGAGTTCTGCCAGCTGAGGTGGTGGTTTCTGTGCCGAGTCTCCCCACCTGGGGAGAACATGTCGCCCTGTCTCCACAGTATACCCCACCTGTCACCCAATGGCAGCTGGCACAGGGCTGCCCATAAAGGGGGTATACAGGAAAGCTTTCTGGGCCCCATGAAGGCCAGCAATAACCATTTTTAGACATGAGTAATGATGACCAAATTTAATTTCGAATCAAAATATTCACAATTACTTAAAACAACAGACATGGTTGCTTTAGTAAAATGTAGCCTGCTTCATAATCAAAACCCCCTCTTCTGAAAATGGTATGAGTGGAGATGGTAGGAGAGAGAGAGCACAGGCATGCATTGATATATATGTAAAGCAGATTTAGGGAGGGCTCATTCACTGGACTTTTTCAAGGGCCCACCCATCTCTATGGGCAGGCCTGAATGGGATTGGCCTCAGCCCTAAGAAAAATGAAAACATGACATACTAAAGTATTAGCATGGAGCACCAGGCTAAATGATCTACCAAGGACATACAGGATCTGGTGTCTACAGCTTGGCCAGGCTGACTAAAGGCCAGTTCCTCCTCCTATTTGAGTGTTAAAGGGACACTTCACCTCAAAATCATAAATATATATTTGTCCTCTTACCTGTAGTGCTATTTATCAATCTAGATTGTTTTGGTTGCAGAGTGTTGGAGATATTGGCTGTAGAGATGCATGCATTCTCTTCAATATAATCAGTCTGTGGTGCTGATAGCACCAAAAAAAAAAAGTATATTTGAAAAAATTAAAAGCAATGTATCAGATAATCCACAGACCTTGTTGCGAGCAGTTTCATGTAGCAACTATTTTCTGTCTACCGAGCCACACCTGCCAACTGTGTCATCTACTGCTAGCTCACCTAGCATCTCTGAGCTAACTAACTTTACAGCTCAGCTGAGGAGGTCACCATTAGTGTTTACATCTCATGCTGTCACAAGCAGGAGCCTCTTATACATGAGTAAATACTCTCTTCTTCCTGCCTTGTGATTGGTGGGTGTAGTTCGGCAGACAGAAAATAGTTCCTACATAAAACTGCTCACAACAAGATCTGTGGATTATCTTGAGTAACCGGGTCATGATTTCTGGAAAGAGACATTGCTGTAGAGTTTTTCAAATGTTTTTTTTTGTTGGCACTTTGAGCACCACAAGTCATCCAGTTCCATTATATCAGAGAGAAGGCAGACATCTCGATGACCAATATCTCCAACACTCTGCAACTCACACCAAAATATTCTAGATTGATAAATAGTACTACAGGTAAGAGGAAGAATATGTATTTTTGATATGTGTGTGAATATCCATTTAACCACTTCCTCTCCAGCTACCTCATGCTATCTTTTACTGTCATTTTCCCAAACCCATCTTTATTCTTGCTCTACCTCTTTTTCCGTTTATCCATCTCAGTCTTCCCTCCTCTCTTCTTCTGTTTTACCCTTCTAACCAAGTGCACCTTTCCACCATCTATCTTTTGCCTTCCCTCAAGCGGTCTTTCTTGCAGTTGAATGGAACCAACATTTCCGAAAGATCACATCCTCTTCGGCTCTGTTTCCTCTCAACCTCCAGCCTCACCATGAGGACAAATAAAGCAGTCTCTCAGTCATGTCACACAAGCTTCCTCTTCAATATCTTATATATGTATTTAAAAGCTTTCTGTGCAGTAACGTGTGCTCTGTGTGTGTGTGTGTGTGTATATGTCCTCTCTTGCAGTGTCCATGTACATGTATATTTGATGACTTGTTGTGTGCAAAAGCTCAGCTGCTGGGACGTTACATTGTTGTGGCCACATTTTAACATGTCTCCTGTGTGTTTGTGTGTGTGCGTGGGGGGGTCTGCAGGTGGTCCATGAGGCTTACACCAGGTTTACTGAGGAATCTTTGATGCAGTCTGTGTGTGAGAAGCCATCAGAGAGCACAGAGGTCACCATAAAGGTCAGTGGTGGAACCAAGAAACTGTTTTTACTCACAGAGAGGCATGAAATGACATTCATATATGTTATCAACATATTGAAACAAGTATGGGAATAAAAATGATAGCTAATTGTCAAAATGCCACCTGATGACAAAGGCAGCAAAATCTGCATGAGTTTTACTTCAACACAGATCAGTCAAGAACCCAAATTTTAACTGTTCATCACTGTATGAGATTGTTTGGTCTCAGAGTGGAAATCAGGCTAATAGGTCAACAAAACAAGCAGGGTTTTTAGGTTGCGTGACTATTTTGATAACGTACAGGAGACAAGAATCGTTCCAGCAATAATAAAAGTCTTGATCTGGATTAAAGTCTTTAACCTGATTACGAAACACCTTTATACCATCATGGAAGTTTTACATTGATGAAAACAACAGATTAAAAAACAGAGATCATTAACCCTGTGTTTTAGATTGCTTAGCAAAAACTACCTCCTGCCAAGTGTAATTAATAGGCGATCAACCTTCGACTCTACATTCAGTAGTGGAACAGATTAGATTAAACTTTATAGGAAGGAGCTTTTGTGAAACTGAAAAAAAAGAAAGTAAAGTGGTCAAGGTTCAGGGAGTTCTTTGAGCTGTTTGATTAGAGCTTCTGTAGGTATCATGTGCACTCTGACATGAAAGATCAGAATGAATCTGCAGCTTTTCCAGATTTGTTGATTTGAATTTCAAACATTATCTAAGCATCTAGGCTATTATTGGACTAGACTTTATTTGTTTTACATATTTTAGCAGGTTTTAAATGACCATTCTGTCTTAATGATGAAATGTGGTCTCTCTATGAAATTGAGAAGTCAGGTGTATCCTCTCATTTATAACCTACATTTTACAGTCAGTATGTATGTATATAATATTCTATGTTTATTCATTATAATATAGAATAATGCACATATAATTGCCATATTTTTACATAATTTATATAATACACATATTTTTATATATCTGAACATTTTACATAGTAGTGATAAATATTGTAGTAGAGGTAAAAAAAAAAATTCATTCTGTCTTATAATTCTCTACGTTGTACATCAGAGCGACTGTATGGTATCACAATTCTAGGGCTGTACCTGACTCAGAATTCTGTCAGTCGAATCAGATTTGGCAGTTTAATACGCATATTTGGCAATTTGTTTTTTTGTTTTTTTGTTTTTGTCATACAAAGTTTAAAGGTTAACCAGGGCTCAGCGGGACAACGACTGCTCAACTTGAAGCAATCTCAGTCAACTGAGGGTCTCTGACTGACTATTCAGATGACTTGTGAGGGGCAGCCTGCACAATGCCCCCGTGGGGGTCAATCAAGTATTTCTGATTTCTGTTATCATGTGAAAAATCCTTAACATTACAAATGGGCTACAAACGTCTGGGTGAAAGTCCTGTGTTTGTCTGACCCATCCACCACCCCTCTCTGCTACCCTACTCCTACTTTCTCTGTCTCTATACTCAGTATTGCCACAGATGGCTTTACATTGGAGTTAGTTGAAAGCCCAGTACATCTTATACAGATGCTAAAAGGGTTCCTTGTGCATCAGAATCACATGCCGATGGTCCCTGACCAAGCTGCCTCAGGTCCAGGTATTCAGAATAGGTATTCAAATATTTAGATTAGTATGGAATAAATCAATAAGATTAAATAGAACAAAGTATGTAGGAGTGGCACTAAAGGAAGAAATAAAAAGGAAAACTAAAATGATGTTTACAAGGAAGACACACTGTTACATATATAAGCATAGAAAATGTGTAAAATGTGTGCAGTATCAATGTATTATGTGAGTTATAGCACAAAAGAGTTTAAAATGAGGCTAGTGCAAAGGTGATGGTGTGGTAATGTGCAAAAGAAGATCAGCACAACAGAATAGTTCCATAAAAGATTCACAGATGCGGTGCATCTTGTCTCCATGTAACAAGTAAAATAAGATGTGTTGCATACATGGCAGTGGAAGATAAATATAAATATGGTCCCAGAAACATGTGCATGAATTATTCAAGTTGTTTTTTTTTTTTCCTGACCTCAATTTTTACCTCTTTTCCTGCCCTTCCTCCATTCTACACCACTTCCATCTCTTCCTCTCTGTTGGGGGAGTCTGTTTTTTAATTGTCTTGTCCCATCCCTCTGTTTTTTTGTGGCTCCCCTCACTTTCCGCCTCCTTTTTGTGCTTTTCCTGCCCCTTTTTTATTATTGTCTTCTTTGTACCTCCTCTTCTATCACCTTATTTCTTCCTTGACCTTTTCTTTCTCACATTCTTGCTTTTCATGATCTCATATTCCATGTGCCTTTCATCTCCTTTGCCCCTCACCCCTCCCCCTGTCATATCACCTTTCATCCCTCCCCTCCTGTGCTCCCACCGTCTTTCTCTATAGGGCCTTGAGGTCTCCAAACCAGGTCGCTACCATACTCTCTCCTCAGACAATTTCCTGGAGATGAGCGACTCTGGGGTGGAGTTCACTAGCTCTGGCCTTCCACTGGACAGCGACACTGATGCTGCGATGACCTACGCCTCCCACAAGCCCCTCCTGAATGCCGTCTCTCCTACAGCCGTGACTGAAGAAGTTCACTCCGACAGCCAGGAGGCCACAGCGGTTCCCCAAGGCGACCTCAGTGCCAGCCGGACCCCTGACTCCGCCATGAGCACCAGCCCTGCCTCTAATCCTCGCTCACTTGCAGCCGCCACCCCTGACGGCAGCCTGCATGGTGCTGCATCGCCAGGAGCGGCCTCCAGGGGCACCGCTGGGTCAGATTCAGCCAAGACAGAGGGAGGGGCTCAGAGTGAGGAAGCTGGGCAGACGGAGGAATCAGCTCTGAGCACCTGAGCGGATCCACCAGGGTGTATTTTTTTTTAGCTCACGGTCCTAATACAGTAATGACATCCACAACAATCTGGCTCTGTTGATCATATCAAAACACCACCAAGTCCTTCATTGAAACAACATCACAGACAAAATACTCATGCTTGGAATCAGATGTCAGTTTGCCTAAAAGAGAATAATAAAACGGCAGTTACACAAAATGCACAATACAACATTTAATGCACTGAGCACTGGAAAAATTAGATGCAAAAGAGAAACCCCAAGCTGTATCAAAAGAACAAAGCCAAATCTGTGCATATGGAAAATGCATGCATTTAAATGAAACATTAAAGTAGATATTATAGTTCAGCTCTACAGGAAAATGCTGACATTAGAGTAGACTGACTGCATGCGAGCTTCAATGGGCCGAGGACACACAGGCTCAAAAAGAAGTTACAGTAATGTGAAAAGGGTAAAACACTCTCAGCACTTTCAGGAAAACACTGAAATGGGATCAAATAATTTCACCTCCTGCCGAAAGGTTGTCAAAAAAAATAAAAAAAATAAATTAAAAAAATTGGGAGTTTGACAGTTTTGATAGGTGGAGTCAGCACGGCTCCAACGAACCAGACTTTATTTTCTAAGACCAAGGCTACTAACAACAACAGCAAAGAGCGTCTCCTGAACTGAGGCGAATCACAGTGTGTTGCGTCTGACAGCACTTTTGTCTGCTCTCACGGCATCAGACAAGCACCATGATGATTGCATTTCATCCCACCCTATATGCAGACTCTATTATTAACAATATAAGTGTGTCAGAAAGTGTCTCCGCCTCTCAGACAGAAGTGCTTGTCTCAGCACTCGTTCACCGATATCCTTTCTGAAAAGCCTGCAAACTGAAACAAGCCCTGTAGACTGAATACCACCACTCCTATGTGAACGCTGGTGGTTGTTTTCCTTTCTCTCATATCTTTGCTGTCAAATGTGCCACATTTGAAGGTGTCATCTGAAGAAACCTGTCGAAATGTCCACCTCATCTCACTCACGCTAATGATGAATTCCGCAGAAAACACCCACAAGAACGACAGTTTACTGTAGAAACTGTCCTCATCTGTTTTGATCCCCCCCCCCCCCCCCCCCCCCCCCCCCCCCCCCCCCCCGCGGCNCACCCCCACCCCCCCCACCCCACTGGAGTTGACACGAACCCTGTCAGAGCAAAATGAAATTAGGAGAACACTGCGCAACACTTCTGGGACTTTTGGAACAGCTCCCGAGAACATAATTGGTCTCTTTGCAGGAGGACCGAGTCACGGACACCGTAGAGTGAGAAGTGGTGATAAAAGAGACGACAAAGATGGAACAGGGTACTATTCGGGGAACAGATAAATGACTTGCATGATTTAAAGCCCCCTATTTTCATCTCAGCTCCCATCCATCGGACGGAGCTCTGATTATTGTAGCCCAGTTGTTTGCCAAAATGAAATGACTGGAAAGCAGTTGGATCAATCTGAGATAATGATGCAGCCTACAGCCCCAATGGAGTGAGGCTGTATAACAGTGATTATGAGAGGTGTGTGTTTGTGTGTGTGTGTGTGTGTGTGTAGGGGGGGGGGGGGGGGGGGGTTCAGACAAAGCAACCAACAATATTAGACATTCAGTGCTCAGCACAGACACATGATTCTTTTCAGCTTGTGTGAAACAGAAAATGAAAAAGATCAGGGTAGTCACTGAATTAATGGTTAGAGTAAAATCACTAACTCAAAAATGTCCTTACATTTGCTAATTGTGCTCTGTGAATTTAAACCCATCAATTGTGTTACATACAATTCAGTGATGCTGCAACCCAGTCGCCAAAAAAAATGTTGGCATTGAAAGTTTTTTAATAACGCTATGGTGAAGGTGTGGTTAGGTGTAGGCAAAAAAAACCCACTTGGTTATGGTTAGGAAAATATCATGCACCCAGTTTTAGGGGCACAATCCTGGCAGGAAAAGCAGTGATGGCTTGGTTAAAAACAATCTCTTTTTTCATGCCACTATCCTGGCTGGAAAAGCAGTGATAGCTCGGTTAAAAAACAACCAGTTTTCACGTCACCATCCCCGCTTGCAAAACAGCAATGGGTCGTCACAAAACACACATTTGGTGCTTAAACAGCTGCTTGAAACACAGCAGTGACTCCCTAAATCAAAATCAAACACCGCTGGGAAAAGCTGCAATGTGCCACTTAAAACACCCAGGCTCTGTGTCTCAAATGCTGTTAGGAAACACTGTGATGTGTCAGTGAAAAACACCCATGTTTGGTGACATACATATCCATACATATCACATCACACTAGAAATGTTGACATGGTAGGTTGGAAAATGTAATATATTCTTGGTTTGCAGAAACATACAATGCCAACATTTTCTTCCGGCGACTGGACTGACTAATGCCTGTACCAGTAATAGTTTGTAGTATTTATAGTGCAGAAAGGTCAAATGTTTACAACCACTCTAGTTTTAAAGTACTCAGCTACTCTGTGGCCACGTCATGCATTTTATTGAGTCAAGGGCATTCAATTCCTAATAACCGATAGTTCGTACTAGCTTCTAAATGACATCCATGGATAAAAATCTGCTTTTTGTCTTTAATTACACACTTAACAATAATAACACATTTTGTAGGAGAATTGAGAAATAAATGACAGAAGCAATGGAGCACAGAAATATAGACAAGCAAGTGGAAACAGTGGCACAAGTTCAAACATATTTAAAGAGATGCTCAAACAGTGTCAATTAGATTGAGCTCTCGCAGCCATAACGATTGCTTTAGACTAATTAGTTCCCTTTCTTTGCTGTAGAAGAAGCCTGTGGGCTAATTCAGGTCACAGGAAACTGATTTACACCAAAGACATTTCACAGAATGAGAGCGAGACATCTCACGCTACTCTGTCCAAGCATGTCCTGACCTCCACAGGGCCAAACAGTCTGTGATACTTGCATAGAGCCCCGGCACACTAAGAGTGCAGCACTTTTATACCTTTGGGAATCAAAGCAGTATCCATAGCAGCATCAGTCACACACTTAACCGACTGAAAAACATCAAAACACAGTGAGCTTCATCATCACAGGGCTGCACTATCCCAAGGATCCCATTTAGATGCCCCTGTTATTGTTCCCATTGACAGCTGTTTGCAGTATGGCTACCTCATGCTGTAACGGAATCGATGTCAACCAGGAAAGTCTGCAAGATTATGACCTTATACGCCTGAGGTATACTAATAGCAGTCAAACAGACACAGGTGTTTGGTGTCTGGACAAGAGAAGCACAAAATTAAACAGGTGATCCTTTTGAGACAAGGAAGAGGTTCACATTATAATTAAAGAGGGTAAAAAAAAAGTAGCAGCTATTGTAAATACATTATATGGATTTGCAAAAAATGAGAAACTAGTTCCCTTCTTATTCAGGAAAAATGTAGTCTTTATTTGCTGCAGAGGTAAAATGGTAAATATATGAATCATGAGTGTGTAAAATGACTTGTATACTCTACTTCATATGGAATTATTGATTCTGAATGGCTGTTTTGAAGGGCAGCACATTTGCTCGTGCAGGGACTTTTTGACTTGATCAGGTATATATTAACACAAAGAGGCAACAATAAGGCTCCCAAAACTTTGTGTTTGATGTAAATATCAGGTTGATTCAAATAAGCTCTGATAAGAGGGTTAGGTGGACTAATGACAAACTGATGGTCAAAGGATTGACTGACTTACAATTAAATCTAAAGCAATACACATGATAATGGCACTGAGACATCTCAAAACATCCAATTCAACATCTCAGCATCACTCTTTATCATCTTTTTTTCCACTATTGTAAATATAGAGAGATATGTGATCTGCATGTGTATAGTGTCAAAATACTACTATGTTTCTTACTGCAAGGCTTATGCAAGATTTTATACTATCAAAACGCTGCATTTATCCTTTAACCACATGTCCACAGCAGGTAGAAAACTAACACGTAGTGCTGGAGACGCCTTCAGCTGGGAAGACTCTCCAGTCTCATGTCATGTCTACATGTTGGGGCCACAGTGACGCTGTGTGAAATCCTTTCATCGACATATGCGTCAGCAGTGTTGGAGTATCTGTAGTCGCCTCAGGGGTGCACTGTTTGACACAGCAACAGTGTTGTTGTTGTATTTAACCAGATTGTCTTATTTAGAGTCAAAGTAGGACAAGGACAGAGAAAAGTGCAGAAAACCGACCTGTTGTACAATGATGTCAGAGTTTGTTGAGGTGGAATAACAGGAGGTTTTCCTATTCTTCCCATTCTCCCAACATCGCTTAAATGCAGTATAAGGAAGAAAAACTGCATATAACTCAGAATTCCTTCCTTTCGACCTCCGTTTCAGCGCAGTGGGTTAAAGTCATTGAGATACATGGACCAACCAGGAAATTCAATAAATTCAGGCCGTTGTAGAGGGCCAGATATCACCCAGAATTCAGATAAGATTTGCAAACAATACAATGTTGAATTTACAACCCAGTCGCCAGAAAAAAACATGTTGCCATCATACATTTCTGCAAACCACTGATATGTCACATTTCATTTTCCTTTAATGGTTTATTCGAATCATCAGTCGGAAACCCCTCAGTCGGCTGAGATTCTTTAAGTCAAGCAGTCTTTCTTTTGTCAGGCAGGGTGCGTTGCATGTCTGGGCATGTCTCGGTCTCCAGATTTAGAGTGAGCGCTCCTCGTTTTCACTCTTGTTGTCTGGTAAAGGCAGACCTAGGGTGACGGAGGCAGCTGCAGACGGAGGCAGAAAGAGAGGTTTTGCCAGGTCAGGCTCCTAGATAACATTGTCTTCTGCCTTCTGCTTAGAAGTGGTGAAATTACAGCTTAAAGTCACTTTAGTTTCTGAGTTAGTCTCGTGCTTTTGTTTGATATCTAGTTTTGGTAAAAAACGTTGCACATCTCAAAACTGTCATTAGCTTACTTAGTGCATATTAGCTAGGAGGGCTAACTTGTTTAGTATATTACATTAACATTGCTGTCACCCTGAATGTCCCGCCGAACCCTGTTCAAGGTCTCAAACTGTGTATGGAAAAAAAGAAACAGATATTCAAATAAGTGTATTAAATAGTTTGTTGTTTGTTGGGCTTGAACAGTGGTCTGCAGCTTGGCAAGCATCTAGCTTAGTTGTCACACCATCCCCTCCATCTCCCAATGACAAAGTCAGCTAATTTACTATGTCACATTAGCATCGTTGATTTGATATGTATTAAATGTACAAATGTAACATATTTGTGGTTTGCAGAAACATACAATACGGATATTTTCTTTTAGCGACAGGGCAGTGGATTTAACCTGCTTAGAAAAGATGATTTCAGTGAAAAGTAAAGTTTTCACATTTGAATACACTGATACTACATTTTAGGAGCTGGTAGGATGGCTTGTATAAGATCTTTTGTGATTATATCGAGCTATTTTGGATGAAGACGAAATGTTTAATTCTTCACAAACATTACAAAGCCTCTGTCAGAGGCCACTTAAGCGTTCTGCAAGGTGAGCCTCTCTTTTGGATTTCAGCATGCGCCTGATGGAATAATAATACTAAAGTTCAGGCAATCACAGCTGATGGAGGCTTTATGAAAGGATTTCACTTCCCGTCATTCAACCCCGTCTGATGTTTTCTGTTTCATTACACATCAGAGCCGCTATTCACAAAGCCTGTCAGAACAGAAGTGCTGATCCGTGTGTGGGTAGAGTGAAATTTAATAAAATATTCTTTCAGTTCTGGTAGATTCAATCTTCTGTTAATCTACTATTCTCTGTAATTCTAAAGAATGTAATGAAAAACCATGAAATGATGTCTGCAGTGTTGCAGTTTGCTAGTACCTCTGATCATAATAGAAATTTGGTTTAGCACAAGATATCAGAAGAACTGTCAACAGCAGTTTCTGACCCTGAGATCAATTAATTTTAATTCACTCCACTGCAACTCAGTGGCTCTTACTGTGATTGAATTTAGTCTTATCTTTGATTCATGACAGATAATTGGAGAAATAACTAAAAACCACTGGGCTTTGTTACTCTAAGCTGATACACAGTAAGGAACGCACAATTGGACAAACTGATCTCAGATCAGCAGCACTCCTAGTCTGGGCTACATTGAGAATCATTCAGAAATGCATTGTACTCTGTCTGCTTGAATATTGTTTTGTAGTCACAGGTCTGTCCCCACCGTGATACTCCCAGCACCTGAGAATGTTTTTTATACAAAAAAGGAAATTCCTAAAAATAATTTTCATATAATCAGTGTGTTTACTTCAGGACAAACGAACTTCATCCCAAACACTGAACAAATCGCACCTCTTTTGAATGAATGAAAATGCTTGAATACATGTCATTGTCAGAACTTTTTGTAGCATCACATTTAGCACCAAAAAGACGACTCTAGCTACTAATGTGCTTACTATTTGTCCATACTCTGATATTATAGCCTATATCTGCTGTCCCAGTGTATACCTAAGAGTTAGTGTAACTGCAGCATGCTGACCTGTTGATTGCTTGTGGGACAGCAGTTGTGATGCTGATAGCTAATAATGATATAGTAATACTATGAATTGCACTTTTCTGTACAGTGTGCCTCCTGAGTCCATCCTGATCTTGTCGCTGAGGTCTGATTCTGGTTTCCCATCATCTCCTGACTCTTAATATTCATTGCGGGCATTCAGCAGAGACTGATAGTTAAAGGAGAATACTGTGTTTTCTTTTAAAGGTTGCTGCCAATCATACAGTGTTTCTTATCTCTGATGGTGCCACCACAGTTTAAGAAAACTCTTCTTTTTTTCAGATTTGGCAAAAATGTCCATTTGGACTCAGCAATGAACTCATTAGATTTTGGTGGTTGAAGTTCCAGGTCACTGTTACTTACGTTTGTTTCATTCTTGAGAACATGATATCTCAATAATTCCTTGAGGAAATTTCCTCCAGTTTGGCTCAAACACACACTTGGACTTAAAGATGACCTGATCAGATTTTGGTGATCAAAGGTCAAGGATACTGTGACCTTGCCTCCATCTCATTCTCATGAACGTGATATATCAAGAAGGCCTTGAGGGAATTTCCTCAAATTTAGCACAAACATTCACTTGGACTTCAGAATGAACTGATTCAAATTTGGTGGTCAAAGGTCAAGGTCACTGTGACTTCAAAAGCATGTTTTTGGCCCCAACTCAAGAATTCAATCTTGGGTGTCCATCTTGAAAGTGTGCTGACTGTATAGATCTTCTGTGCTGCCAGGTTGAAGATGTGTGTGAAGCATCTATGCTTCAGAATTTGTAGTCTTAAGTCAAGACTGACAAGTCCTGAGTGAAGTCCCAAGTCCTAAACTTTTAGTTTCGAGTCCCAAACAAATCATAATGCGCTCCTCACCAAATGTAATGCCATTTTCACAACAGAGTAATGAAATACAAAATTTACCAAAATCATTCATGCTTTTCAAAATGTGTATTTATGTGTTAAAACAGGTTTGTTGGAAGTTTTTGCATCTTCGGAATTTTTGATGCGCACGTTTTGCATACTTCAATTTTTTGTTCATCACTGTGTAGTTTTTGTATGCAAATTGAATTGTCTTTTGTATAGTCTTTTCCAACTGCCACTCAGTAATGTAATGTTAGTTCTTCATGGTTCTCTCCTGCAACTTGACGGATGCTGTCGGATTGGTTCAAGCGAAGTAGATCTAGGGAATTAAGTATCGACTTGCTGGGAATGAAGTACTGAAGTTAGTTGTTTCAGGAAATGAAGGGAAATTACTTGATGGGTTTACACTTTGTAAAAAACATACTTTTTAGTATTTGGCCTTGGTGGAAGGTATCACGTATTTTCAAGTCAAAAGACAAGTCATTGGTGTTGAAGTCCAAGTCGAGTTGCAAGTCTTTTTTGACTTTTTCTAGTCAAGTCCAAAATCATCAATTTTGTGACTTGAATCTTGAAGAGTCCAAGTCATGTGACTCAAGTCGACACCTCTGATAGCTGACTGTTTCATGTTGCACACTAATTTCAGGAGGAATAATGGTTGCGTCATTCATGTTTTAATCAAAGGCATCTTTGCCTGAACAAACTAACCTTTACTGTATCAAATCAAATAGCATGCATTAAAAAAGTGACACTGGTACTCTCCTTTAACATCACGTCTGATATTATATGCTTCAATTCCAATTCTTAACCTTGAAGCTGACGTTTATTTTAAAGTTTCAATTCATCATTCTATGGGGCATTAAAGTTTGCATTGCAGTTTTCAATTCACACAATCTCTCTCCACAGAACATATGCTCTCACAGCTGTAAAATGGTTTTGGGAAACTAAAGTCAGGATGGCTCTTGAGGCTAAACTACATCTTATTAGTTGTTTTAGCCCATAGCTCAGGCAGGAGAAGTATTGTCACTGTCAATATTACTGCTGTTGCTTCTGAAATTTAAAAAAAAAAAAAAAGGTGTAAATGAGAAAAATCATGTTTCCTTTTCACTCGATCTTAAGGTCATTGTTTAGAGATGCTATAGCAAACTCTTCATGTCTTTGTTAAAAAAAATGTAGAATGCATTCTGACATATGACGCTGACACAGAAACACTTCATCTAGGATTGTCTGGGTTTGTTTCCATGCTTGTCTGGTCATGTGTCATTTTTGTGTTTGATTTTTCAGCCCAACATAACTAACAAGTCTTCTGTGTCTTATTACATTACACTACACATGAAAACATTGAAGTGTGTATTCCTCAATATGGTGCAAGTTAAGGGTTGTTAAACAAAGACAAGTTGCAAGGAGATATTACGTCATGTTATACCTGTATGCTTTTGATACTAGAAATTCTCTTCACCTGTTTGTCCGCATGCTGTTACTTGTTGTCACTTTCACTTTGAAAGAAGCCACTTGAATTATTCATATCTAAGAGTTCAGATCTCATTTGGTGTTTTTCCAAAGCTGGGTAATCATTGACTGTAACGATACTTCACTGCACTGCCATGAACAAGCGGCCACGCCCCCTTGTTTGCTTGAAGAATAAATCAGTGACTATTTATATATCAGTACTATAAAAGACCTTTTGGCATCCTGCACAGCCTTTTATAAAGCTTCTCTTTTTTTCTGTAATGAATGAATAATTCCAATTAAATACATTTTCAACAGAGATTGAATTTTTGTGTCTGCTTTTGGTTTTCTTTACATTTCATTCATAGTATTTTCCATTTGAATTTCAGTAGTGGATTAGCAAGTGTGCCAGGAAAACCTTCTTTAAATGAGGAGTCTAGAGAATATCGTAATAGTTTTCAACCATTTTTCAGACACATTTCAGTTCTTCAACTTTAATATAGCCAGAGGTAGTAACTTGTAGAAGATGTGATGAGTAGAGAATAGATTTGTACAGTGTAAACTCCCTCTGCCTGTGGGCAGAGTGGGCGTTGCAGCCACAGGGCTGCAGCTTACTTACATAACATTTTCTTAGTGATTTTACTTTAGTGTATAAGACAGTTGGTGGCATAGTGAAGAGGGTGTTTTCAAATGTTTTGCCCAAAAAGGGGCACCTCTGTAAGTTAATGATGAACAGAAGGCAAACTGACACCAATAGGAGCAATTATTAAACTGCATATTTTCAGAAAAACATCAATATATGGTTTCCCTCTCAAACTAACAATAAACAATGAAATTATAGCCTAATAAATGCCCCCCTGACTCTCTTCTCAAATACACCAATACCAAGTTACCATTATTGTTTTTGTAATTAGTTCTGCACATAATTCACTGTCCGAAAACCAATGTCTGATATATTTAAAATACAATAACTTTTAAAAGCAAAGTGAAGCAGAAAATAAAATGCATAGTATTCAAAGACTTGGAGAATTTAGTTTAGGTTGGCATGCACTTGCATGCTTAAAAATACTTTTCAAGGACTCTGAATATTATAGACCATAGAAGGCTGTTTTCAAACTAATGCATATAATTCTGATGGTGACTGAGCTACCATGCAAGATGCTCATCTGTCCATCAGGAACGGGAAAGTCAGGGTCTTGCCCTTGGCATGTGGGCAGGGGGTAACAGGATATAACCACCAATCCTGGACACATCTTGTGACCAGCAGTTAAGCTTTTGCATATTCATGGTTTCTGGATTTTTTGTATAGTAGGCCTTGATGCAATTTTAAGAAATTTTAAACTACACAAAACACAAACTATTATTATGAATCAGAGTAATTTTATATACTGCACACGTGTACATACTGTCACATTTTAAGTAAATGCATGATTTTAGGTTTTGCAAACTTAATTGATTGTCATAGTGTTTAGCTTGTGTTTAAATATTTAAGTGGATTTGCTCCTCAGCATTTCTGCAAATAGCCTACATCAAGAGATTATAGAGCTTTAGCAGATCAACCACAGCAGCTGGCAAGGTTCCATTCTGCAAAACATCTTTTGCTCAGACAACTTTGTCTGTGAAAGGAGCAAAGTCCTGGAGCTTACTATGTGATCCCTTCAAAAATATGCTGCAAACTTTACCACTTTTAAGGAAGCTACTAAATCCTTGTTAATTTGTAAATGAATGTAATATTTTTAATGCATGCTTTATTGTACCATGCTGTGATCAGTTTAACTTCTTTTTACTTCATTTTTCTAATCTCTTAGTTTCATAAAAGGCCTTCTAGGGATGGGTGCTGCAAATTAGCATTCGCTATAAATGCTGTGATACCTCAGATGGCTGTTTTCAGTTTGTCTATGCATAGGGTGAATTGAGGAAACTGAGACATCAGGTAAAATGAGACAAATGATGTTTTACATCTGGGCTTCTTAAAATATTGGCAGACAACCACCAAACATGTTATTGCATTGTTGCTGCTGTACTATACATGAAACAATCATTTTGACTGGTCTGAGAAAACTGATGGGCAGAGCAAAGAAAAAATAATGAGTCCATGTCAGCCACAATAGTCCAGAATTAGCCATCATCGTTACACACATGCAAGCACACACAAAATATTTTCTTTGTAGAAATGAAGCAAAGACCCATAACAAATTTTAAAAGTATTACTTAGGTGGTTTTCCTGTTAATCTAAAAAAAGGTGTCTCATATTGTGTGACTTGACCCTACTGTAGGGGAAAATAATTGTAACACTTTTTGTCTCAGCACCTACAACTGATGGAATTTTCAAACGTTTGGCCCAAAGTACCCTTATTTCTCAACTACAAATAGCAATTCTCTCCAACTATAGCACAGGATTCATGATTTAATGTCAAATGCAAGAAGTTCCACTGTTAAAACCTGCCCCACAACCTGAGGTGAGTTGTAACAATAAGGATAAAAAAAAAGAAAAATAACGCAATTACAAAAAATTACACATAGGAAAAACTGATACATACAATGGTAACCAATTCCTAATAAGGTCTAACGCGCTAGCCTGTATGTGTCAGATGCTTAGTATCTCACATGGAGTGAGTCCAAAATACAAGTCTGCTGCCTCAGTTAAATAACCAGTCAAGACATCCTTTTGCTCTGCACTGAATACTTTCTGACTGCTGTGATAGCCCACATAGGGCAGCTGTGTTGATCCTCTTTGTCTGATTATTTGGATTTATTTATTTATTTATTTATTGCAGTATCTTCTAAATGTCACATTGCAAACAGAGTATTCTTTGGGGACCGACCTTACTGTTGGTCCCTGCCTCAACTACACCCCTATGTTTATGGGGTTTTTTCACCAAGTCTAATGGCATGCTGAGAAAAGGAACAACATAGAGAAAATGTGTTTTGTTGTCATTGGGGTTAGTTGTAACACTTTCATAAAGTAAGGAAGGGGTCATACAGTGAATGCATTACATGACTCATAGATCATCCCTCCTTGGGGAAAGTGGTGCTGTTACAATAGTCCCGACATTACAAATATTTCCTGTCCCTATCAGTTAAACCATAACTATAGAAAATAACCATATCAAATAGATAAATAAGTAAATAAATCTGTCTTAAAACTCCTTTAAACCTTTAAACCCTGAGCAAATTGGTATGATTTCTTTCAGAAACACAGGAAAAAAGGCAATAAGCAACTTGGTAGGAAATGTTCCACAAATTGCAAAAAAGATATTTAGAAAAAATAGGGGGAAAGAAAGCTAGTGAAAAAATATGTTTATTATTATTACTATCATTATTATTTTACATTTAAATTTTATGTTGCAGAATTATATCTTTTTAAGCACTACTTCAGTTCCTTTGTTTGTTTTGAGCTCTCTTTTTCCCCAATAATTTTCTCATTTTACAAATTTCTTGCATTTCTTTTGGGTCATTTCTTCTTTCATTGCTCATTGCTTTCTCCCCATGTTTTTAAAGTAAATTCAGCCAATTTGCTCAGGTTTCAAAAGGTTAAACTTTAAACTATTAATGTGAACTGCTCTCAGTGAACCAGCCTGCGACATAAACTCCATTCAGGAAGATGATTCCTAGCCTGCATTAGACTATTCAGTCCCAGTGACACCCTTTGCCTTTGTGTCCCACTTCTCCCTCACAGAGGCCCGTCCTGCTCCCGCTGAAGGCGCCCTGGCCGTCAGCCAATCGGGGCGGAGCAGGACATGACGCGAGTTCTCGCGCAAGGAAGCCCAGGGACTGGCGCGCCAAATTTCAAAGGACTTCCTCCTGGGAGGAAAGAAGACGAAAAGCCGCACGGAACCCTGGCGAATACGGCGATAAAACCCTGCAGAAACAATACAAATTATTTCAAGTTTCGGAGCTTAATAAGCGGGCGGAGCAGTCGACGGCGTTCTGTCGTCGGCGGGTTGAGGATATATTCACATAAAGTCGGTGTGACATTGTTGTAAGTGGCAGCTTTGACTTTCAGTCTGTCCTACAAGGAACTAACGTCAGCTAGCTTAATCCTGTCTGACTGATAGGCTTAACACCATGACTGCAGTATAGCATTATTGCTCTTATTTTAACGTTAACCAACGCATGTTTCAGTAAATATATATATTACACAAGGGTAGATGCAGTTTTGGTTCTTAAAACGAGGTTTGACCTGACAAGCCGCTAATTTCTGCTGGTTATTGTTTCTTGCTTTGTGTGGTGATCCCATGATTTGTCTACGTGCAGCTGATGCACGGCATGCGGTGCACACTGCAGCTAGCTAAAGCTCATCAAGTGAAGATGACAGTTTTAATGTTCTGTTGTAAATGTAGCATCTGTATGTTGCTGCTTCAGTGTGACATTAGTTTAATTTATAACGGGAGCTTGTGATGAAACGTGCATTGTGCCTTCATGTTGTCTGAAGTGTCAAATAAAGTATATTTATAAAGCTGTTTTTCAGACACTAAGTACAGCAATTAAGCTTTTTTTTTTTTAATTTCAAAGATTTTTCTTTTGTTTTCTTGCAGATCAGACAGACCTCAGCCGTTACACCCTGTCAGGCTCCCCACCTGTGAGACTGCTGATGTCAATTGATGTCAGGAGCCTTGGATTTTAATCTCTTTCTCTCTCACACATACACACACACACACACACACACACACTCAGGCTCAGGCGACAGCTGTTCAAACCTGAAAATATTAAACGTCAGAGCTCCAGCTAAAAGTCACGGCTGTCAGGTTTTTTGGCAGGTTTACCTTTTCACAGTTTTAATGTTTACCGCACCTTTCGATTTAGCAGCACAGTAACACACAGGCTGTCCACATTACTGAAAGTCTTTCTTCTCAAATCCATCTTCTTATAGCCTCCACTCCACGGGGGATTTAGTCTGTTTGAGTTTGAGCTCATAGCAGAGTGCAGAGGCTCATTTCCACCCTTCAACAGCTTATACAGTGCTCCATATCCTCATTATTTATTCATGTATTCACAGCAGGGCACAACAAGTCATCAACTCTCCATACTAATGCAAACACCTGTTGCTGCACCTGCTTGTAACCTTCACACTCAGTGCTTTCAAGCCTCTGTTTAGAATATTTTATCTTGCAGTTTAGCTTCATGTTTACAGTCAGCACTCTTTGGTCAAATGCCTTCAATTTAACTTCTTTCCACTAGTGACGAGTTGTATCCCACAATGGATCGCAGCGTTCTGTAACTCAGGGCCTGTCACAGATAGGGTGTGGCCTCTGGGTGGGGGCAGGTGAGGGCTTAGAGGTGGCAGACAATCAAACCCTTCAGTCATGCTCTCCGGGGTGCAGCCATGCTTCCAGTTGCTTCGGATCGGTTCGTCGGCTGGCGACTCGGCACGGGACCTGTACACATTCAGGCCGGCGCTGAGCCACTCTGTGTTCCGACTGGGGCGGGCAGCAGAGCTGTGTGACGTCACGCTGGACTCGACGTCGGTGTCACGAATCCACGCTGAGCTGCACGCAGAGAGGGAGGCGGGTGAAGGTGACGCAGTGCCGCAGGAGGAGGGCTGGATTGTCCACATCAAGGACAGAAGCAGTCATGGTGAGAGAAGGATTGAGACACACACACTCACACTCACACACTCTACAGTCATTGTGGAAGAGAGAAAGAGGCGAAGATACACACCCACTTACAAGAAGTATCAGTGCTTCTACAGGAAAACACACTCTCACAGACACCATACACTTCCTTTTATTGTTTATTCATGGAGAGTACACACACACACACACACTGCTTGTGCAAGAGGAATAAAATTGCAGGTTTAATAGAAAACTGGGCCCACACACACATTTGGATTGACAGGAATACAGATACTAAATATAATAGACTCTAAAAACACACACATACTGTTTTCGGCTGAATTACTAACACCTGCAGCCTGACAGCAGCTGAGCCTCAACACATACACAGCTATTAACTGCCCAAACACAGCTGAACACATACACATGAGGTGAAGCCTCAGATGCACACAAACACATTAGGAGCTAAATGCTTCTCAGAAACCTCAATTTTAAAAACTTTTCAATTATCTCTCCTGCCAGCACTTTTATTTTCTCGAAGTGGTTTAGAGCTGCATCCTACTGAGAAACATTTGATCCTCCCAGTTTGATTCATTACACAAAAATCACCTAAATTGGAGTTTGATCGTGATAAAGTGATTAAAGAGCAGGGCTCAACAATGAGGATTACCTGACTGCCTGGGGCAAGTAATATGCCATGTCAGACTGGTAAATCTAGCAACCCACTTACCCAATTGGGAAAGTGGTATGAAAAGACTAGAATACATTGTTTTGTTTTTTCTGGAGCTGATTATGGAGGTAACTGAGCTATCTTGCTACCTTTTCACCTCTGCTGAAAGTTGCACATGCGCAGTACCAATTAGGCGCTTGCAGAAAGATGGAGAGTTTATGAGCTGAGTTTATGAGCTGAAGCTGAGTTTATGAGCTGAAGAGCAAGCGACCAGGAGTTCAGTTGGAACTTAAGTTTTTACTTTAGTTAAGAGTAAACACGAAAATTAACTTTAGATTTGTTGTTATTTATAACTGCTAATAAATAAAACAATTTGTATCATTGCAAGTAAAAATTGGGTACATGTAAAAAAGACATTAGCGTTGAACCCTCAAGAGCCTCAACTTTTCCTGATCTTTGACTCTGATTTATGTCTTTTCTGAACTGAAAAAACCAACATAGAGTGTATTAGAGAGGTTTTGGACCACAGCCAGCTTCTAGAGCTGGTTCAATGCTCCATGGCATAGAGACGGCATTCTGCCAAAACATATTCCCTCATTTGGTGTTTTGATTATGGTTTTTGAGAGCATACATCTGTCCAAAATCTCCCACTGGTATTCAGTTAGCTTCAGGTCAGGTGACTGTGAAGGCTGTAGCATATGATTCACACCATTTTCATATTTGTCTAACTGTTTGGTGAAGTCTTGTGTCCTGTTTGATGCATCTGCATTGGTCCATTCATTTAGCCTTTTCCTTTACTTTATTGCCAGGATGCCTGTGATCAAAATGATTATATTTGTTATTAACATGTTGAAAAAATAAATAGAATATTAATATTAAAATAGTGTCCTAACCATAAGAGTGAGAGACTGAGTAGTAGGCTAAATTGTTCAAAAACCAATTGGACAGCAGCTATATCAAAGAAACTTGATGCCTAAAAGTAGAGCTGAAACAATTAATTGATAAATTCCCTCGTTGATTTACAGAAAATGAATTTACAGCTGTTTAGAAAAAAAAAGTTTCAGTCATTTTTGTCAGTCAAATACTTTCTAGTTCAACGGCCTTATCAACAGAGATTTACTGCTTTTCTTTGTTCAGTGGTGTCAGTGGTGTAGTTGTACATTAAAATGTAACTGCATTTTTAACCCTTTTTTTGTGTCTAAGTGACGAATGGGATGAAAATTTTTTGAAATTGGTCCAGTACTTAATGAGATGCTAACTATGACAAATATAAACAAAACAAAATAAAAAAAACGCAAATGGCCCCATCTAGAGCCAGAGTTTGGTTTGTCAGTCCTGGGCTGCTGTAGAAACATGGCGGGGCAACATGGCGATCTCTGCAGATGAGGACCCGCACCTTATGTAGAAATAAAAAGCTCATTTAAAGGTAACGTAAAACACGATGGGTCTTATTTTCTGGTGATTATACACGAGGGAACACGTACATATTATATTACATTACATTTCTGCCAGCATATCCCCCTAAATCCACCCTTTCCATCCTTTAATTCACCCAGTTAGAAGTGAAAATATGCTGGCTATATACACGCTAAAATTACTGTTTATTTAAATAGTCTGGTGGGTTTGCTAATAGCGAGTTTTGGGCTGTTTCTGGTTAAACAAAAGGGATTTTACTCTTTACCAAAAAGGTCCATCTTTGTAGGAATCCTTTCAATAATGTTGTCAGACACTTAGAATAATAATCTGAGCCTGTCAGTGCCAAAATCAAGCACTTTTAGTACATTGGCGGTGCACAAATGCCCTGAGTGGTTACATTGCACCCTGTTAAGTGGCTTCAGTGCTCAAAGAACTGTTGTTCCCATTAATCACTTAGACACAAAAACACTGGAAAACAGGGGCCAGGTTGAAAAAAACCAAAGTTATCCTTTAAATCTCTTTGAATTTTGGACTGTTGGTCACACAAAACAAACAACTTGATTGATTTATTCAGAAAATAATCGCAGATTATTTAATAATGAGAAAAACTGTTCATTGCAGCCTCACTTGAAATGAATAAAGATGACACGATGAACCATAAAATCTACAAAAAGACAGATGGTGCAGATACATGAGTTAAGACAGTTTTTATTTAGCTATGGATGAAGACATAATTACACATGTGACAACTTTGAAATGTGTAGGTATTAAGAAAATCAGCCAAGTCTTGTTCATTCAGTCTAAAGTGGTCGTTGACAACTGAGAGCATAAAATGGATCTGTACTCAGTGAGTGCCGAGAGGGATTAAAGAGGAGCAAATGAACAATGGGAGTAATGAGGCGCAACTTGTTCAATTCTAGATCAAGGAGCACTAACAGCTGATATGATGTCAGTATGTAGGTGTCTGACACAAGAGGGAAACAGCCTTTCATCCTATATACAGGGACGTCAGAGACGCTGCGTCTTTCTACCTCAGTTTGCTTATGGTCTTAAGTGAAACCTGAAGAGCACAGGAAGTAGTACAAGGTGAGGAAGTAGGAGACTGAGAGTGAAGGCTGGGTCTTCGCTTAAGGCCACTGGACTGTGTCTGACAGGCTCCGAATCTAAACTGCGCTCTTACTCCCTAATTTTTCAAGTAATTTCACAGTCTGTTTCACACATTTTTCATTTCTGCTATTAAAATTACATCTTAGTATTCACTGCGCATTTCTCATTTTGTGCTGTGGTGTCGTGGCCATTTGATTGCCTTGTAGCCTTCCAGCTCCTCAATTCTAGGTCCATTTCACAGACAGTTTTACATTTCCCCTCAACTCTGGAAGCTGTAAACACATTGATAGTCAACAAATGACTTTATTTGGAGGCTCTTGATTTATTCTTTCTCGGTTGTCAGACGTTCATATATTAAAAAAAGTTGTGTGATGATCTGGCCCCAGGTAACATCGCCCTCAACTGCAAAACTGTAGCTTGCTTGTGTTTGTTTGTGTCCCACCACTTCTATGTCAGTGTGGCCGGATGAGTCTCTAAGGAGTGAGATTCAGTGTCAGCAATAGCTTTCAATTAGAAAATAAAATCCTCACCTCCTCTTGCTCTCACGTTGCTAGGCACCTGGGTCAATGAGGTCCGCCTCCAGCCAGGTGTCCAGTGGGAGCTCTCAGATGGCGACACGCTGACCTTCGGTGGCCAGTCCGCTCCAGGGAGCCCCGAATTCTATTTCCTCTTCCAGAAGGTTAAAGTTCGCCCGCTTGACTTCGATGCCATCACAATTCCAAAGGTAATTTTTGTTTTTATTATTAAGCACCTATTCAGCAGAGATACTCATCTCTTTGTTGTCCATATTCTGTGCACCTTCAGTGCACTGTACAGATTTATAAGGATGCTTCATATACTGCACAGATTTAGTCATAGATTGCACTTTTCCACAAAGCTGTTGGGGGCCTGAGTATCTCACAAAGTTTGAGGTTAAACGACAAGTCTGGGCTTTTTCTCTATGCTTTCTGAAAGTTATTGCCAGTAGGGTTCATCAGTGTAAGTTTTTCCAATATGACCACAATGTCACATAGTCCGCCTAAGATCATACATTGTAATATAGTGGCTGCATGAAGAGCTGGGATAATGACTTTCGATGCATATTGAAAATAGCAGGCATGTTTTCCCTCAAGGCAAACTTAGATTTTTGGCAAGGTGATGATGTGCAATTGAGTTTTGTTCAGTCTTTAGTAACTCTTTAAGTGATGGCACATCTCATAGGGAAAAAGACAACCCTGGTGATATTCTTTTTTTTTTTTTTTAACACAGCCATTTGACATTTAAAATGATACCGATACCTGCAATTCTGCACCAGGACTCACTGGTACTTTTTTTGGTACTCTAATATAAAATCCAAACCTCTGGCTGCTGGGCAGAAGTGACGGAGAATCTCTTGACCAGAGTATGCTGGTCTCCGGCTTTGCCCAGGGACAGCACACTCTGCTCTGCCTTGGCTGCATAATGTAGATTTTAGTGCCTTTTTTATTGGGCATCAACCATGCATATGCACCTTTTTGTTGAAAATAAAACAAACTTAAACGCTCAAAGCCATGAGATGCAGCTGAGACGCAAGCTGGCACAAAGCTGGTGCAGACAGCTGCATCGATAAAAATGAGAGCATATCTGTTGCGTGACGACGCCAGGTTCACACTGGAGGTGGAAGCACCATGAAGGGCATCGATTTTCCACGGAGCACCGCGCACGGCCATTCGGTGCCCATGTTAACCAGTTGGGCTGTTTATACAGGACACGCTCTGGCCCCGAGCTCCCCAGCCAGCTTGTGATCTACAGCGTTAGTTTCGGCATGTGGTCTATTTTTTTGTGCGAGCTGCAAGCAAATCTGGCTGGAAAACACACTGATCATCTATTATGAATGATATAAAGTATACATTAGATATGATTTAAGTAATTTGATTATGATAAATGATAAAATATGCACCCCATACTTGCACATATTTGTCACTTCTGTTGAAACAGAGAGCCAGAGAGACAAGCAGACAGATAAAACACACAGAGCAAACAGAGATGGAGCTCTAAATGGGATTAGAGAAGAGCAGAGGAGCAGAAAGTTTGCTGACTAGCACAGAGCAATATGCCTCTGGTGTAAACATCCAGGCAACTGTCGACGGACGGCTGCGCGTCCATTGACATATCAGGGCGTTTCAGCACCCAGTGTGAACATGGCTTGAGACTTGCAAGTGAAAAGCCCTCAGAGGCCTATGCTTACGGTCCAAACACGGATGTTTTTCCACCTGGCACCACTGCCCCACATTCTGGCTATGACCTGGTTCTGTTCTGTCCTGGAGTGGCTGAGAGCACCTCTGGTAGCCACCTCGCAGCCAGAACATGGTGCACCCAGATGCCACCCAATTTGGCATCGCTTGATTTAACATGAATCGGTACTTGGTAGTCCTGACGTAAATCAGTTGGTAACCTAAAAAATACAGAGTTAGAGATCTAGGTCTTCTGCAGAAACCAATGGACTGGCCATGTGCTTGGGTCGTAAGTGGTAAAGAATTCAGAAATGCACCAACACATTGTTGGTTTTGGTGTTTTAATGAATTAATGGTGATGAAGAGAATAATGTAGAATGATACCATCCTTGTCTTTTAGATTCCCTCCCACTCATGTGTCACCATAGTGTGTAGGCAGTGTGACTATGAGGCACTTTGGTTAAGGTGTCCACCAGGCAGCATGTGAACATTTAAAATGTCATGGACATAATTCTTTCTGTGCCATTTTTAAGATAGAATCAGGGGCTCTCTGATTTTTACTTTAATTAGAAACTTGCACATTCATGAAGTGTAGAAAGTAAACAGAAATGGCCAAAAATATATTAGTGACGCAAATGTTTTTATTTTAAATTTCGCCATCTGTCTTTGAAAAGTAAATCTGCCAAGCCACGCAAGCACCTGATGGATATTTACATTCGACCTTTTCTAGATAATTTTCTAATTTATATATCTTGTCTCCCAGGCGGGCACCTTCTCCTCCGACATACAGAATCGGATCAGAACTAACCTCGACCGCAAGGTGGCCGCCAACCTGGACCTGTCCAAGCTGTCCATCAACCGGGCCACTGTCATCCTCAACTCCATAGGCAGTCTGAGCAAGATGAAGGGCAGCGCCTGGACCTTTAAGAGGAGCCACAGCCATGAGGGAACTGCCTCGGACCCCGGCTCCTCCTCCTCGCCTCCTCTGGCTGTGGGTTTATCCTCTCTGCTCCCGCCCTCCACGCCTCCGTCATTCTCCTCTGCAGCTTCAGTGCCTTCTGCAAAGTCCCTCCAGCCAACCTCAAGGAGCAGGAGGAAGTCTGCTCACACAGTCCTCCTTGAGGACGACAGCTCAGACGAGCCCAGAAGTCGAGGAGGTGAGGCTTAACATAATGCTCAAATAAAAACCGCTGTGGACGTACTGACCTTTCTGCAGATATTGGAGGCTGCAGTTTTTTATAAGAATATGTGTTTTTTGGCAGCTTTTAAACATATTTTTATTACTGAAGCCAGGTCAGTTAAAGAAGGCGTATGTAGAAGAGGAAAATGGAGATGGATAGCTTTGATTACTGCTTCTATTGAAATATTCTCATTTTGTGTGGTTTAGCTCCAGCAGGAGTTGTGGAGGACGGACAGAGATCGAGGGGGAAGAAGCGGCGGCGGCTCTACAAGTCTGAGTCTGAGAGTTTCAGCTCTCCTCCTCCTCTGCCGCTGCAGCCCAAGAGCCACGACGACGTCCGGCGGCCACTGGAGGCCAAGCCCTTTCCCGTCGGCATCAGGACCATCGGCAGTTTCCACGGTGCCATGACAAACAGCAGACTCAACCACCATCTCATCCAGGCACAATTCACCAACCCTGCCGTTCATAAACAGGAAATGCAGACGATGCACCGGGTCCAGACGGTGATGCACAGCAACTTCGCAGGTTTCCGCCAACAGAAACCGTCCCACAGTTCTCCGATAGCGCAAAGAGGCAGGCGGAGGGCTAACAGCTCCCCGGTCTTCTCCCCTCTGGTGGTGGGAGGGGAGAACTACAGCCTGGCCTCGCCATCAGTGAGGATTCGAACAGAGGAGAGAGGCAGGATGCAGTTCAACAGATTTCACCATCCAGCAAGGTAAGAAGTTTAGGGAAGGAGTTTGTCTCCATGCAACTGACCAACCCCTCTGTTTATCTGTAGAATTGAAATGAATGAGAAAAAGAAAGAGAAATAACAAAAGGCAGTCGCAGAATCTTGGCAATATTTGATCAGCACTGCTCAGTTCTGTCATTTGATCTAATTGTTTTTCAGCCTCCATTTACAACAATACACATAACAGTGTGGCGACCACTTCCTGTTCACAAACTCTCGTATTACAGCCAAACAGTGCACTAAAATATTTTTTTGAAGACATTTTAGGAAAGAAATAGGCAAAGCAGTAACTAAATCTGGGTTTATGTTTGATCAGCAAAGCCAAGTTTTACAGTTAGATCTGAGAGAGAGGGGTGGCCCTCTCTTGCAACCTGCTTCTACAGTCTTTGTGTCCGTGGCGGTAGGCATAAAAAATGAAGTATAATCTGTAGTGTGAGCAAGAGCCCGAGAGCCAATGAAAATCCATTTTGTGTCATCCACCACATTTTTGCTGGTAAATGAGCAGGGAGTTCTCAGCGCTGGCAAGATGAAGGTTACCACAGTTCATTTACACATACTACCCACATTATTATTTTACAAAGCTTGTAGGAAATCAGCAAATTATCCCTTAAAGCAATAGCTTGTCCTAAAGTTTTTCTCCCTGATCTCACTGCTTCATCCTTCTCTCCTCTTCCTCTCCTCGCAGTAAGCGACGAGGCCGCCCCAGAAAACACCCCCTTCCTCCCCGGCCCTCTCTGCCTTCTCCATCCTCCTCATCTTCCTCTTCCACCTCCTCTGCCTCTTCTTCTTCTGGCTCCTCCTCTTCCTCCTCTGAGGATGAAGACGATGACGAAGAGGAGGAGGAAGAGGAGGCGACCGGCGGGGCGGTGGAGCCATGCGCAGCGCCACGTTGCCGACTGCCCCAACAGGACACGGTGCAGTGGATCCAGTGCGATGTGTGCGACGCCTGGTACCACATAGACTGTCTGCACGTTGACCGCAAAAAGCTCCTGAAGGACCCCAACGCAGACTTTCACTGCGGATGTCGCTGATATGAGAGAAACCAAGCTTGTTGAGATGAAGTGAAATGCTCCAGTTTAGACTTTCAAGTTGCCACATTTTCCCCTTAAATGTTTATTTCCCTTAGGCACACTTGTGGGAATCAACAGACTTTTCATTGAAGATGCTACTTCTCTTGTAATGGCCACTGAGTAGCTCCACTCAAGCATGCAGTGCTTTTTTTTCTCACCTCAAAAGCAACTGACGAGGGCAGGACAAGAGCTTCCTTTGATATTTACATCCTGATCTGCTCAAGTTTAAAGATTTGTGACCCAAAAGTCACACAGCTGCTTCATAAACCCCCTTTCCTGCTCAGTTTCAGCACTCAGGTTTCGGAGAAGGAGGCAAAATTGTAATGAAATGTCTCAGGTTGGATTTCATTATGACTTTGACTGCCTGGAGAGGTGCGGTCAGGGCGGGAAAACATGATGAAATGTTGCTGAGTACACTCCCACTGTGGCTGTCGCTGACCAGGGGGCAGGCAGCATTCAGGAAGATTAATGAAATGTTTTAGATCAGGCTGCCACAGCAAGAGTCTATACAGGGCGATTAAACACTCTTAGATGTCTCGCTGCAGTCACCTTCACTATTTCAGCAACTTGGCCAGGACAGAATAGGACCTTCAGTGGACATTATGTGGTCTGCATGGCCAAGGAGCTTCACCACCCTTCCTCCCAAAAGAAAACCGGGCCGGGCTGGTGTTTCCCACCTGTGTGATAATAAAACTCGATGAAATATCTCAGTGCAGCTTTCCTGGGTGGCAGCAGCTGTCTGGGAGTGGGCGTGTGATGTTTCAAGACAATTAAATGCCTGCAAATGTGTCAGCAGACTTCCATTGTAGCTGTTGATGAGAGGTGCTTGAGGGAGGATAATCAAATATTTCAAGGCACTTCAGCAGTAGCAGCTGCTGGATTTTTTTGGGGGAATGTGTGCAGTGGGACTGTTATTATAAGACGTCTGAGTGCAGGCTGACAGTGCGGCCGTTGCTGCTTTAGGAGGGCTCATTACCAGTGAAATGTCATAAAATATCATCCGCTGATGTAACGGGATAAACAGATTCAGAAAATCTTCGTCTCTGACTGTTGGGATAAGACTTGATGTCGCAGATGATTTTAAGGTTTTCTCTACGGATCAATCTTCATCTTCAGCAGTCTCTTCACACTACTGAACTTTTGGGCCAAAGTGGACACTTTTGTCCTGACCAAACTGTTCTCCACTGCTGAACAGTAATATACACATATCATTGCTCAGGTGCTGTTTGAGTTGGAATAAAATCCAAGTATAGGTCTCCAAATTCTCCTCTAAAGCACCTTTTCTATTATTTAATTCAAAATTCTTTCTTCGGTTGGCTCACCCGGACAGAAACAGTGTCTTTAAAACAGCATTTATGAGCAGTTGAGCTTCTGCACCACTTTTATAACCTCTATAATACTTCTGACTTGAAGCTATTCAGATAATGGTAGTGTCAAAAGTATAGTTTTTCTGGGTTGGTGTTTAAAAAGGCGTCTCCCCATTTTTACTTTGATCATACCACTATGACAGACCTGCAGTCTTTTGAGTTGAGGGGAAAGAGAGAGAAAATGTATAGAACTTGATTCCTAAGCAATAAAATAAGAAAAAAAGTTTAAAAAAGATGTATATTTTAACTTTAACTCACAGCACAGCTGGATCAGATTTTCTCAGTCCCTGGTTGTCAAGATTATGTCACAAAACAAGCAGAAGGTTAAGAAGAAAACATCTTATATCTGGTTTTCAATTCAGTGGATTCATTTTAAAATCCCAAAATTAAAAAAAAAAAGTATTCTGTGAGATGCATAAATTTGTGTTTAATAGTCTTAATAAATGTGTTACTTGTCAAAAGGCTACAGTTCAACTTAAGATAACTTTATTGACAGTTTAAGGTTTTGACAAATAACCCCCACTTTTTGAGAATGTGAGCACCTCAGAGCAGTTACACAAAATCAGTTATATAGGACTTAACATACTAGCTTAATGCTATAATACAGACCTGAAGGACCTGTTTGGTCCTGTTGAGCAGTTGTAAAAAAAAAAAAGTTGGGTTTTCAGTTTTCTCTGTTGATCTGCAGTCAGTTGTATTCTGTTTTTATGTTTCATCTGCCAGTGAAGATGTAAGTGTTGCCTATACCTGTTTGTCTCCTTAGATTTTGAGCTCTAAAGATATTTAAATGCCTGTTTATGTCTTCCAAGCTTCAAAGAAATGTGCCATCTTCACCACATCACTCGTCGTCGTTCAGTGTCGTGTTGCTGTGTGAGCACTCCTCATTGCGCACCTGTTTTTTGCTTTCATGTGGCGTGCCAAACAGTTGTAAAGATCCTCTTTACCAGACTGCAGTTACAGATGTGCTGAAATGTGCAGCCGCTAAGAGGGAGAGACACTCTTTAATTGGCGAAGGGGAAGAATCGGCCGTGAAAAAGGAGCATAAAACCTGCGTGATAGTTAAAATGGAGACAAAGTGGCATACAAAGAAGTGTAAACTTATTCAGCGTTTCTCACAGCTGTTTCTACCTTAAAGTTCTGATCCTGTCAACGTTTTCCAAGCATATCTGGTGGCGACCCCGCCACAACTCATAGCCCTCCCCCAGCTTATCCTAGCTAGCATCTCAGCTAACGTTAGCTAGCCACTGTGAACTTCAGGTTAACATACCCCATCTCTGCTACCATTTCAACCAACATTATCTAACACGTGACCGGCCCTACTCTCCCTCTGATTGGCTAGTACTTGTTGCCTTTGTTGGTTGCATTGATTAGGTTTAGTAAAGAGGAGTGTAAAGGTAAGAATGTCAGGGGGAAGCCAATCAGAGGCAGAGTAAGGTGGGGCAGCAAACATTAACGAGCCACAACAGCACTGTTCTTATAATACAGCCATACACTGCACAGCCACAGAGCAATTGGTCAAAGGTATACTGTGCAGGATTGTCAATTACCATCTGTTAACAAGCTTGCCAGTGAAAGTGAAAGTCAGGCCAACCCTAGATTAATTCTGGTTTACAATGAGGTGTGGCCTGTCCACCACTGGACCCTGATGGACAGATGCACAGTTTTCCCTTGAGACCAACATGAAGTTGACAGGGCAGCTGCAACCATTAGTCAAATAATAGATGAACCAATCTGCAGGAGAATAATTGGAAACTATTTTGATAAGTGATTAATCATTTATTAAGTAAACATGCAGCAAATGTGCTGCTTTTCTCTTTTTTATATCAACATAAGCTTCATATCGTTGGGTTCTGGGCTGCATGTTGGACAAACAGGCGATTTGAAGACGGCACCTCTGGCTGTGGATAATTGTAATGGTAATTTTTCCAAACTGACCTTTAAGAGACTGTTGCTAAATCGAACACATAAGTGGCCATTATCTGACATTTTATAAATTAGCCTTGCATATTGGTAACCACATCACAAACAGCTCTTTGCAGATCTGTAATAGTTTCCATTTGCATTGCCTCAAAGACAAACAGCTTCCTTGTAACGTCTTTCAAGGCTTTGACAGATTAAATCAAGTTTGTGGTGAATACTTTTGATCATTACACTGTTGTGGTCGCCTCATTGTTTCAGTATTTTGTTTGTGCCATCTGCTTGTCGTACAGAACGCTCGAGTGGTACCATTTTTACACTGTGTTAATTATTCTGTTTACTGTTAAAATCCCTAAACACAAGACTCTAAGGTGAAAGCACTCAAAGTGATGAGTTCAGAAATGGAGTTAATCAAAGGGATTTTGTTTTCATCAGTCAGTTTCTCTCTGAGCTCTGAAGCAGGAGTTCACGGGACTCTTTTTTTTTTTCTCCACACACACTGCCTTCACTTTAATTATCACATTGAAATGCAGAAACACTTTGTTGGTTTTGCGAGGTTGTACAGAATTAAAACCAATAGTCATAATTCTCTGAGATGCCATCAGCATCAAAGATATCAGGGAGGAAATAAAGAATAATCAGAAAATGTATCTTTGCATTGTCTGTCTCTTTTATCTTCACAGCTCTGCTTTTGTCTGTTGCATCCAAAGAGGCTGGGATCTAAAACACATTTAATTTATTATAGATTCTTTCAACGCATCCGGCTAAAGTCGGCATTGATGAAACATTGATATTAAAAATTTCCATTTTGTTTTCCCCCGGTCCCTTTGTGTCATGTTTAAAACAAAACAAAACAAAAAAAACTTCCCACCAGACAGAGAGGAGATTTATCTAGTTATTATTTTCATTGTTGTTTTCTTTGAAATGATCAGAGCAGAGTGAGTCAACAAGCAAAAAGAACATCCTCATAATTGAAACACATTATCTCCCATCTCTCTCTCTCTCTTTTTTTTTAACCTCATAATGGATTTGTCTTATCTGGGGTCTCCATGCATGAAGTTACATTTCTTCACAGAATTACTGCTTACAGCATTTCTATGTAAGTGAGGCTTGCACACACACTGATTGGTGTATCTTGTAATCAGTAAACCCGTCGATAGCTGTGATGCTTCTGAGAAAAATGATGCTTGGTTGTTACTTCTGTACGTGTTGTTATGGTGAAGCATCATGTGTACATAAAATACAGGTTACTGCATGTCCCATTGTACTTAATGGTGAAGAGGCTAACAGGATTTCATTGAATTACCTGTCACTATTTGAGGTATTGACCCTTGACTCCTGTTAAGTCAGACAGGTTAGCGTCAGGGTGGGCAACCTGCACATCTGGAGCCAGAGGTGCGGCTCTTTACCCCCTCTCCAGTGGCTTCATGGGGCTTTGACAAAAAATTACATGGAAATGAATAACAGTCTTTTTTTTAAAAAAAAAATTGTCATTTATCATTGTTGTAGGCCTAAAGAAATGATCCCATTCTCCAGTGGTAAAAATGTGTAGCCTATACACTGAATAGAAATGTTACAGCATGTGTACTGATTCATTTGCTTTCACTACCATCGCTGCAAAGTTAAAGTACCAAATAATCATAAACAGCACACTGCAGAGGAGCCAAAAACATATAAATAAGTATGAGTAATATTGATAAGCTAATTTAGACTACTATATAGGCTGTGTTATCTTCATTATAAAGGTCAAATATGTGGGAATAACCCACAATTCATAGTGTTTTGATGTTAAATGGCAGGTTACCAGTGTTAAAAAAAACAACAACCCCAAAACAAACCGTAAACAATAAGGACTGGCACAAGGGTGTTCAGCCTGGCATATTGGGTGCCCTGGTTTTCCTAAATTTACATAGAAACACTACATTAAAGGGACAGCTCGCCACAAAATAAAAAACATAATTTTTTCCTCTTACCTGTGGTGCTATTTATCAGTCTACATTGTTTTGGTGTAAGTTGCAGAGTGCTAGAGATATCGGCCGTAGAGATGTCTGCCTTCTCTAAAATATAATGAAACTAGATGGCACTCGGCTTGTTGAGCTCACCGAGCCAAAAATATATATTTGAAAAACTCAACAGCAATGTCTCTTTCCAGAAATCATGAACCGGTTACTTAAGATAATTCACAGAGCTTGTTGTGAGCAGTTTCATGTAGGAACTATTTTCTTTCTGCCAAACTACACCCATCAACTGTGTCACCATCCAGAAGCAAGTGTCCATCTACTGCTAGCTCACCTATCACCACTGAGCTAGCTAACCTTGAAGTTTCATTGAGTAGGATGCTACCATACTATTTAGCATGCCAGAAAAGTTTTAGTATGTCCCAATACATATGCCAAACACAGTATGCCAAAAATACCACAGTGTTTTACCACATCCAGTCTGATTTTACAGTGTGCAAGCCTGCATGTTTTTCTGGCTATTCTGACTCTCAGCAGAGGATACGTCACATTGACTGAACCACAGACAGAAGGCAGCTTGGCAGCTTGCTGACAGCTGTCAGACGCTGTAATGTTAGGTAACAGTGCAAGTGACTGATGACCAGTCGAATTGTAATAATAAAAGATAAAATAAATTAAGCGAAGAAAACAATCATAAAAATGACCAACAACAAAAGGACATAACTATGAGAATAATGACAGAGAAATGCAGATGTGAATCTACAATCTAACAGTTCAAATTACATACATCGCAAAGTAACAGCAGAACTCTCCAGATTGATCTCTGTCTCTGGTGAGCTCGGTGAATGGCGTTTTGTCTCCAAGGTAACTAAGCAAGAGGGTCAAAGTTCAGGGTGCAATGTTGACCTGTCAATGCAATGAAAAGGTATGCAGTTTGTAGCACAGCTAATGTTTACATCTCGCGCTGCCACGTGCACAAGCCTCGCATCCGTGAGAGGATACACGCTTCCTTCTGCGTGGTGATATGGTTGGTAGGTGTAGTTTCGTAGAAGACAATTAAGTTCTACATAAAACTGCTCACAACAAGGTCTGTGGATTATCTTGAGAAACAGGGTCATGATTTCTGGGAAGAGACACTGCTGTTGTATTTTCCAAATGTATTTGTAAAGCTAGAGAAGATGCGATTCCAGTTTTTGTAGGTTTTAATACTGAGTATGATTACACCTTTAAAATGCAGAAAGCCTGACTTGTTTTTCTTCACATCCATTGGGATGCATAATGCTTTGATCATACTATAATTATTACTGTTAATAAGAGAAGGCAATGTCTCAGGAACTCACACCAAAGCAGACACCAAACACCAAACATGCACAAGAATTGGAAGACATTTAAGAATTTAGCAACACAATCTGCCTTTTGCATCAGCTGAGACTTGAACTCACAACCTCTGAGACTAAGAATCAATTTCTATCTCACTGAGCTAATTAGTCAGTAACAATTCATGTGTAGCTTCACAAACTGACTAAGCCAGATGTGCAGGTTTAGCAGCCATCCATGCATGGAAAAGCAGATTTCAAACCACTGTTAAAAATTCAGTTATTAAGACAAAAATCTGAAAATACACATATTGCATCTAGACAGCATGGAAATGTTGGTCATTTGTTTGTAACAATGATTATTTGCTACATAAGTGAAAAACTGATGTTTAAAATTGCCATTGTTACATATACTCCAATTGTTCACATTAGAGCAAAATTCAAAATGCTGTCAAAAATTCAGTTTTTGATATAAAATTCTGAAATTTGCCACACATCATCTACCATGACTCTAGAATTTTGTCATTTTTTTCATGAACATTGAAGATTTATTTAGCAAGAATTTGCATGTATATGTTTACAGTACCGTTTACAGTCAAACATTTTGATGCACTGTAGGCTCAATTTTTGATAAATCAAAAATCTGAGAAACATAGTTTTTGTAGGACAGTCTGAAGATGCTCTGTAGCAAGCTTGGTGTCAGTTGAGCAAAAATTGTGGGAGGAGATAGGTTTAAGAAGTTTTACAGTTTTTGAAAAAAAACACAGAATGATGAACTTCATAATTTTTAATAGGTTTAAATGTACAAATGTTTCTTCAGTATTGGGGCTACAGTTTGATGGAAGTTGTGAAGTTGTAGCACGTATGGTTGATTTGTTATGAATTTTCAAAGTTTTGAACTTTAGACGCTTGCTGTAGCGCCACCATCAGGACTATTGGCTTGAGTTTACAGCTGAGGATATCTGGCATGAGACTGGACCTTTGTGCAAAGTTTGGTGAGTTTTCACAAATGGGAAGTATGATTTCCTCTGAAGAAGAAGAAGAAGAAGAATACCTAGGATTACAATTGTGTCCTGGCAGCTTAGCTGCCCGGACCCTAATAAAAAGTCCCAAACCCATAACTGTATGTAACATGTTCTGGTGTCGTTAAGATAACGTGATATGTTGCTGCAAAGTGCTGTCTCATTCCTATTTATACCACTTGGAGTCTTTGTACTCAAGCACTCAGCAGGTGACACCAACTAAGTCTGTGAGGGTTAAAGGCTTTAGGGTGGAGAACAGCATTGCGCCATAGTTTGACTCGAGTGAAACCCGTGTTTAAAGTTACTTTGAGTGAATGTTTTTTGTCGCACTTTTCACTTTTACTGGTTATGAAGCTGTCCTTAGCTCATAGTGTTTGTCAGTTTCACCAAAACATTCACGATTTCACTGATTTATCAGTTTGATTACTGTTCTGTAATGAGCTCTTATACTTGGCAAACCTAAATTCTACATGTGTATAATCCAACATAAACCTCAAAGGCAATTATTTACATTAAAGGTTTTCAAGCAGCCCACCCACCTGTGGTTATCCTGAAAAATACATATAAACACTTACATATTAGGAGTACTTAGAGACACTAAGAGGCACTTCAATGAAACAAGTACAACAATGCTTTGGGGTTAATTTTTTGTTTGTCCTAACACAATGTGAAAAATGTTAAGGGGGTCTTGAGTGTATTTTGCATTGTGCTGCTGTTGATGAATGACAAAAGTGAAATATAAAGGTTTTCATTTCAAAACCCCAGGAAGGAGGCTTAAAATAAGAATATTTTTCCTTGAGTTGTTATGTCTGGTTGTTATTTTCCTCCAGAGTTGTAAAGATGCAGTATCTCATTTTAAAGCAAAGTGAGATGTGAGCATGAGCATACACACAGACACACGCAGGTTATGAAATCAGCCTATATATCATGCAGCACATTGCAGCTCACGACTCCAGGAAACCTATTATACACTCATAGACCAGTGGGTAGATATCGAGGAGACTGAGAGATTATGGAGCTGAAATGCCCGCTGCCTTGACCTGCAAAGGTGGAGGGAGACAATTACATTTGTCCGAACTGTTTCCATAGCAACATTTCTCTCTCTCTTTTTTTTTAAGAGTTGGGGGGGCTGTGAGACACCCCTCGGAGCTCCGTCCTGTAATAACAGCCGGCACTTTCTTTCCCCTGATGATGCATGGACTGAGACAGAGAGAGGGCGAAAAGCTGCTTCTGTTCATTTGAAACTGAGGCAGAGAGAGTGTAGGTGTGTGTGTGTGTGTGTGTGTGTGTGTGTGTGTGATGGGTTACAGATACAGGACACACACCAGTTATACATGAGGGCGTTTCTACCTTGCCTTGATGCAGGGAAAGAGAGAGGTCACAGCGAGATGAAAGCAGAGGGCTGAAAACTAACTGTCCATACTCATTCTGCAGCTTCCTGGCCTGTCAATCACACACACACACACACACACACACACACACACACACACACACACAATCACAGGGGTCATTTTTTCCTCTATCTGTCATCTGTGCTCTGCGGCAACAAGCCTGCAGTCCTGATTCTGGGCTGGATGTAATATCGGTGATCTGATGCTGTTACTCTGATGGAAACGAGCTCACATCAAGTCACCAGCATCTGACTCTGAATCCATCTGAATCTAATATTCTGCAATAATATACAAGTCCCTGGATATTAATAATTCAGTTATACATAGGTAATTGTTAGCTTGAAGCAGAAAACAACTTTTTTTTTCAAAAATCAGTCAAAATCAATGTGATTCTTGCAACATTTTACACACACACTATTTGACCTACTATATGATGGACACTTAATGTTGTTCTGAAACGAGTACTTTGTTACATCCAGAGAAACCTCATTATCTTCCATCATATTTTGTATTTTTTATGTCTGTAACTTTAAGAGATATCTGAGTCCTTTTTGTCCCTGGTGTGATTGTGGTACATGGGTTGCAGCATCGATGATGGCAACTCCCACTTCTGGATTCACTATCCAATACTAATGAAATCCTGTTCAACCAAGTACCCAATAAGGAGTACTCACCTGTTGTCTTTGCTCTCTTTGGGCCCTGACACATACAGCCACTGGTTGGCCGTTGGTCAATGTTGGGCCATCGGATAATGTCTGTTACCCTAGTTTTTGGCTGTGTGTCCTGCACTGGTAACCCATAATGACTTTTTTCAGCTGATTCAACATGTTGAACCCCTAACCTGATGAAATTGAGGCGAGAGTGAGATGGAAACAAACTTATTAAAAAAGGTACGTTTTTTTTTTTTTTTTTTTTAGCCGTTTAACTCTTTCGCAAATACGGTACGTTCTCTAGCGCATGGTAAATATCCTTTCAACATCAGGTTGTGTTGTTCATGTGCTAACTAGCTAACTAGCATCTTGAATCTGTCCTGTTGGTTTTCCAGTTTCCCTTTTTGAATGCTGAATACAGACTACGATCGCCTGCTGGTATGAAGAGTTATTTCCTTTCATGCAGGTGCGAAACATATGTGCTGGTTTGCTGTTGGCTGTAGTCTTTGCGTGGTGTTCAGGTGCAACTTTTTGGCCAAGACACAGGGAAGTGAGGGGTGGCTTTCAATGCAACTAGTTCTTTGATGTCGGTTTGGTGTGCCTAGGCCTTTTGACTCGAATGACACAGTAGTTTTGGAACGTCTATTTGCACTGTTGAGGCTGTTCATCGATCAGTGTGTTCCAGTTCTTTCTTCTCCCTCTGAAGTTTGCTGTCCTTGAGCTGAGAGGCACCTAATTTTCCTGCATGCTGCTGGGAGACGCTCACAAAATAACGTTCAACTAAACATTATTATCTATGATTGATTTCCTTTGCAAAATCTGCACTGATTGCATAGGAGAAGACGCAGTAATGAAGTAAAGGAAAGCAAATTACAGCAAAGATTATTAAGCTCCAGAAGTACACCAGTTATTTATTTTCGCACTTCCATGCAACTGTTGCACACACAAAAGCCAGAGAATGGTCAAAATCGATGCAGCAACGGCAAGAAATATCCTGACTTTTAGTCTCTAGTACTTTTAATCGCCAAAAAATGCTTGATACTATAATGCAACTGCATCTTCATTAGATCCTTCCTGCATCCTAAATCCCCACTTTTTTTCAAGACCCCACACCTAAGGCTGTAGCTCACACAAAGCAAAGCTAAATGAATGTTAATCATCTTGGCTCTGTTAAATATCAGCCCCCACAGAACAAACCTTAAGCCAACATGAGATGGGAAAACTTCTAAAACCGACCCCCAGAGAAGCTCACAAATGCCAAATTGGTGCAACTTGGAAACAGTGTTTTCCATGTTCGATTGTAGCTGTTGTTTCCTTGTGGCCCAGCAGGGGGCAGTGTTGGCCTGGCACAGTCCAGCAGACACCCACAGAGGACAGCGAGCAGGCAGCAGAGGATGAACACAGAGAGCCACTCCCTGCACATTACACCCAGAATGGAAATCATACATTTCCATTATTCCTCTCAGAGAACATGGCTGGTGCTATTTTGAATTGGGAGTGTGAGAGGAGCCACAGCAGGAGGCGTGGGTGGGGTTTTTGGGTGGTGGGTGATGGTTGTATCTGAATGGCTTTAATGGACAACAGAGCACAGTTTCTTCTAGCTCACCTGTCAGGTTTCATGTTGCTGTTCAAGCTGAATCTTTGCATGCATGATATAAATGTGTATATAGCATCATCTTTCTCTGTGTGTGAATGTGTGTGTGCCTATGCGTGCACACAGCTCAAGAGCAATGAGGCAGGTTTGTGCATAAGTGAAGGTGAATTTCTGAACCGTGCACAAACAACTATGGGAGATGTTTATATGTGTAGGTGTGTGTGTGTGAGAGTGTGTGAAAGTCTTTCCCCCGGCTGAGCCCTAACAGGATCTCAGGAGCAGCTGTCGATCCGTCCCAGTAGCCTCTCACTTTCACATTTTGCTCTCCTCTCTTTTTGTCTCCGTTCACCGCCTCTCCTTGTTTCTACCATCCTATTGTCTCCCCTCTGTTTCATCTCCTCCTCCCTCCTCTTTTCATCTCATCATCTCTTCTCTTCCTTTGTCTCTTCTCCCCTTTCCTTTCCTCCTTTCTCCTCTCTTTTTGTCTCCTCTGATTTCATCTCCTATCCACGTTTTCTCTCTTTCCTTGTTTCCCCTCTCCTCTCCTCTCATCCCTGTTTTTGTTCTCTTCAGAGATCATCTTTGAGCAGAAATGACAATAGAGAGGTTCAAATTAATCTCTCCATTGAAATCTTTCCTCTTTTTCACTTGTTTACTTTCTCCTTTGCTCCCCTTTTGTCTCTTTCAGTGTACGCCCATCTCCTTGTTTCCCCTCTCCTGTTTCCATTTCATCGCATGTCCTTTTCTGTCCTCCCCTCTCCCTTGTTTGCTCTTCCCTCTCCTCTCCTTTTTCTCTCATTTCCTTGTGTCTCATCTCCTCTCCTTTCCCTATTTCTCTTCTCTTTCTTACATCTCCTTCCCCCTCCTTTCCTTTCATCTTTACTCCTCTCCCTCTACTTTCCCTTTCCAATCCATTTAGACATATTCTCTCCTCTCATCTTGTCTCCTCATTTCCCCTCTCCTCTCCTCTCCTCTTCTCTCCTCTCTCTTTGTTTTCTTTCTCTTCAGAGATCATCTTTCAGGAGAAATGGCAACGAAGAGGTTCAAATGATCTCTCCATTGTAATCTTTCCTCTTCTTCACTTGTTTACTTTCTCCTCTTTTAGTCTCATCTCCTTTCTCCCCTCTCCTCTCTCTTTTCATGTCATCGCACGTCCTTTTCTCTCCTCTTTCCTCACTGTTTGCCCTCTCCTCTCCCTTTGTCTCATTTCCTTGTGTCTCCTCTTCTCTATTTTCCCTATCTTTCCTCTCTTTCTCACATCATCTTTCCCCCCTCTCCTCTCCTTTCATCTTCACTCCTCCTTCCTCTCCTCTCCCCTTTCAATCCATTTTAGACATTTTCTCTCTTTCGACGTGCCTTTTTGTCCATCTTTTCTACTCTCCTTCCTGCTTCCTCCATCCCAAATTCGATCAATGACATTCTTCTTTTCTCCCTCTTACTTCCCCTCCCTCTTTTTTTCCCTCCATCACTCACTCTTTCTCCCCTTCAGTTCACAGGAAATGAGATTCTGGCTTATTGGCTTATTTCCACCTGTCCCCAGTTTGACCTTTGCATGTCTCTCTCTCTCACACACACCTAGCCACCCACCTACACACACAAACACACACACACACACACACACACATACAGAGTCATACGGTACACTCAAGTCATCTTTCCCCCGCCACTCAAGACACAACTCACACACACTCTCTTGCCTATATGCACACTGCCGCACACTCACCGAGCACAATGCAGCAACAAAACACACTCAGACACTCCACTTTTTCACCCACCCATCCACCCACCCACACACACACACACACACACACACACACACACACACACACACACACGCTCCACTTCATTCCACTACATTGTTTCACCTCACAAATCACTCTAAATTGGCTCCAGCCAGAAGAACACACAACCTCTCTAAACTGTTTAATAACGTCATTAATCATTTCGCTTTGACTTCGCGTTGGCACCGCCGGCTCTATAAGTGGCCTGAAAGTGGGTTACGATTTAAGGGGGCCCCAAGCTATGACAGGGGCCCCAAAAGCTCTGAATTAATTGTCCTTTCATGTTGTGCTATGGTCTTATATATGCCTGACACAGGCTCTGTTCGGAGTGAGTGAGAACTTCATTCTGGAGTTTTAAAATTTGTTTTACAGGCATAAAAAGCGCAGCTCAGTCATGTGTTGGGAGAAAAAGATAAACAACAGAGGACATTAAATAAAGATATCCACCATTTGACACGCAGCCTCACAAAAAAATGATTAATGCTGTAGAATATAATTAAACAAATGATGATGATTTACAGGGAAAGTGGGTCACATATCACATTTACTGCTTGACTACCAATTAAATTTATACAGTCCAGCAGTGGTTTCATCTGCAGCAAGTTTATAAAAGAGTTCTTGGCTGTTTCTGGTTTTAGCAGTACTCTGTGATACAGGATGAACAGGAAGTGAGTTTTTTTTTGTATATCTGTTCACGGCAGCAGTGTTCTGGTCTTCTTCTATGCTATAATTTTGTATTCTATATGAGATACTAAGATGCTTTTGATGATTTAATGTCACATAAAAAAAACACATTTTGGGGGATTTTTAAAACAGTTTTTGGACAGTTTGTTGGGACAGCTAAGAGGATCTTTGTCAAAATGATCTCACTCCAACATATGTTTAGTGGCTGTTCATGTTGCTTAAAACTTCAATGTGCAGTGCTCAGGAAAAATCTATAATTCCACAACAACTGGGAACTCTCCCTCCACTGCTGATGATCATGTGATGTGATGATGTGATATAATAAAAAGCCCCAGATTAGCTACTAAATGAACCTGGTATGGTTTGTCAACTGCTGACAGAGAAACCGCAGATTGAATTTTGAATCTCAAGTACAGCCCTGTCCCCTAGAAACTCCATTTATACACATCAAATTTGCAATAAGTTTTAAAGGTGAAGTGTGTAAGATTTAGGGGGATTTGGTGGCGTCTAGCGGTGAACTGCAGTTTTTTTTTTTAATGAAAGCCGAATTATTAACAGAGGTCTCTTCCTCTCCAGAACAAATCAGTGCATCTCCAAGGCTGTATGGCATCTCAGAGACAGGCGGGTCACCCACAACATGTTATTATGTGCTCACTCCTTTTCTCTTATAAGTTTAAGTGTGCTCAGCTTTCTCTAAAACAGATATTCAAGAGGTTTTTTACCATAATCCAAATTATCTGCAGAGGTCTCTTCCCCTCCAAAACAAACAGACCATTGGATTTAAACCACTAGAAACATTATAAATAAAGCAGTTTCATGTTACAAATCAGTGTAACCAGTGCTGCACATTGCAGTTGGGCTTCTTACTACAGTGGCTGATTTGAGAACATGAAAATGCAAAATTATAAATGGCCCTTTGTGGAGCCAGTGTTTGTTTCTCCATTCTGGGCCACTGTAGAAAAATGGTGGTGCAACATGGCGATCTCCATAAACGAGGACCCACTCCCTATGAACGGCTCATTCTAAGGTCAAGATACATCCCCTTAAATCCTACACACTGGACCTTAAGGGTGCAGTTTTTCATGCATATGCATAGGCATAGAAAAATCTCAAAATGAATAAACAGATCTTTTTGAATGACTCTTGTCTTAGCATAGTTTAGCAAAAGCACTAAATCAAAGAGAGAGGACCCACTGAATCCGACTTGTGTCAAGACCACTGCCAGGCAATGCCAATGGTGCATTCACATGCTCCTCAGGTGGTTGCTCCTCTTATTTCCTCAAAGAACGACAGATAGTTGGTCAGTGACATTTCTGTACAAAAAGTTTACAAAAGCATGCAAATCTAGACGACGAACTCTAGGTGCTGGACAAGAGATCATGCAAAAGATGGTTGTCAGAGTCTGCACACTAGACAATGCTCCCATAAATTTTTAATTGAATTACCAATGAGGTGACCTTTCGAGTTTGATGAAGAGATTAAGAGCGTGAAGCTTGAAACGTTTCATTTGATTAAATATTAGTGTGTGGACTATTCTTTCTTTATTTCTATTTTGTAACATCGCACTGAGCTCACGTAGCTGACCTACATACAAGTGGAATACTGAATCAATGCATTTAAATGAATATTTTATGCCTGGTTGGCTGGTAATGCTTTGTAGAGAAGTTTTGTGGGGTGGGCAGCACTAGCTATCACCATATTTTGCAAACACATATTGAAGGGCTCAATATATTCTTATTAATCAACTTTAAGGAATCAATACTGTGAAAAGAATTGGTCTGCCCATTAACATAACACAGAGGTTACCACTGATATCGGGATGGTGGCGTTATGACAGGGTGATGCTAACCCTTTGGTTACTCCTGGTTGACACCGTTAGTTCCGTCAGTACTGTTGCCATTGTTTAGCCCTGTTATGGAGTTAGCACCATTAGCTAGCCTCTGGCTTAGCTACCTCCATGTTAAGACTCATGTTCAATCAACTCATAGGCTCTGAATTTTGCATAGAGCACCTGTAATATATGGTCTGGGGCAAATGGTGAAAAAAATTGGAGTTTACTTTGCTATCATTTCATCAAAAACCCTATTTATCACTAACCTCAATCAAAGTGCTTTTGTTGTCTGAGCGGTACTACATGTGAACTGTGCAGCGATAATGTTTCCTTTTTTGAAAAACATAGCTGCGCAGGTTAAACACTGCTGTACAGTGTGCTACAGACTTTAGCTGCTATAGCTCCAAAAGACTCCAACTGTACGTCGGAAAATGAGAGAAGTTCTAAGCTGTCTTGAAATACAAATTCACTTTTTACCATGGGAATATATGGTTTCAATAGCTATAATTTCACTTCTTCTGATGTGTGTCTGGTGGCGATTCGGAAAATTATAGTTCCATTAGGAAGATATTAAAGTTTCAACTAAAATGGTTTGGGGCCTTTGCCTTGATTGACAGTTCTCTCAGGTTTTCAACGCCGAGCTGCGGTGGTTATCCAATCTTGTCACACCTCAGCTTCAACCAGACTCCATCCTGTTCCCCAAATATGAATTTTCCAGCCTCCGAACAACTGACAAGACACAGTCAGAGGTAAAGCCCAAACCAAGCTTCAAAATGTGCCTTCAGAGACCTGTGGGAGACATCACACAGTCTGTTGCAGATACACATTGTGGAGCAGAGCTGGGGAAAAACCCACTGTTGCACATGAAGTAATTAAAGTTACATTACTGACAGTACAAACCACACTTAGTTTTTTGGTAAACACAGTAGGGCTGGTTAGGATGATGAACTTAATACATCATAAAGACTGAATAAAGCCTGTGTGGATGTAAAAGCTCATTGAAATGAAGCCTTTTGTCCAAATTAGACAACACAACTTGTGTATCTTTTCCGGCCTCTGTTTTTAATGAGAAAGCACCAATGGTCAATAGTTACTGGTAAATATGTATTGGAGCCCTAGGTGGCCAGATCAGGTTGGATGCCTATGTCACTAACAGGAAGATCCGCTGCTGTATTTACCATTAACCTGCTACACTGTTTGTTTAGCGTGTGTTGAAGTTACACATCACAGGTCTTAATACAGTTTTGGTAATGAAACTGGGACCCATGTGATCTTCATCATCACCTTCTCAGCACAAAAGTTTTTCAATGGTTTAACACATTTTTAACAATTAACCAAGATCTCATAGAAAGACCCAAAACTCTGATGGATCAACTGTGTTAGACCAAAGGAAAATGAACAAAAGATAACAGTTCACGCTGTGATGCCTGCTTACCTTTTTGGAACATACTATGTGAAGTATCAACAAATGGCATAGGCATGTAGCACAAATTAAAGCCTCTGATCTCATCACATATCGCTGCTTGGACTCTCTCTTGATCTGCAAGGTAGCCTGGGTGTGTCTATTGTTGACACTCTGGGACGCTGTGTCAACTTCTGCCTGTTACATGCATTTTCTGTTTTCAAAATACACTTCTGTTTTCACAGGAAATGTACAGTTTGCATACAGTCTCTTTCAAAATAAACATACTATGACTTTTCAGCTCCTTACCCACATCCTTGTCTGGCTGCCTTTCCCCCGACACAGACAGGTATGCCATTACACACTGTCCGTGCCCGGCTGCACATCATGCCGATGTTTAAGGACGGCCTTTTTTGTCTGTGTGTATCACTATAGTGGAGCGGATAAGTGACATAATTGTTCAGTTGGTGATACAAGCGTGAAAATTGGCATGAGCAGTCTACATGGGTCACTTGACAAGAAAATTGCCAGAGCCAATTGAAATATCAAGATGGCGTCCATTTTTCAAGATGGCCGCCACTTTTTTGGAGCAGTTATGTGGTGTAAACGTTCAGTTGGTGATACTAGTATGAAAATTGGCATGAGCAGTCTCCATGGGTCACTTGACAAGAGACCATTCACAGCCAATTGAAATTTTAAGATGGTGGCTGTTTTTCAAGATGGCTGTCACCTTAGTGGAGCAGTTAAGTGATCTAATCCTTAAGCTAGTGATACAAGCATGAAAATTGGCATGTACAGTCTATATAGGTCAAATAACAAGAAACTGCAAACAGCAAATTGAAATTTCAAGATGGCCGCCACCTTAGTGGAGCAGTTAATATAAGTATGGAAACTGGTGTGAGCCACCTACTGGATCCTCAAAAGATCCCTTTTCTCATATAAACATATTGGGTTTTGTCAGTAAAGAGGATTTAGTGTAATTTTATTTTATATGTTTTAGATGCAATGCGATGAAAAATACATCAAAATACAGTTGTGCTGATTGGTGATTAGAAGTAAATCAGAAAGAGTGAATATCTGCACTACCAGGGCACACTGGTGATATATCACTGCTGTTAAACTCAGCGTTGAGTTCATTATCAGCTAATTAAAAGTTAGTATCCCAAATGTTATCTAATTTACTCCAAATCAATTAGATAGCCGCACCTGAATTGACAGGTTGTGCCAGCGCGGGAGAGCCACACATTTGCAAAACTCAGCGATTGCCCCTCTGCAGTGGATGACAGCGATCTGCAAGCTTTGGAGAGATTTGTTGTGCTAATGTATGACAGGTCCAGCGATGTCACAACTGTAAATGAGGCTAGGCTTGATCTCTTTGCCAGAAAGCAAAGACCATATGACCTGATCCAACCAACTCAAGCAGCACTCAAAGAGCATGCCAAACGTGCATGTTATGAGGCTGGATACGTGTGGGGACAGGCATTGAAGCGACAGCCACAAATACCAAGCCCATCCGACTGGGGATGGATGAAACAAGATGAAGAGTGGAAAATCTTTTGGACTCCTCTTCTACCTATTGCGGAGAATTGTTGGGAATTGACCAAATGTGGGTGCACGAAGGCATGTACTGGAAGGTGTAAGTGCTTCAGATATGGACTCACTTGCACATGTCTATGTAGTTGCCCCTGCTAAATACCTATGTGTGTAGGCCTATTCTTTTTGCCAGGGTTGCTCCCCCTTGGCCACCTGTGTTTTCAGGTGTAGACCTTTGACTCGGCTCCCCATTACCACATCAGTGCGCATTCAGTACAGTGAAGCACATTTTAGTTTAGTTCTTTAGTATATTGCTCAATTATTATTTTGGTGCACTGTCCGTTCAGAACCACAGCTGTGCTACTTTAGTATTCTTACTTTTTGTTTCCCCATCCCTTAGTATTTATTTGACAAAGTTACTGTCTGTTAGTTTAATACCTCTTGTACTCCACCCCCATTTTGGTGATATAGACTGTAGCGTCTGAACCGCTCTGACTACATGCATGCATGAGGTTTTGCCTAAAAAATAAATAAATATTGTATTTCAGGATGAATAACTGTCTGTGGCTTCATCTGAGCAGGTAAATGACACTGTGGGGCTGTAGGCACACTATCAATGAACATTTGTTTCAATTTTGAAGAAGATTGCTCAAACTATGACCATTCTACAGTGTTTTTACCATGAAAAGATCCAGGCGGAGCTCCAAAAGATAAGCCGGTCTCTCGGCTTCAAAAGAGTAATGTCAGTGATCAAACAACACTCAGCCAGCTTCAAACATTGTACCTGATTGAAATCAGGTGTGATTATGATAGCTGATGTTGTTTTTGACACAGAAACATCATAAAATATCACCAAATAAAGCCATATGAAACGTGAAAGTTATGATCCCACTTTCTAGACGGTATATCTCAGCCAAAAATTGTGGTAGGAGTGAGACTCTTACCTTTTATAAAAGATCCAAGTCCCCGCTAACAGTTCCACAAAAGATCGTGAGTAATCCTGTAACTTTCCCTGTCGAAAAACGGCATGACATGACTTGTCACCACTCATTGCGATTTTGGACTTTGTGTGTTTAGGCTACTCTGGTGCAAAATCCATAAGAAATAAAAGAAAAACAATGTTATTTTTGAAAAGTCAAGAGCTTCCTGAATCCGGCAATACCAAACATCACATGGTTTGATGATGTAGTGCGCCTGGGAGATACCATTTAACAGAGGAGGGAGGGAGCGAGGACGTCGGCGTCCTGGCAGAGTTAGAGAGGTTAAAAAAAACAAAGCCAAAAACAAAAATAATAATAAATAAATAAACACAAAAAAAAAACACCTCCCTTGCGACTGTTACCTTGTCATGGTAAGGGAGCTTGTGTACTTCACAGAAGCCTGAGAGCTATGCCGTTGGAAGGCAACTTCTGGCAGATTTTACCAAATTGGACAGGTCAAGGGCAAGGAGTAAGACAAAACACAGTCAAACACAGGAACCTAAAAAATGGGGAAATAGAAAATGTAAAGATCCAGGTGGCCATCTTGAAGAATGGCTGCCATCTTGAAATTTCAAGTGGCTGTGAGTAGTCTCTTGTAAAGTGACCAATGGAGACTACTTACACCAATTTTCATGCGTGTATGACCGACTGAACGACTACACCACTTAACTGTTCCACTAAGGTGGCGGCCATCTTGAAAAATGGCCGCCATCTTGAAATTTCAAATGACTGTGAGTAGTTTCTTGTCAAGTGATCAATGGAGACTGCTCATGCCAATTTTCATGCTTTTATCACCAACTGAATGATTACATCACTGAATTGTTCCATTAAGGTGGCGGCCATCTTGAAAAATGGTCGCCATCTTGAAATTTCAATTGGCTCCGGCAATTTTCTTGTCAAGTGACCCATGTAGACTGCTCATACCAATTTTCATGCTTTTATCACCAACTGAACGATTTGGCCTAAAATCAGCTCTTAGCCGCTCCACTACTAAAGTCATTACCCAAGTGCTGAAATTCAACAACTTCAGAATGACACTGGGTCTGGATCTGGTTCGATCATACTGATAATTGTACTTTTGTGTTGTCCCCAAAGGTTGTGTTGTGTGATGGAAATATTTGCTTTTGGTGCATGTTTTGAATGTTTTGTGAGTGATTGTGATTTGACGTGTTATGTGTGTGACCCGCCGCCGGGAGATTTAAAAAGCAGCTAGCAGCAGTTAGCAGATAACTCAAAGAAGAGGAAGATGTCTGCAACTTAGAGAGACAATAAGCTCCTTTCCCTCCGACCAGAGGATAAGATCTACAGCCACATAACAGGGATGGTAAATAATTTTTATCGGCATGTTATGCCATTGTTATTGTTTAGAAAGCGCTGCAGGTGCACTAGAAGCTGACACTGCGATGTTACATGTCACACCTGTCATGCCTCTTTTGCTTCCGGGGTGCTGGCATGCTGTCTAAAATCACACACTGGAGCAGTATAATGCTGCTATTGTTTGATTCTATGTAAAAAAGAAAGGCGGTGTAAAGAGGGGGCCTCGCAGCAGCCCTATTGCGTGTTCTCTGCATAAAAAGAGCTCTTGATTGACAAGCTGACATCCCTTGAACCATAGACGACATCAGGAAGTAAAGACTTTCTGACTGGTTAATAAACACTCATTTTAAAAAGTAAATTTCAAGGCATCTTGGCAAATGCCGAATTTAAAACACTGGCCTTGTAAACATAACGTATTTGCTTTGAGTCCCACTTGTAGTGTTTGTTACTTTTCCTCCCTGTTTCCTGAAATCTCATTAGTCACTATCAAATAAATAATTCAAAAAAATAAATAAAAGGGAATATCTGGCATTCCTGCCTCAATGAACAGCACTAACGAGACAGAGAGACAGTTTAGTTTGCATCAGTGTGTTGATCCAGCAGGAAGCCCCAGCAGAAGCAGATCCTCAGGAGAGTTTCCATCTCTGCTCGGCACATCCCGTGAGTGTCTCACTACAGGCTCTGATTTAGAAAACCACTTCCCTGTGAGGCAGAAACATGGCTTCCAGTGTAAGGGGACATCAGCAAATTAGCAAGACAAAGAAACCCAAGGCGAAACATGTTAAAAAGAATTAATAATGGAAAGGGCAAATCCTCCCTCGGATACACTCTTGTATCATCAATCTGTGATGTTCAGTTCACCTCATAAGTTGTTTTGCAATGAAATGTTGTAAATTTTGTTGACCCTAAATTGATAGATAGATAGATAGATAGATAGATAGATAGATAGATAGATAGATAGATAGATAAATAGATAGATAGATGGATGACTTCGAGAGAGTTGGAGTTGGAGAGAGACAATCAGACACAGAGATGAAATAGATGGAGAGAGTGCGTGAACATAATGGAACAATCCCAGTCTGTGTCCAGTGTGCCTTGCTGTGGTTGGTTAGTGGTGTCTGTTTCTGCCCTGTTAAGGTGCAGCCTGATAGCTGTGGGGACACGCGAGTCTCTGTGGCAATTATCTGTCAGTCTGCTGCAGGATGAGCTGCTCGGACTCTGGAGCTGCTGCAAAACTTTTGCAGCGAGGTGGTTCGGAGCTGCGAATGAGTCCAGCTCACTCTGCTTGGAGGGACATTTAGTATGCACAGCGCCAGCAACAATGCATCTCCGAAATGTCTTCTTTGGAAGGATTTAGATGAAGTAGTTGGGCTTCAGCACTAACAGTCATGTGCTTCTGACAGTCCCAGCTTGCAGCTTGGCACTGTGGGGGAAGACAACAGCACCAGATAATTATCATAAAAAGTGATTAGTATACAGATCATGAGGATGGTGAGGGAAGTCTGAATTTCCAAAAAGACAGGAACTGAAATGAGCTGTGGATTTTTACTCATTTTGTCTATTTTTGCCATAAAACAAGATTATTTTTAAAACGCAAATACGCATATTTGTGACTCACACATTTACATATGCACACACCATAGACTGTATATAAAGATGGACAAAGTGTCTCCACTTCATCCCACTGTGCAACAAAGAAGCAGAAAAATCTCGGATACAGCTGCTGCCATCTTGCGCTTTTCACGCCAGAGTCTGCACAGTAGTGATCGAGAAGTGGAGCCGTGGTATCGAGTTCCTGCCCAATCTGACCCAATCACCGGCAGCACCATTGCTTGCGAGTACACTGATTGATACACACAGCTGTCAATCATGATGTCACAACCCCCTTTTTAAGCATCTAATAACTAGTTAAAACCAAGCAGAAAAATAAACACTTGGACATGCATCAGTGTTTTAAGAACTACCTAAAATGGCAGAAAAGGTTATGTCCCCTTTGCTAACATGGAGGGGGAGGGGTTTATGACCTGCACTGCAGCCAATCACGAGGGGGATGAGATGTTTTGGCTTCACTTTTGGGAAGCTGTCATGCTGTCCATCTTTATATAAGGACAGCAGGCCCCCAGGAAGTTCGACTTGAAGCAGTGGCCTATAGCTACAACTCGCGAGTCCGTCACGTGATGCCACTGGGCCCAAAAAGGCTTTTTCCCACAGACTTACATTAAGCATCACAACCTCCACAAAACAACATGTTAGTGTAGAAGAGCTAAATCAGTAGTAGCCGGCTCGGCTGGCAGAAGTCTTTAGCGTACTTGCTCTATGCGCCCAACGATGTGGGTAATTTTACACCTGCGAATTTGAACTTTTTTGGCTCTACTGAGCAACTTTCATATGAATTAATGGGGCCCTGCCTCCAATGCTGTCTCCAGTTCTCTTTACACATTCACTGGAAAAAGAGATGGAGAATGACCTTAACAACTCGGCCACAAGGGTGTCACACAGTACAGACAATATTCAGACTATAATTGCCCCAAAAATACTATCTACATGTATCTTCTCATCTAATTCTCCGCAAGAATGTGCATGGGCATATTTCCCAAAATGTGGAACTACTCCTTTAATATACAGGCCATTCCCTCTGTGCTCGGTGCAGAAATGGCATGGCTGAGTTTTCTCAAAGAAAAAAAAAATCAGAAAACTGACTCACTGCTCTGGCATCGTAAATGCATGCTGTGCATCTTGTCATTACAGCAGCATAATGTGTTGTTGTCTAGATGGAAAATTGTCACAATATCTGTCTCAGTTGTTCTTATTTCCAGTCTCAGTCTGCCCCTCACTCCCTGTTCTCCAGCCACTTCTCACTTTCCCCAGGCTCCTGCATTGCCATTCCACAGCCATCCACCAGATGCCCTCAGACTCTTCCACCTGTCCCAGTCACCTGACTCTCACTGCCACCTGCTCACCTGTTTCCACTTTCCCTCATCAGCCCTGTAGTATACTTACTGGCCTGTTTCCAATCAGTTCCTGCCAGATCGTCAATGCTGCTTCATGATTTGCTTTCCAGCCATGTGAACCTGAACCTCAACCTGTATTTGGACCTGTACCTGCCTGTAAGCTTGTGTATTTTCTTCAGTTTATCACTATAACTGTACGCCTCAATTGGGTCTCAACCACCTGAACATAAGTGGCAGTCTGCCATTTTTTAAATTGTTTGCCATCAAAAAAACCTTTTTTCTCATATTTGCTGAAATGAGACAGATCATATTCCTCTGCCTATACTCTATTGCCTTGTAGCACTTTTTAATGGCCTGACTGCACGTGAACGAAAGCAACCAACTCGAGCCAAGGAGTCTCTAACCCAACTGTCAGTTATGTCAATCACTGCTCATTAACTATGGTCAAACTGTCAAGGTGGGCAGAGCTGATCAAAAATGGATCAACATTTTGTCACTGCATTTCCTTTTTTCTTGCCTCAAATGTTTTTAGATGCATGTTTTAGTGTACTGTTTAGCTGTAAAATAAGAAAGTTGGTTTAGCTGGTGGGCAGTGCATGGTACTTTGGTCAACTGTATCCCATATGGTGGCTGAGTCACAATCTTTTTTTTTTTAACAAACTTTGCTATTTTTAAGTCGGTGACAAATTTGATGTGACGATTAAAATCTAAATCTGAGTCCAAAATAACGCCAAGATTTGTGGCTTGACTCTTTGTAATGAGGGACAGGGAGTTAAAGGAGCTATATGTAAGAAATCTAAAGCAAATAGTCGTAAAATCCTCCTAATATGTCACAGAGACTAAGGAATAATGTTCATATAACATACTGATCTCACCGACAACAATAGTACAGCCAGAATATTCGCATTTAAAAAACATTTTTACAGTCCGCAAATCATGTTTATGTTTTGAATTTGTGTTTTGGCCTGTTGCGCCACCCACCGCCGTCTACCAGTCACACAGTCAGTAGAGTCTCAGCATCAGTTACAGTTACGACTGAGCTACAGCAGCACGGCAAGCAGCATTAGCAGTATCCCGGTACATAGCATTAGCAGCCAGCTCCTCCTCAGCTGTATCCCGGCAGCAGCGTTAGCAGTACACGACTCGCGGCAGTATTTTGATTTTGAGTGCAGTAACCGTTTTGGCCACATTCTTACATACAGCGCCTTAAAAGTGAGAGCCGATATTCTGTTGTTCATTCTGTGCTCCAAAGACAATTATCTCGATCTTATCTCTATTTAGCTCTTTTAGCTGGTTTTATCCAGTCATTAATGTTCAGTGCGGTTACACAAAGATCCAGCCGGTGCATAGTCACCAGTGGTTAAGTGAAATGTAGATTTGCATGTCATCTGCATAATTATGGTAAGCTACTTCATTATTTTGTATAATTTGGCCTAAAGGAAGCATGTAGAGGTTAAACAATAGGGGTCCCAAGATAGATCCTTGTGGAACCAGTTCATGGCTGTCTGACACACAGTTACCAATGAGATAAAGTGCTTTCTGTGATGAAGATATGACTTGAGCCACTCGAGGACACTTTCTGACAGATTACATGTCCCATGCACTTCTTTTAGTATGAAGTCACAGTTTCAGCAAATATAGCAAAAAGTTATTTTCATAAAACTTACTAACTGTAGCTTTAACAGCCATCTATATTGATAGTTTGAGCTTGGCAGTATGGTCCCAATATTTTCTTCAGCTGTCTTTTACAGCAATAATGTCAACATCAAAAGGCATACCTGGAGATTTTTGTTGGACTAAGATTATCAGTTTCGATAGCAGTCTGTGTATACTGGATAGAAGCACAGCATCCTTATTTTTTAAAGATTTTGCTGACACTCGTGACACTGGAGAAAGCTGCGAAGAATGCAGCAGTTGAACGACCAACAATACAGAGTGTGAGTCATTCACAGTTCCACCATTTGATAAAGAGATACAGTCTTTCAAAATAAAGCCAGGTGATAGCATCTGTCTTATTTCTGGCTGATGTATTGGGGAAAAATCAGTTCTAGAGATACATAACGATAAATGTCACTCAAATCTATTTACTGTGGTATAGAACAGCATACCCGAAACATCCCTGTGCCTCGAGGGATCACGTATGACAGATGAAAGTAAACAGAGCAGGAGGCAGGCCAGGAGAAAAGGCAGGTAACGCTATTTTAGAATAAACAAACCAGACAGGAGCATGATCGGGTCCTTTCCGGTTAGTGGACGCTCAGCCTGCTGTCCCTTTATCCTCCAGCGTCCCATTAAGTCAGGAGAGAAACGTGGAAGAGAGACGCACCGACGGCGCTGCGTGATGCCAACAAACAAACAAGTGAGCTGGCACTTGGAGACCACTCAGGCATCAGGAAAATAGGGACCTTTCAACAATACTTGGTTGTTTTCTTCAAATTTAGTCTGTATTCAACAATTCACGAGGGAGGTTTAAGTACAGAAGAGGTTCTCCCTAATGGTGCAATTGCATCTGGCAAACAAAGGCAGTAGTTTTTCCCTGAGAGCCTTTGTGTGGTAAGGCATCAATTACTGTCAAACCATTTCAATGGTAGGTGAGTGGCTGCATCTGATTGATACAACTATTATATTTTACTGTTGGACTACCTTTCATGTGGCAATATGTAAAGGATATTCTGGGGGAAGGAGTCAAGCAGAGAGAAGAGAGAAAGAAACCTGGAGAAGTGGTGACAAGAGGGCAAGATGATGGATTAATTGAATGGATTCAAATTTCCATTTTCTCAGAGGAAGTTGGAGGGGACAGATCGCTGCGGGAGAGGAGGGAAGAAGTGAGGCGATGGAAGTAAGAAAAGGAGACAAGAGACACTGAGATAAAAAAAAAGAGAGAAAAAGATAAACGCAGAGACAGAAATACTGTGGCTATAAAGACTATACTGGTGTGAGACAGAAAAGCCTCTTTCAGACACGCATGCTTCGCTCTGTAAATGTGCCGGCAATAAAGATTATGACTACAATAAGTGACATCATTTTAAATCCATGTTGAAACGGTTCCTGTAGAGTAGTCAGTAGTCTGGTATGATGTCATGGGTGATCAGGTATCTTTCAGGTAGGTTTTCATCTGCTTTTATAATACTTTTTATTTGATCTTTTAAACATATTTTCTGTCTTTGGTGAATCTGCATGAATACAATACGATGAGTTATTTTAAAGCTATAAATTCTATGAAAAGTGGCATCGGTCTATTCTAACAGCTCTCTTATTTCAGCTGGACAATATGTGAGCACTCATTGGGTCAGATCCACTTTAACTTTAGGTCAACTCCACATTTTGGCCCTGGTTGCACCCCAATTGGAGAGCCACATTTATTTTGTTTAATAATTGACTTGTGAGTCCATTTTGATTGTTTTGGTATGGGTATGAGTATGGGTCAATAATTTACTAAACTGTTTATAGATAAATTAGCATTGGAATTGCATTATGGTGATGTGATCATATCATATTGTTAAGATTAATAAAGTAAGCAAATGGAAATTAAATAAGCAAACAACAAATTAATAGTTTTTAAACTTTGTCCAGTAGTTAGTTTGTTTGCATAATTTGATTGTTTTCTATGTGATTTTGCAAATTGTGATACAGTATACCTGTATCACATCATGCATTATCAGCAGCCCAGTTTCCAGATTAAAATTGTTGCCATTGTACATTTCTGCAAACCAAAGATACTTTAGATTTGTAGGTTTCATATGTGTGACATATCTCAGATCACATAAGAGCTGAGTTTCTCATCAGGTAAAAGAGGAGATGGTGGATGGCATAAAACCTAGGCGAGGCAGCTGCCAAGCAGCAGACAGCAGCAGACCACTGTGTAAAGACGAACAAAAGCGGGTATTTTTTAATGACAGGTCGGACACTTCGAGCTGTGATTATAACAACATAAGTGAGTCTTTTTTTAATGTGAATTTAGGACATTTCCAGCCCTGTTTGTGGCAACAAAACCAGGCATATTGTTACAGGTTAACAGGCTGGGACATTTCCAGCCATGTTTGTAGCGACCAAATTTGGTATTTGAGACAGCAGCATATCACTGTTTGAGACCAACAAAAGCTGGTATTTTTGAACAACAGGTTGGGACATTTCCAGGTGTGTTTGTAGCGACAAAAGTGAGCAATTTTTAACAAGTTTGGGACTTTCCAGCTGTGTTTATTATAGCTAAAGCGGGTATTTTTTAATGACAGGTCAGACGCTTCGAGCTGTGTTTATAGCAACATAAGTGAGTCTTTTTTAATGTGAATTCAGGACATTTCCAGCCCTGTTTGTGGCAACAAAATCAGGCATATTGTTACAACAGGTAGGGACATTTCCAGCCATGTTTGTAGCGACCAGACTTGGTATTTGAGACAGCAGCATATCACTGTCTTAGACCAACAAAAGCTGATATTTTTGAACAAGAGGTTGGGACCTTTCCAGGTATATTTGTAGCAACAAAGTGGGCAATTTTTAACAAGTTTGGGACATTTCCAGCTGTGTTTAACCACAGCGTTTTTACAATATAAAATAAAAATTTGAATTGTAAGGAAATGTTGAGTGTCATAGTATTTGCAACATTTGAAATGTGCAAATGTTAGATATCAGCGGTTTGCAGAGACGTGCAATGTCAACATTACTTGATTGGGTTGAGTATCAGTGTACTACCCAGCTCTATTTTGGCAGCAGACAGTCTAAATAGTTTTATTTCAGGTCAACTTTAAATTGAATTGAATGGTACTGAACTGAATGAAACTGACCTTAAATGAATTGAAACTGAAGTGAAACTGGCTTGAACTGAGCAGCCGGGAGAGACACAATTTAGACAGAAATTGAGACAAATAAGCAACAGAACAGGAAAGTGTGATAGAAAGAGAAAAAAAAACAACAACTCCACACACACACACACACACACACACACACACACATGCACCCACACATATACTCTTCTGCTATTCCCTGTTAATAGCAATGCCCCGGGTCACTCCAGTTTTGTCTTTCTACTTTTCATGATGTTAAAGCGAGGTTGGGGGGATCATTAAAGCTTTATGATAGCTGCTGGTGAGGGAGAATCACAGTGTATTAACAGACGTCACCGAGCAGGTAGTGACCGGCTGCTGCTGAATATGGTCGCGTGTGTCAGATAAAGTGGCTCTGTAATTGGACGAGACAGTTTAATGGCTTCGCTGCAGCCATTTTGGGGTCGGGTGAGCTCGAGTTCGCGGGAGGTTTGGAGATTAAAACAGCGGCAGAGCTGAAATGACATGACCCGCTGTGACATGGCAGGTGAAAAAGGTTTGAAGCACAAACTCAATTTCAGACCCATAAACTACAAAGATTGTGCTGTTATTGTTTTTGTTGCCTATTCGAAGTCTCTCTCTATCTCCTTCTAGCCCACCTCGCTGTGATGAAAGATTTCTGGCAGGCAGACACACACACACACACACACACACACACACACACACAATTGAAAAAGCATGTACACACACGCACACCTGCACAGATCAGCCACCTAAAAACTTTTTCTTTTGATGCATGTGCGAGTGCTCTCATAGACACACACTATGCTTACATAGCTGCACACACACTTTTAACTTTAAGAGTTAAACTCCCACACACATTCATACACTCTTTCATACATACAGAAGACATTTGCTGACACACATACAGACCCACGAACACAACCATCACTCACTCAGCAGTGCCCACAGCAGGTGGCTGGCAATCTTCTCCAGGCTTCAGACCACAGGTGGTAAACCAAACAATCAGCAGTTCCCACCGCGATATCAGAGCAAACTGTCCTCACGCAGCTCAATTGACTTTCCTGCGACAGTGCAGGGAAGAGGTTTTTCTTTTTTTCTTTTAGTGACAACTTGGAAACTCAATAATAATGACAACAAAACCGGTGGTCAGTTTCATATGGAGTTTGGGAGCAGTAAGGCGCTCTTTCTTTGGGGTAAAAAAAAACTCAATAAAAGAGACAAAGTACAGTGACAGAGAATGAGGGCAAACTGAGAGGGGTCTGTATCTGTCTTCAATGAAGCGCTGAAACGATTAACCAATGGTTCAGAAAATTAGGAGACAAAAAATGATGAAGCAAAAATGCATTCACTGGTACCAGCATCTCAGATGTGAGGATTTGCAGTCTTTCTGTGTTTTACATCACCATAAATGTAATATGTGTGTCGTTCTTTCCTCAATTATTAGTTAGTTATTTGGAAAATAGATAAAGACATGTGATAATCACTGGTAAACTTCTTTGTTTACCTCCTCTCTTGCTTACATATAAGTAACTGCAATCCAAGGTGACAAAAAAACAGCAGTCCGCATGTAAGTACACCAAGTGTCCAGTTTTTACTGGTGGACAAACTGGTCTTGTTTTGGTATCCATGCAAAAGAAACTGCTGTAAATCTTAGAAGAATATTTCCTCAGGACACAAGACTCCATATGATAATTCTGAAGCTTGATTGTACAGTGCATACCCAGCTCTGTGTAATGCCCAAATATTTGTTTCCAGCTGTTTTGTCTTACTCGCTGGATGTTGTAACTATAAGCCTGCTACCTGCCGGCGACTTAGGCTGGCATTCACCTCCTCTTCCGCTATTTGTGTGTTACCATTTACAAAATCCCCTTTGCCATGGGAAATAGCGACAACAACCTCTGAGCTAACAACCCTTTGGCCAAAGACATGGCCAGAAACACTACTGACCATGTTCAGTGGGCTGCAGTAAACCCCGCAGCCTTTTTTTTGGCATACTATGTGCCAGGCAAGCAATCCCACTGGAATAAACAGGTGCCATGTTGGCATCTGGTATCTGTTATCATTATATCATTAAAATGTATGTCACCTCCCCGCTGTGCAAATGTTTCACCCCAATTGTAAGCAAGCAGAGTTGCTTCTCTCAAAAATGGATGAAACAAATCAACAACAATCAAATCTCCCGCATGAAGCTAGAACATGATGGAGCTTTGTTTCATGTGCTTTTTTTAACAGTGGGAAATGTTCTAGCTCACAGCTTCATGTATCATTATAATCATACCTCTCTATGTACTTACATTTATTTGCAGAAGCTTCAGAGGAACCAGATTCAGTACCTGAGGATGATAACGTGCACAGAACATGTCATACTCTTCCTGAGGTAAGTAAGACTGAAGGCTTCATCTGGGAAAAATAGTCCTCTTGACATTGAATGTGATGTTTTGTGGGATACACTTACAAGCTTTAGCTGCTGGGCAACACAATGCACTGCCTAATCAAATACGTGCAAGCGTGAATTCCTGGTAGATCAGAGTGGGACATAAAAATTTACGTTGCGATTGTGGCAACAAAGGATAAAATGATTGCTGCCATAATATCTGTTCAGCTGTAAAATCCTTCACAGCATCATAAACTGTAGTGTAGTGTTTAGATAACTTATACATCTTAAAAGATATGGATTTTTACTCAGATTTAATCTTTTTCTTCTCTTCTCGTGGGAACAAAAGCTACATGTTGAGAGAGATAATAATTCTATGCATATCATGTACGTGCAAGGCTATCAAAAAACAGCGCGCATAAGGGAAAAAGTATCACCTGCACACTTACTCCATGCCACACAGCTTTAATTAAGACAACATTCAATTCCTACTTGGATCTTGTTCATGTCAAGATATTTGAAAAGTTGAATCCACTCCTATGTTTGTACAAAATGCACATCAATAGGCTGACAAGCTCTATGGTGGCAGCAGGGGTGTAGCACCAAATTCTGGGCCCTATGCATTAGCAGTCTCTGAGGGCCCCCTGCTCATCAGTTTCTGGCCGTGATCAATGGTGTAATTTGGGCGATTTTTAAAGCAGAAGGCATGTTATCTTTAAAAATTGGCAGTAAAATAAATACAAAATGCAGCCAAGTCAGGTTGTATGCACCTCCCATAAGCCAAAATAAAATACATAAGCCCTTCCCTAGTGCTTAAAAAAAAAATCGACATGCCTCTGCCTTTTTGCACCACTCCCTAAGTAACAAACAGTCTCTATGGGGTGAGAGAGGCTTCCACTGCTTATTTTTTTCTAATTTAATTTAATTTAGTTGTGGCACTAGTTAATTAGAAATTTAAAAACAAAAAACTTTATACCTAGGGCTTTTTGCGGGCCCCCTTACTGGGGCCCTGGGTAATCAGTCACACTTTCCCCCAACGACTACACCCCTAGGTGGCAGTTGTGGTAAACAATCTAAACTACGCAGGGTGGTAAAAACAAGTGACAATCTACTATTCTATAAATTACATAGAAAATGCATAGAAAAAAGTACATACTGTCCCATACACACAAAAAAGTGATGCAGATGCCATATTACAAAATATCAGACATATATTTCTAATGAAATCAAAACATAACATCAAAAAACACCCTTCCTAAACTGAATTCTATCAATTGAAATATATGTCTAATGTTTTGTAATATAGGCTCTGTATCAGTATTGTATTTGTTTTACTGGCAATTTTTAAAGAAAACATACCTTACAAACTACAATTTATCATGGCCAGATACTGCCAAAAACAGAATTTATCGTTGGATTTTCAAATTTCCAATGCTCCTTAAACACATTATATGGGAAGAATAAACATATCAAAATCTGAGCTTAAAACTGAGATTTCATCAAAATAATTTTATTCTACGTCTCATTTAAAATATGGCCAAAATATCAATCAATCAATCAATTTTATTGATTTATTGCATACGACATCCCTCTGTCCTCTGGACCCTGATGAAGCGAAAATCGGTGCCTGGACTTGGGCCAGATGGCTCCCGACCTCGTCCTCACCTTCTCTTCAAAATCGTCCTCTGTGTCAATTTAGTATCTTAGGTTCAGTTGGCTGACACTCAGAGAAACACTGGAGACCAATTGAATCCGGCACAATCGAGTTTAATGTGTTCACAAGCTTCAACACATACAACTCATGAGTCAGGCTCCGGAGCAAGATTGAAGTTTCACTTTCTGAGCTCTCCCTTTTATGCTGGTGAAGATTCGAGAGAATCTCCACCCTTTTCCTTTAATCCTGCCCACTTGAGCCCAAACCTATTGGTGGCAGGCCTTTTTCCTTTGTTCAGAACATGCCCAGGCATGTCTTAATGGTGTAATCTTTTTCCCCTGGCCTGGAAATCCCCAAACTCTCCCACCATTAGGTTTGATCTCGGGTTCACACTATTTTTTTAAAAACATATGGAACTTGGGGACTATTTCTATAAGGTCCCTTGTGCCTTCATGCAATATAAAACCTTAGAGTGTGTGTGTGTCTATTATTACACTTCCAGGCAGTACATGGTATGGTATGTGTGTTTTCAATATATATGAATACAAAACTTGTGTAAAAGTGTTTTACCATACATGGATACAGAAAAACATTATTATGTGAACTTCAACCTTGATCAACTTTACTGATTAATAATTAATGATTAAATCTTACACTACAACCCTCACAGCGGATAAGGAAAAACTCCCCTAAAAAAAACCTTTAACGGGGAAAAAAATCCGGTAGAAACCTCAGGAAGAGCAGCTGAGGAGGGATCCCTCTTCCAGGACGGACAGACGTGCAATAGATGTCGTACAGAACAGATCAACATAATAAATTAACAGTAATCCGTATAACACAATGAGACAGAAAATACACCATTTGCATGAACTAACCAGCATGCACAGCAAGAGTGAAAAACTGAGGCTTTATTCAACTCCAGGATTTTGTCCTCAACTTTTAAAATTCAAACATCAAAGGGTACGTTTTTCAAATAGGATACAAGTCCTCATCGGGATATGAGCATACAGATTGCACACAGGTGTTTAAATCATGTCAAGCATGTGTTGGACATCATGTGATTAAGACATGTGACCAAATTGTCAGTCACGACAAGATAAAACAACTAAATATGAATGTATAAATCACAGCAGTAATCAATAAACCATGTGACCAGTCAGAATGCGACAAGAAAAATAACAGAGCATTGATACATGAATCAAAACAATCATCAAAGTCATATGTCCAGACTGTCAGGATACGATACAATGACTGCTGTCACTTATACTTATGGTTTGTCGTATCCTGACAGTCCGGTCCCATTATTTTGGTGACTGCTGTGTTTTATACATTAATGCCTTGTTACTTTTTCTTGTCGTATATTGACAGTCCTGTCACATGATTCTGTTGGTTGTTGTGACTTATATATTGCTTATCTATTTTTCTAGCTATATCCTGACATGTTTTACTACCCCAGAGTGCCTCGGACTCTTAGTTTGGATTACCTTCTGTTACATTTTTGATATCTCTGTTTACGAATAGGACAGTCCTTCATCTTTTTTATACTTAAAGTTCAAGTGCTTTATTTGTCACATGTGCGCATACAGTGAAATGAAAAAGGAGGTAGCAATCTGCTCTGTGCAAGCCCGCAATAGAAGCACACTTAATAAATATTAGATATGTAAGAATAAAAAATATATATTCTTACATATTTAATATTTATTAAGTGTGCTTCTATTGGTTAACCACAACTGCAAGCATAGAGTTTGTCAGCTTATGATGTGCATTATTTATAAATATACGTGTGATTTCAACTTCTCAAACATTTTGACCTGATGAAACATCTTCATTAAACTTGTGTAGCATGGCGTAAGTGTGCAGGTGTTACTTTTTTCTCATGTAACCTGCAGTGACATGCCTACACCTACACAGCTCCTTTTGCTTTCGCTGTTTATTGGTCTGGTAACTCTGAACACTGGGTAGAAAAAATATGTCCTATGTTCATTTTTCAGACATGAAAAACACATTGTACTCTGTGGTGCACATTAGTACACCAAACCTTAAGTGCAGGTACTGAGAAAGGGCCTCTTTTTTCTGTTATTTTTATCGCTCTCTCTGGGGACAAAAAAAAACCTAAAGCTGAATGAAAGGTTCATGTCCATCCTCAGGGGATTGTCGAATGGCATTTTGGGCAAATGTAGGTACAAGCAGCAGTAGATAAGGCAGGTTAGTGGCAAGTGGGTAGACAAAGAGGTAACATTACAGCACTAAAAGTTGCCTGGATTGTTCCAGATTGATTATGCTCTACATAACAGTTTTGAGTATCCGAGGGGGGATTTCTCCTTTATCTCTTTTCTGCATCTAAAACAAAAGCTGATGTCTGTTTTTAGCTAAGGGCTCTGTATCCTCACTGGTGGGATGTGTAGCCTCTGGAGTGCTGGAAGCCTCTAAACACAATACCAGTTAATTGGCTGTGTGCTCCAATACTGTAGCAAAGGCTATTTTTACCTCTTAGTGGTTTTGTATGGGACTGTGTGGGTGAGAGCGTGGTTGTGTTTCCAAGTATTCATGAAAGTGTGCTGACAATCAACAGCTCACTTTCTCTTCATCTTCCTCTCCCTGTCTTTTTTTGTCTGTGTTTGTGTGTCTGTTTGTGTGTGTGTGCACGCTGTCAATACAAGACAAATATGTTTTGCTGTTACTCCCACGTTGGTGCCAAGGCTCACAATAAATCCTTACATGATAATGAAATTTGATCACATTTATTACCTAACTTGCTTTTGTTCATAATAGTCTGTGGGTTGTGACACAAAATCTTGACTCACAAACAACAACAACCACAACAAAGAGCTAAATGTTCTGCGTCAAGGGGATAATCTGTACGGCAATTAAATATAACTTCATAGAAACCAAATGAAACATTCTGAAACATTTTATCATCAAACACACAATAGATTTAATCATCCAAAAATATCATTTTATGTTCATTTAATTGTTTGTGTTCAAGGGACCACCATGTGTCTAGTTTTAAGCTCAAGGTTTTGAATCTGAGTAGCCACTTCTACTGCATCCACAGTAAGACATTTCAAAGAGTTTCATCTTCAGAAATTATTCAAGTGATACCAGGTTGTGTCTTGTTCTTTTGGGGCCCTGGTTTTTGTGGTTGTGAGTGGATCTGAGTGGACTGGCCTTCAGCTTTGAGTATGTGGTGCGTCATAATCATCACAAGAGAAAAAGGTCATTTTTTAAGGCGAGGCGGAGACTGTGAACTGGGAAGTGCAGGGAAAATTGGTGTTCTCTCTCAGTTTGAGTCTGTCCCTGTTAACTGCAAGTCTTTCTCAAACCAAGTCTGACTGTTATCAAGTCCCATCTGGATCATTAATTTCTGTATGTTGGGGTCGATCCCAAACATTTGGACCTCCTATACAGGGGTAACTCCATAATGTGTTTAGGCAAGGCAAGTGTCAAGTGAAAATAAAGATAAAATTATTAAGAATACATTGATATTTAGATGCGCAAGAAAGTAAAATTTTGAAATTGATTCTTTGAGTTACTGGTAGCCTGTGTAAGGATTTTACAACTTATGTTAAGTGGTCATATTTCCAAGTTTTTTTCAAGACCCTGGCAACGGTGTTCTGAAGTCGAAGCTGTGGAGGAGCTTTTTTCTCTCTTAGTCCTGTGAATAGCCCTGACAGTTGCCGTGGGAAGGCTTTTCCAAGTCTTGCTCGGACATTATTCCTCAGATTCTTGTTGTATTTTCAAGATGTGGTAAGCAGGTGAAGTGACACATATGATGTGATTATTTAAATTTAAATCTGAGTCCAAGATAACGCCAAATTTCTGACTGGAAGCAGGTGGAAACTTCTAAAACATTTAGTATTGCATGTGTGTATTTAAAGGTATACTATGCAGGATTTTCCTAAATAACAATATAGAGACAGATACAGAGTTATTATGACCCACTAGAAATCTGTGGCAGTGTATGTATCTGCAGAGACTCTGCCCTCTGCATGTATTTTCCTCTGATTTTGTGCAGTACAGGACGTTCCTGGACACAGTACGCAGGTGAAGTCAGAACGTTACCAAAAGGTAGCGACCAGGTGCCAAACTAGAGCTATAATTCTCTGCCCAAACCTGATTGCCAGACTGGGCACAGGGTCTTTTTTTCCTTTTAATTGCAAGCCTTATAGTCTGTGTAATATCATGATTAAGTAAAGGGTGTGTTACCCTCAGTACTTAAAACTAATGAAAATTTGGAGACTTAGCATTAGATTTAAACTGACATATTAGAATTGGGGAGTCATTTGCTGACATACTGTACACAAACTGCACAGGAGGCAGATGAAACTGACAGTTCTGGTTTGGAAAAGGCAATGATTGCATTGGACTTGGGGAAAACATGACAAAGAGAGAGAAGGGGGCTGCATGGCAATTTGGTTGGCGGTGTTTGCCGCTGCTTCCCCAGCAGTGAGAGAGATGTGGGTAACATGCAGCGGAGAGCAGTGATCATCATCTGTGCTCTGCATAACCTGTCGTGTGTGAGTCACAGAGCTGACGTCAGACTCTGGAAATAACAGAAGGAAGAGAAGGAGAAATGTTGTTTTAATATTTAAGAAATATATATATATATATATATTTATTTATAATACTTTTTTTTTTTTTTGCAGTGGAAATTTGGGTACTTAATCAGGTTTGGGCCAAAAACTGCTGCCGTGGTTTAGGCTTGGATCGGGTTAGAATAGAAACTATGCGGTTTCATGTAGGGTCAGGTCTGATTTTTTTGGGCCTGATCAAATCTCTATGCCAGACAGTAAGCAGCATGCATCCAAGAGGAAACTATAAAAGTCGTGGACACAGTGCCGAAAAAACAAAAATATAGTGAGGCGAAATACCAAGCGGACCAAACTCATTCCAGAGAGAGAATCTTGGGTTGGCTTTTACTTTCACTGGCAAAAGTGTTTAAAACAGAAAGCGACAATTCCTGCATTATATACCTTTTAACATGTAACAATTAAAAATGAGACACTGTCATTTAACAAGCTATTGCCATTCTGATGTTTGTGCCCCGGCTCCTGCTCTTCCATTGGCCAGGTAAACTAGCTGTGTTGACTGGTTTATTTTATAAGACCCATTTAAGTATCTTGGAGCCAATCAGTGAACTGCCATACAAATTCCGATAGCTGGTGGCAGGTGTACTTGAGGAAGACTACAGTCTCCTCATCACACCACATATACTTTAGTTTGCTGCCATTTTTTAAAATCTCTTCAGAGGAATGGAAGCTTCAGGGGACATTTAAGTTCAGTCACATGCTTTATGCATGTCATGGCTTTCTCACATTTTACACTAACTTTACCACCTCATCATTTGTTTCTCCTTCTGCGCTCAAGACAAAAGGAGACTGTGCTTTTGAGGTCATCACTAAACCTGAACTTTGGAGCTCTCTCCTGTTGGACTGCAGGTCTGTGGACACTGCAGATGCCCTTATAAAGCAACTCAAGGCCCACTTCTTCAGACTTGCCTTTATTTAGTTTTTAGTATGTCACTTCATTTTATAATTTGTATGTTTTGGGCATGTTTTATGTCTGTATGTTGTGTCTTTTGTGCTGTCTTTTATTTGCTTTTTTGTATTTAATTGTGAAGCACTTAGTGACACCTGCTCTACACACTTACTCACTAGATACTTTAAGACACAGAACATCATGAGAGCCCCAAACTGTGATATCAGTATCATGAAACTACATCGGATCTGAATGATGCTATATTTGGAATTCCTTTTATCCTTCCTTTTATCAGGAATATAAATGTTTGACCTTCTGGAAAGGGGCTGCAGGGCATCCAAAAAAAGGAAGCAATTTCTAAACAACTTTATAACATTTACAACTGCAAAATCAATGGATTACGATACGAATCTGTTATTAATACTTTATTAACATGTTTTACAATTGCAGATGACTGATGAGCTTTTGCTGATTGGGAATTGAAACTCAAGACTTCAATTGGGAATTGAAACTCAAGACTCGTTGTAGTGACATACTAATATTCTAAATTGTAGACAGTAGACTTGTAAGAAAGTGAGAGACAAACAAGCATTTTCAAACCAATTCAAGCCAAATTTACTGATATAGAGCCAAATCATGATTAAAATAAATGAATATATGAATAATTAAACCCCGGGACACTTTCATACAGAGCAGGGCGGATGTCTCTGCACGGGGAAGCGAAATAAGTTTCTCTGTTAGAAAATGTTATGAGATGGAATTGTCCTCCCAGCCCTTAATCAGCTCCTGGAAGTCTATTAAGTCAAACAGGGCCTGCAGGAAAGCACAAACAGTTTGCACTTTACACATTATTTTTAGATATTCAATTACACAGATATATAGCATCCCTGTTTCCACTTGAAAACTTCTAAAGGTTTAATAACTTATAACACTACCAAATATCCCAGGGTGTTATGCACCAGCCTGATCCACAGGACCATGAGTTGGCACAAGAAAAGCTCTTTCTGGTTCAGCATCTTGGCAAGTCAGATTTATGTTGATGACTGGGTGCTCTTTCACACAGAAGAAGGTGATGTAAATTGAATGTAACATAATGGTGGATTTAATTTATCAACCCAGGTGCTATTATTACACAGCTATAATTGTCTATCTTACCTGAAAGGTTGAATGCATCTCTGCTCTTTGGTCCCTGGTGCATCTCTGGTCCCTGGTCAGCTGATGTCTTCACATGGCAAGATGACAGAATTCAGCAGAGGCTGTAGATGGAGGCTTGGCTAAGCTCTCTGCCACAATATGCAGGCGGAGGCCGCAGCTGCAGGTTCCAAACAATGGCTGTAGATGCAGGCTGCAGAGGCTGTCGATAGAGGAACTGAGCTGTCTGCCAGAATCTGCAGGTGGTGGTGGTGGCTGCAGGTTGATGGCAGAGTCTTTAGATGGACATTTGACCAAGCTTTTGCAAGAATTTGCAGGTGGAGGCTGCAGCTGCATTCTGCTGGAAAAGGCTTAGTTTGAGGTTTGTCCAAGCTGTCTGCCAGAATCTGCAGGTTGATGGCAGAGGCTGTAGATGGAGGTTTGGCTAAGCTGTCTGGCAGAATCTGCAGGTGGAGGTGGGGCCTGCAGATTCTTGACAGAGGCTATAGATGGAGGAGCTGAGCTGTCTGCTAGATAAATTGAAGCCACCTACCTGTTACATTCAGTTTACATCATCTTCTTCCTATAACCAGTATTTCCACACTGGCAGATTCTGGCAGACAGCTCAGCTCCTCTATCTACAGCCACCGTCAAGAACCTGCAGCCGCCACCTCCACCTGCAGCTTCTGACAGACGAAGATGATGTAAATTGAATGTAATAGAAAGGTGGCTTTAATTTATCAGCCCAGGTATGCTATTATTAGACAGTTATGATTGTCTATCTTACCTGAAAGTTTATATTTATGAGAGTGTCTCTGATCTTTGGTCCCTGGTGCATCTCTGGTCCCTGGTCAGCTGAGGTCTTCACATGGCACAATTACAAGATTCAGGGGTGTAGATTTCTTGATGATGCTGTAAATGAATAACTGGCCAAACCTGAAACAACAGCAGACTACCGGCAGAGGCTCTAGTTTGAGGTTTGTCAAGCTGTCAGAATCTGCAGTTGGAGGCACAGCTGCAGGTTGCTGACAGAGGCTGTTGTTGTAGGCTTGGCCAAGCTATTGTTGCAGGTCTGGCCACAGCTGTCTGCACGTGGTGTATAGACACTGTTGGAAAATATGGTAAATACAACTGTGTGAAAATAGCAATTTTTCAAAAATCATTAGCCTATATATGTATATATATATAAAAAAGTTATTCGTTTTGGGTTCCGCTGGGCACTCGCTCCCTCTTTCAGCACTGTTCACTAAAGGCACACTGCGCTTTTACGCACGACTCGTGACACTGTGGAGGAGATCAGAGAGCCATGAATGCGGGCCGGTGCCTGGAGGAAGCTTTACTTTTAATAGAGATCTTTGCCAGATGGTCCAGATTCTGACCCAGAGTGGAATCTTGAAGGGTAGGTATCAGAAGTTTCTGAGGTGAATGCGTGAAATGCAACTTTCAGCGTCAACATATTTCTGCCGTTTGTTGCGAATGAAACTCTGACCATCCGCGCTGTGATGCAGGGCCGTAATCACCTATTTAACAATGGGGGGACCATTGTAAATCACCACTAACCCCCCCCAGGTGAAATTTTAACTTAACAGCTAAACTGACCATTTCACAGCAATTTGAAGGAAAAATCTTGGATCAGGACTTTTCAGAGTTTAGATGGCTAGTGCCATTTTAAGGAGCCAGCATATGATTGAGGGATGCACAGGAAAGTGAACACTGTGACTTTATTATGTCATTTTTAGGCATGACATACTGAACTACGTTTTTTTTAATACAATTGCTTTAACTATTTATGAGTTTTTTTTTAATGACATACCAACACTTTACAAAAACAACCACAAGTGACAGTGATATACCATACGAAACACTCATATTCCTTTTTTTTTTCATTTTTTAAAACATTTTAAAGTATTGAAATACATAGCATAATAGCGTACCCTTGACCTCAAAGTGATTTAATACGAATATCTTGCTAAACATTTACCTGCACCGATTAAATGTAGGTTAAAAAGGAGTGAAATGTAGGCTAACACTAGTCTGTAGCTAGCTTATTTCACTATGGATGTTAAGCTAACAGGTTCATCTCTACCACTCACAGACTATAGGCTACCCACCTTTCTTGGAGAAAAACTGGGTCACATATTGACACCCTTTCTTTTGCCTTTCCTCTCTCTCCTTTCTCTCTTTCCTTTTGTGAAAACTGGATTTTCTTTTAGTACTACAGTAGGTAGTATGACAATGACTGTAGCGTTCTAGCACAACTGCTGACTGCTACTAGGCACCTTCGTCGTCAGTGCGCTAAGGCAGGACCAAACCATTTCATGCAGATACAGGGGGGTGGTCAGTCAATATGGATGTTTACTTTTTGGTCAATGGGGATATTTAACTTTTACTGCTTCTACTGATGCCCCTGGGGGCCCTTGGAATTGTCCTAATCCACCCCCCGCCCCAGTTACAGGGGGCCACTGGTTACACTAGTTGAGGAGTGAGTTAGATTATAGCAGTTCTGACACATTTGGCCAAACAAAAAACCAAATACACAGTTGGGCAATGAGAAAGTGGAGAAGTTTCTGTGGCCATTGTGACTGGAGCTACCTAGCTGGAAGGTTTTTAATGTCACCTTTCAAATCTACAGGGATTGAATGTTTGACCTAAAGAGGAAGGATTACTATAATAGTTTTTTCAGCACTTTGCCACTGAAAAACAGGATTGATATCCCTCGGTAGATATTATTGCTGCTTTAACTCCTTGAAATGCCTCTCCACCCAGGCTCACTGTCAGATCCTTGTTCCTCCTGTTAAGCATGGTTTCTTTTCCATTTAACTCGGGTCGCCGCTTTGCACATCACAACTTCCCCAGGGACGCCTTAACTACAACCATGAACACAGTCTCTGGTGTATTTAGTACAAGATTTCAAAAGGAAAAAGTAGTGATTATCAAATCAGAGATATTTGTTTCCTTACAGAGAATTGCCAAGTTTTCAACTTAGAGCAAACGGCATAAAAGAAAACCTCTTAACTGTTTCAGATTGCTGTTTTATTTGCATCTGCTCACTTTACCTACAGTGCTGGCTCTGTATCAGACATTATAGATGCTATTTGGAGACAGTGTGTTAAAATTTCTCATTTGTTTTAGTTGGCCAAGTCAGTTGGCAGATAAATCTTATTTATCACATATGGTGAGAACACAAGAATGCAAATTGCCTGAACAGTAACTTCTGCTTTTATAGTCTCTGGACCCTTTCTTACAGATACAGTACTTGGTCTGATGTCTTACTGTTTCTTATTATAACACATCATATTATAAAATAAGCCTTTTCGTCCATTGATCCCTATTTTTGTTGCTTCTAATGATGAAAGTCTGTAATGTTGTTGCTCAGGATTCTCCTAAATCTCGGCTGTGGATTGACAAGCTATTTTTGTTCGGCTGAAACAACATGAACATGGATAAAAAATTCATTTTAAGTTCACTGACTCCTGCTCTGAGATCCTGTGGTATCAAATTAAAGAATATCAGAATCTGTTTTTGTTTATGACTCAGTTGCGGATGACAGTCAGTAACACTGATGTGTCACCTTCTATTTCTGTTCCCCCACACCAAAGACAAAAGTGACTCAATAAAAAAAAGAACAATTTTTATCCAACACCTGTTTGTGACTCACAGCAGCTGGTGATGAAGTGCAATCAATACATTGCAATTTCTCTGCAGCAGCCCCATCCACTAGTCTTTATTAACTCTTGACTTAACAGTGTAGAACAGATTATGAGGCACTGCTGCACAGCTTTCTTCAGGGAATATTAATTATGTATACTGGTTTTATATACTACTGTACATAGTTCTGTGCCTGCAGTCTACTATTGTTCTTGACTTCTGCAGAGTTTATGGAAAGGGGAGAGAAAAATATATGTGCAGGTGACTGGAGGACAGCTGGGAAAAAGAAGCGAGAAGTTTTACTTTACGACACAAAGTAGGAAGACAGGTCTGTTTTTAGGGAGCTGAAACTTTTTTTCCTTGAGTTCTTCTGCTGTAGCAAAAAATGTCACTATTCTGAAGTGCTGAAACAATTTGTCAACAGTTTTGATAAGTGAATAATTATCATTTAAGATGGACAAATGAACATTTGTAGTTTCAGCTTCTTAAATGTAAGGATTTGCTGCTATCCTATGTTTTACATCATCGTGAATCAGATACCTTATGGATTTCAGACTGTTAGTGACACAAAAGGGCAGTAGCTCAGTCCATAGGGAGTTGGCTTGGAAACCAGAGGGTCGCTGGCTCAAGTCCCTGTACTGACCAAGTATGAAGTGTGGACTGGTAGGTGGAGAGGAGCTAGTTTGCCTCCTGGGCGCTGCCAAGGTGCCCTTGAGTAAGGTACCAAACCCCCAACTGTTTGCAGTGTCTGTCGAAGGCAGCCCCCTCGCTCTGACGTCTCTCCATTTAATGCCTGTATAGGACCTGTTTGTGCATGTGTGTGTATTTCAGGCCTGTGTGTATATGACAACAGAGTAAAAAAAATTAATTTCCCCTTGAGGATTAATATCAGTACATCTTCTTCTTCTTCTCCTTTTAAACAAGAAATTAATAGATGCGATCTTTGGCTCGTGGAACTTGTGATGGACATTTTCCTCTCTTGTACAGAAATAGTTCATAACATGTTTGAACGATTAATAGATTTACCAGAGTATTTAGAAATCCCAAAGATATGATTTTTAATATTGTCAAAAATACAGATGCCCTTCCATCTATAAAACTGATATGGAAATGCTGTATTGAGCTGATGTATTGTAGTGCACAGAACATGCCACCAGAGGTCAGTCTTTACTGGTGGAACAGGCAGCTGAGCTGAGAAAGATGGCAACTGCAGGTGGTTGAGATAATGTTACAGGTCTAGTAAAACAGAAGAACTCCCTTTACCCTTGTTGAAGGGTATTTGGGGTATTTGGGTTGTGGCTTGAGAGGTCGCTGGTTAAAATGTCATGCAGGTATGAAAGTATGAAAAAATGGATGTTGCCAAAGCCTACATCCATCTGTTATCTTCTGCTTACCTGGGGGGCCGGGTCACAGGGGCAGCAGGCTAAGCCAGGAATTCAAAACGTCCCTGTCCCCAGCAACATTTTCCAGCTCCCTCTAGAGGATCCTGAGGCATTCCCAGGCCAGATGAGATAATCCCTCCAGCATGCTCTGGCCTGAACCTGGTTCTCCTAGTAGTCAGATGTGCTAAAAACGGGAGGCACCCAGGAGGCATCCTGATCAGATACTGGAACCATCTCAACTGGCCCCTTTTGACGTGAAGGAGCAGCGACTCTACTCTGGGCTCTCTCTGCATGTCTGAGGTCCTCTTATCTCTAAGGCTGAGCCCAGCCACCCTACAGAGGAAACTCATGTTAGCCGCTTATATCTCCATTTTCAATGTTTTGGTCAGCAGCCAAAGCTCATGATCATAGGTAGGGTTGGTCATTCACATTTAAACCAATACTGGTATCGGTGCCATTACCTTGAATTCTGTACCCAATGGTACCTTCTGTTGGTACATTACTTTTTGAGTAAGTTAATAAAAAACAAGCTGCAGTCAACAAGCGATTTTAATTTCATGCTCTTTCCTCATGACACATTGAGCATCTCTGTCTGTCTGCTTGCTTATGTCTGTATATATTTGTGAGTGCATGTGTGTATGTGCATGTTTCTGCTCGTCTTTCTTGTTCTCTGTATATATTATATATATATATGTACATATTCACAAATGGCAGTAATACAAGGCTGTTTCAGACTTTTCTGCCTCTTTTTCTGAACCTGTCAGCTCCGTGGAGCTCAATTATCTCTGCTACAAAGTGCCCTGAAGCCAGGAGGCCCGTTGCGGTCTTTTGCAGGTGGCGTCCCTGACTCATGGCACTTTGCTGTACTTCCACCTCCTGTCTGAATCCAGTGTTCTCACCCAGGTGCGCACTCAGGTACTGAAATTTTGGCACTAATTGATTTAATGTGAATCGGTATTCAATAGTACTGTCGTAATTTGGCCAGAACCCTTCAAAGTACTAAGTTAGATACTAAGTTTGAGTGTAGATAGACTGGGAATATGGCAGCTTTGCCTTTCAGCTCAGCTCCTTTTTCAATGCAACGGAACAGTGCTGATGCCACACCAACCCACCTGTCCATCTCACGCTCCATTTTACCCTCACTCGTGACCAAGACCCAGAAATACTTGAACTCCTTTGCTTCAGGGAGTAACTCACTCCCAACCCAGCAATCCACTGTCTTAAGGCAGAGAACCATGGCCTCAGATTGGAGGTGCTGACTCTCATCCCAAATGCTTCACACTCAGCTGCAAACCGCCCTGTTGCATGCTGGAGGTCACGGTCCGATGAAGCCATCAGAACCACATCATCTGAAAAGAGCAGAGATGAAATTCTCAGATCCCTAATGCAGACACTCTCCTCCCTCTGGCTGCGCCTTGAGATCTTGTCCATGAATATCACAAACAGAATCAATAAAGGAACTGATAATAAAAATAGTTATTTGTTGCAGCCATGTTAAAAACCTGTGGCTCAAAAGTTCTCTTTAAAAGTACTGTAAGTATAAGAAATCTCTTTTTTTTAAAACAACAGCATCAGCAAAAGCTCGGCTGGTGTGAGGTGCAGTTATTTGACTCTATTGCGGTCTCATTCATGAATGGTAATTACACCAAGTGTTTATAATTACTTTGACAATGATATATTGATGTTTAAAAGTCACCTTTAACATTTTATTCACCGGGGGGAAGTTTTTCAAGGTGCACATGTTCTTTATCATTTACGGCCTGTTTCACATTCATAACGCTGCTTCACATTCATTCACACCTGGCCAATGCAAGCAGTCCTGCACAGCTGGCCGCTGGGACAGTGAAGCGGATAAGATGCACCTCTGTGGTGGCTGCTGAGGGGGAGGATGACCTTGATGTGTCTCCTTGCATTACTCTTCCCCTGCATTACCAGCAAAGCGTGGAATAACTCCACAACAGAATCAGCAGACACCTGTTTACAAGTCCCAGCACCGGCGGAGATAAATGAAATCAATACCACGGCTCCTGTGCAATTTCTCTGTCGCACCGCCGTCCACAAGTTTATATTACTGCACATCTTTACAGCACAGAACTGATTATGAAGCACAGTGCAGATCTGCTTACTTGAAAAATTGGTAATTATGGGCAGTAGAGTGCGGTATTGGTGGAGTGCAGATACTGTAAGCCGTTAACCATCTTTTGAAATTGTTACGGTAAGCAGAGAGGAAGCACCATGCCTCATAATCAATGCTCATCATAAAAGCTGGTAATAGCAGGGAGGGACTTCACAGAAAACAGCTTTAGACCGACTTCATCTATGTTTTGTTGAGCCTTGAATCTTATTCACAACATAAAGGTACAATACTGCAAGATAAATATGTTTTTTTAATTTGTATATTGCTTTTTTAAGGCAAACACACTTAACATGAAGTAAGACGATGTGTAATGGATCACTGAGGTATTGTATTCTGTCTGTAGTTACCAATGTTTTCAGTTTGTTTTGTTTGCCTGTTTGTTAGCAGGATTATGGAAAAACTACTGGCCCAAATCTTCAAGGATGTAACACGGGCCGAGAATAACCCATAAAGTTTTGGAGTGGATCCGAAATAGCGGGTAGATACACAAATTATCTTTTATTTTCATTAACATTGTGAGTAAAAGCATTTGGCCTTACTAACGGTCTGCACTCTCTGAGTACCCTTCTTCATTCTGTTTGTTTTAATATAAATGTTGAAGAAGTTTGAGCAAAATCCTAAAAGTCTGGATGAATAAAATATGGAATAGGTGACCTTTTCTATCAAGCACCTTTATGTAAGAGGTGATACTGCAGAATGGGGAGTGACATACAACAAGGACCTCCATCTGGACTTGAACCAGGGGATGTTGTGGTTAAGTACAGCCCTGAATCTTTTAGTCTTTAGTTTTTCTGGTGGAGCGGAGGCATGTAACAGTGAGTATTTTTGGTAGAAGAAGCAGAAGCAGGAACTGCAATCTCAAGGTCTATTTGAAAAAAAAAAAAAAAAAATTCTGTTTTCAATCATAATCAGCCAATTTTTTCACCTCAGCCAAGCATAGTTTTTGCACATTTAAACTGAACTGAATTTCAGCTCAGGTTCATAAGCTGAAAATGTGTTGGAAAAACAGGTGTAGGGAATGATTTAAAAGGTGATATTGGATATTGGATATATACTGCATATTTTACAAGAAAATATATTCATAGATGACACAAACCAAACATTTTCTACTGTTGCAGCTTCACATTAAAAGCATTTAACTAACACGAACTGACTATTATAGTGAAGTAGTTTCGGGAAATGCAGAAAAAGTGTTTGGCAGTGACATTAGTGCCACTGCTATCATTCATCAAAAATGCATCTACAAAACAAGAAAATGGTCATTTTGGCATTTGTAGACAGCGTATGTTGAAATATTGCAGGAAGCAATGGAACAGTCAGCAGCAGCCACAGTGAGCTATGAGATAAAGAGCTGCTGGCGACAGGCTGCACACCTCCATCTTCTTAGCCATGTAACCAACTCTTTTTGCCCTCATTAACGTTATCAGGTTCCCTATTCGCATTGGGTTTAAATCCGAAACATCGCCAGATAACTTTAGGCACTTCTGCTTTTTGATTTGATACCAAATCCTTCGCTATCTTGTCAGTCATCCTGCTCTTGTCACAAGTAAAATCTGACTCCTGCTACTCTGTGCTGAGAGTCTGCTGCTGCTGCTGTACAAAGCAGACACTTTCAATTTGGAATTGTAGAACCAGTCTTCCAACTAAGTATTAATGGAAAAAAAAGAAAAAAGCAAAACGACTGTGGGGGCAATGAGCAAGTAATGTAGTCACCAAGCTGACAGTGTGCCGCTGGTCAATGTCGGGCCGTTAGTGAACAATTTGTCTCCCTCATTTTGACAGTTTATCGCAAACCTTCTGCACTAGTTGGCCCTTATCAGTTGTGTTTTTTTTGGACGATTCAGCATATTGAATCTGAATCAGAGCTGGCGAGGCCCGTCAGCGAATGAAATAATTCTGATTTGCAGTTCAGCTTAGTGGACAAGAAGAGAAACAAAAGCAAGGAAAGGAAACAAACAAACAGGTAAAGTCAAGGGGGCGTGAGAGCAAACTGTCTTGCATTAGGTAAGAGTATTTTTTAGCCATTTAGCTCTTCAGTAGAAATGGTTCATAACTGTCTGTTTGATTGTTTGCTAGCACACAGTAGGCTTCACTGAATAGCGTTAGTTCAGGCAGGACATAATGTCAAGCTCAGCTCACAACTCAGATACATCAGCTGATCTCAATCAGCCTAATCAACTTATGGAGCAGCTGACTGATGGAAGGGAGTCAGCTGATAGATCACGATTCCTTTCTATGCAACCAACTGGGGAATCTCGTTCAGGGCACCCTATTTAAACTGCTCTGGCCTGCCTACTGTTGCTGCTTCCTCTGCAAGCCGCTTTGCAACCTGCCTCCACCCCAGCTCTTCCTTTTCATGCTGCGTCTGACTTATCAGTGTAATTTCTGTTTGTCATTGATGCTGCTCTGTTCTGTTTCTGGGGGGGTCTTTGCTGCTGCTCTCCCTGCCTTAAGCTTTCCATGTATGCACATGGAAGGGCAGGGAGATGTGCTCACTCTGCCTCAGGCTTTCCTCGTATGTCTGTGGAAGGGCAGAGAGGTGTGCTCTCCACCTTAGGCCTTCTGCGTAGGCCCGAGAAAAGGCAGAGAGGCCCCCCAAAAAAGCCATACTGCCAAATATACCACTGCAAACAGAAATGAAGTTTGCTTTGACTTAAGTGGTCCTGACTGAAAAATCATTTGTTCTTTCAACATCAGGGTGTGTTATTTATGTGTAAACTGGCTAACTAGTGCCTTGAATCCATACTGGCAGTCCTTGGGTTTCCTCTTTTGAGTGACGATCACAGACTACCGCCACCTGCTGGTATGGAGTCGTTGTCCTCAGACAGGCGCAGAACATCAAGCCAGGTAGCTGTTGGCTGTCTTCTTTGTGGTGTGCTCAAGTGCAACTTTCTGACCAAGACACAAGCGACGTGAGGCGACGCAACAGTTGACCTTCATAATTCTTTGATGAGGGTTTGGTGTGTCTGGGCTTTGACCCCAGTAACACCAAGTGTCTTTTGAGTGTTTAGCTGTACTGTCGCATGTTCTGTTGCTCTCTATTCAGTCCTACTGAGGATGGATTTATCAGATTTTCCCGGTGATTTCCTTCTAAATCATATCTTTTAACAAAACAAATCCTTAATAAGTTCATAGTCTAGAACGTTCTAGAAAGTGGGTCTTTAAAGAAAGAAATGTCAGTTTGGTAAAGTAATTGCTGAGTCATTTAACAATCATATCAACATCATGCAGTGATATCATGGTTGAAAGGGCAGCACTACTTAATGTACTTTTAACAACTCTTGGCAAGAAAGGGAAGAGAAGTATAAGTATCTTACATCTTGGGTGATTGTAGAGTGATAAGGAGAGTCTGTTTTCTGCTTTGCTAAAGCAAAGCCCTGGTTGGGAGACAGAGACACAAGAAGCAGCCTAATGAGACAACAAACGGCAGCTGAACCCCATCAGCGCTCTTCTTATACTGTATATTCCGCTTTGGTTGTGTCAGTAGGCAGCCGAGTGTTCAGAGATGAAAGAGCGGGAGCTGAGGTGCCACTGAAGCACCGCCTAAAGAGTCTCCTTGTATTATAAGTTGGCTGTAACTTCCAAAGAGGAAAACGAAGACTGCACCTCAACTGAACTCTTCCTGTCCTCTGTTAAGTTTTCAGTACAGAGGTGTTCACCTTTCTCTGCACTGTATGTGAGGTCCTGTTGCTATTTCTCTTTGTCTCTGTGCTGTGGGGATATGTAGCAAGATGGCTGTGATGCAGTGCAATGGAGACAGCTTCCCGTGCATGTATGGATACAGCACTTATAACTGTTAATGTTTCTCATGAGATGTGACACTGTTGTCGACTTGTTTTGATGATTGGAAACAATTAAGATGTTTTGCTGCTGTGATTTTTGAAAGAGTCCCTCTGACATGCTGCCTTTGTAAAACATATAGCTGCTGTTCTCAGACTGACTCGGCCACACTTGGATGGTAATTTGCTGAAGATGAAAAGCTCTAAATCACTCAGCAAAACTGGATACACTGACAGGTGGCATCGACTTAACAGATTGTGAAGGAATATCTACTTCTCTGTGTAGATAAATTGCTGTCAAACTACGAGCTACATTCAGAAAAACACATCACCTATGAATATTGTATGCTGGCACTCATGTTAAATTAAGCATCTTCAGCTTGTCCTCATTCCTCCATCGTGTGTCTCTCCCACCCTTCTCTTAATCCGTCTCAGGACAGTGTTAGTATTACTAGAGGAGGTCTGCTGATTTGGTCTTTTTTACCTGAGGGCCCTGGAAAATTGATCTAATGCAGAATGAAGATATCAGAGATTTTCTCTGTTCAACATGCTGGCAAATGTCTGTTGGATTTACTTAAACTTTTAGCTCAGAGAGAAAGTGAGATCCTGCCCCAATCTGCATTTGGTGTTACACACTAATTCTGACATTTCACCTGTAATAGCCATATAGTTGTTGCCCGGAAGGCTGGCATCAGTCTTTAGATTAGATGAAACCCTGCAGGGAAATTGTGCCAGTGCTGCATCAACGAGAAAGACTTTTACCAGGAAAAGAAGAATATAGATAGAATAAGAGCATATAAACAGAAAAGTAGATTCATGCATTTATGCACAGTTGAAAGTCGGGTGGAGCATCTAAGACGAGCCTCGACAGACATTTTTATACAAGGAGCCACTTGAGGTGAGTGAGATTGTTTTTACCTGCGGTAGGTCCCCTGAATACATCAACCTCTCTAGAAAAGATTTTACCTCTGAATTACTGACTGAAAATCACCAGTGTGATCTGGCAAAATGTTGGTAGTATTAATGCAGAGAGAGCTTCAGTAGCTCAGTTTTAAACTGAGCCTTCCAAGCTTTAGTAACCATGTCATCCTAAGTTAAACTAATGTAAGGTTCCATGTATGTATATAAAATATGCATATAAATGCTTTCATAAAATTCTCATTGTTGTCCAATTATCTTTATTGGTGAAAGAAGGACAAGTACAACATTTACATGTTTATATGTCACCGTATATTTTGTTTTACCATAACAAACATCACAACTCAAGAAGCTGTAAAAAGAGAACAAAAATCGCAAGGGGAAAAAGACACAGACAAACCAAGACCCAAAATTTAAAAAAAGACAACATAAGGAGAAAACTGGGTGTGGGGACTCATCAGGGAGTTAAACATTATTTAATGGAATAAATGGAGTAAACTGACTGGTTGCACCAGCATACTTACAGATCAAGTTAGGAAGGGCAGATAATTAGTAGGAGAGAGGTTTGAGTTTTAATCTGAAGGAATGGATAATAGGTTAAATAGTCAATAAATGGTCTCCGTAACTTAAAGAATGAGTGAGGTCAGAGCTTTATAAAAAGGTAGTGACCAGATGCCAGACTGTAAACAGCTGGCATCTGGGAGGCATGATACCGAAAAAAGCAGATTTAGTGAGCCCCAGCGTGAAGAGTGAATCTAGGGTTGGCTTTTGCTTTCACTTTCACTGGTGAGCATTTTTACAAACAGTAATCAACAATCCTGCATATGATACCTTTAACATTAGCATTTGACATCAATAAATTTGAATGTTAGTTGAGATGAAGGTTTGCAAAGAATGTGCATTACTTGTAGCTAATCATGCTGATTTTCAACCACCTCGGGGTCCTTGCAATGTGGGCAGTAACATTCAAGGCAAATGAACAATGTCCAGTCTCTCTTCAGGCTGCCAGCGCCTGGAGCTCCACAGTGAGCTTCAACCCCTGCTGGCAGATAAGCGGGGACCTTCGAGCAGCACAGAGGGAAGCCACAGATCTTTGACCTGCACAAACTGCTCACACTGCGGTGACACAAATCTGGTTGAAAATCTGTGGTTTCTATTTTAAGAACATAAATCAATTTGAGTCTCTGACAAAATGACTGCAGCATTTCATTTTTTTGTGTTTATTTTCTTGTGCAAAACATTCAGACATAACCAGAAATCTGCCCGCTGCCTGGGCCTTTCTGTGTGGAGTTTGCATGTTCTCCCATGTCATTGTGGGTTTTCTCTGGGTACTCCAGCTTCCTCCCATGGTCCAAAGACATGCATGTTAGGTTTATTGGTGACTCTAAACTGCCTGTAGGTGTGAATGTGAGTGTGAATGGTTGTCTGTTTCTATGTGTATGCCTTGTGATAGTCTGGTGGCCTGTTCAGGGTGAACCCCGCCTCTCATCCTATGTCAGCTGGGATAGGCTCCAGCCCCCTTGCAACCCTGCAAAAGGATAATAAAAATGTTGATTTTTCCAAAAACTAAACCAATTAGTTTTTCATTGAGGAGACCTGTCTTATCTTCTCTTTAATAAAGTAAAAGTATTTATCATCTGATTGCTTGATTAATCAATGAATTAATTAGCAGAACACTATGTTTCTAAAATAACTAAGAACTGCAGCCCATGTTTAAATAAAACATATCTGAAATGATCAGTTATTTATCAGGGAAAGCATCTGTGGTGTAAACAGCCAGTAGACCTGTAATGTGAGCATAGAAGTTCTACATATTGATCTGCAGAAAGGAGAATGAAGATGTGTAGTGTGAGTCACTAAAATGTCTGCTTCCTTTAGAGACCACTCTATTGAAGGAATATCCACTTGAAAAACATTAGCGCTGATTAAAGATTTTTACATGAAAGACCTGTACAATACACTGAAGAAAACAGTTTGGGTACAGATCGTTGTGAGAAAGAGGATTCAAGGAGTTCTTACTCAGATGGCTGTTCAAGGAGTTGCAGGTGTTCTTTGTAAAATAAAGCTCTGAGGAACATTTGTGTTTGTGTGCAGAAGTTTTTGTCATGAGCACCTTCATCCTTCAAATATAGCGATAGTGATCTGTAATCGGGCTGCACAATATGAGGAAAGTATGTGATAACGTTGAATATTTCAATAATGATATTACTTCTGAAAAGTTAATTTTTTAAAGTGTATTCAGTCCTGCGTAACTGCTGCTTTTAGTATACTGCCAAAATACAACACATAGCTTGGTAAGAAAAGAAAGGAAATTATTTCTGACATTCTTTTAACAAACTGAACATTGACATGAAAACAACAGGAATAGAAAGAATGATCATTACATTTTAAAGTGCAGTTTTATACCATCTCTCTCTTATAACTAACTCCAGCTAGAATTACGGCCTTGGGGTTGTATGTCCCTGTGAACCAGTCAACCAAGTTGCACTCAGTTTACATTCATGTCTGTGAAAACATGGATTCTTCACACACATCTCGACCCCGGCAGCACAGAAGATATATAAAATCAGCACATTTTCAAGATGGACACCCGAGATTAGAGTCACCAGTTCATTTATGATATTGAGAAATGTCAGAAAAATGTCTTTGCACAATATCATTATGTCACAGTGAAGATAACCTTTGACTTTTTGAATATAAAATATCATGTCTTCATCATTTTATCCTATTAGACTTTGTGTGAAATCTTGTCATAATTAGTGTTGTGAGGTCACAGTGACCTTTGACCAGCAAAATCTAACCAGTTCACCATTGAGTCCAAGTGGACGTTTGAAGAAATTCCCTCAAGGTGCTCTTGAGATATCGTCTTTGTAAAAATTAGACAGACAACCCAAAACCATAATGCCTCCAGCCACGGCTATCCTCAGTGTGGAGGCATAAAAATTCTGAGTGCAATTGAAACAGAGTTTGTATAGTTTGTGATTCCACTTGTCATAACTGCCATAATTTGATGTATCTGTGTAGATTTGTTGGCTTAGGGGCGCCCTATCTTAGAGGTAGTAGATAAATGCCAGTGGCAGTTTTGAAACGTTGCCAGTTAATAAGAGACAAGCCTGAGGTGAGTTGCTGAGTGTGGCAGTGCGTAAAAATATTCTGTATTAATGTCTGTATAATCACTGTGTGAACATTATGTGCACTGTGATTTATGGAAATGTTAATGGGAAGAGTTACCAGTGGGTTGCTGCACTTTTTATGTCCACTTATCTGTCCCATTCTTGTGAACACAACATCTCGTTCCCTCTTCCTGAGGGAATTTCCTCAAATTTGCCACAAACATACGCTTGGACTCAACAATGAAGTGATTAGAGTTTGATGGTCAAAGGTCAAGGTCAGTGTGATCTCACAAAATATGTTTTTTTTTTCATACACTGATGACATTTTATATCCAAAAGGTCAAAGGTCAACTGACATCATAATGTTCTGCAAAAACACTTTGTGGCCATCAGTCTACTCCATAGCTCAGGACAGAAGGGGAGACATTTACTGAAGACAGATACTGAATTGGTGACACTAATCTTTGGTGTCCATCTTGAAACTGCGCTAACTGTAAAGTTCTTCCATAGCAGATCTTTAGAATCCCAAAGCCAGAGGAAAGATGTTTTTGAAGCATCCACGTTGTTGAATATGTAGCTTCTTTACAGAAACATCTATATGTGCAGCATTGTCAACTGTCATGGCTCTATATGAGTCTGAACAGACATGTACGTAAAGTGTAACTGCCATTTGACTGGCAACAATGTGGTAATTCTAGTCAAGTGCTAAAATGTTTAAACAAAGGCACAGTGCATTCTCTAAGCTAGTTACTTAGCCTCTGTGCTACAGTAACCTGTTGTTCTTTTGGAGCATGCTTTGTGTGAGCTGCCTTTAGTGAGCCCACTGTATGACTGACTGCCACATATTCTGTTCCTATACAAAAATAAACTGGAGTATTAAAAGATCAACAAGCCTTGTGCTTATCATTCTCCACAACACACAGGGCTGAGGGGTTGCTTGAACCAGCCAGTTACAGTGAAGTGCAACTGAGTGTGGTTACACAATATTACGATCTTTCACGATGTGTTATCGTAGTAGTTGACATGTTGTGACTATCCAAAAACATTATATTGTGCAGCACTATTCTGTGACCAAATGAAAGTGATGAGAAAACATTGCATTAACCTTTTGTGAACAAAACAGATGAACACATTCCTGAGTATCATTACAGGACATAGCAGTTCTGCTGATATTGTCTCATCTTGCTTTTCAATCTATCTCTCTCTCCTTTTCTCTCTTATTTACTCCCTCAGTCCCCTCTCCAATTCCACCTAAACTCTGTGGCTCCCCCCCGCCGCTCCTTTCTCTGTCAAAGTTAATTGTTTTCTGCGTTTTTTTTTCTCCCCTGTTTTCCCTTCATGTCGTCTGTTTGATTGAATCAAGAGGACTTCTCATCGCCGCTGCCGTGGGGCTAAACAGGGAACAGGGTGCCGGGGATAAGGATGGCAAGCCAGAGGGTGACTCAGTCTTTCTCATTCCCTCACACAGACACACACACACACACACGCGCACACACACACTGGAGATAACACTGATACAAGTAGTTTGACACATCCAGACATGCCTCTGCAGACCCAAACACATTATATAGTGTATTAGGAAATGAAAGTGGACTTGCTGTTTTCATCGCTCTTTGACCCAGGTACCTCTTTTGATGAATGCACACAATGTGATACACAACTCCACGAAACAATGCCACACGTACACACTCGTGCACACACACACACACACCTCCACCCTAGAAACCCCCACTTTAATCTGTTCTCCAAATGTTGTTCCCTTCCCTGCGGTGCTGAGCCGGTTTTTCTATTTATGGAGGGGTGTTGAGCTGATGTGAGATGATCGGAAAGTGCCTCGCTCCCATTGTGATTCTCCTTGAGGTGTGTGTGTTTGCAAGTGCATGTATGTTTGCACGTGTCTGTGCAGACATCGGCATGCATACCAGAATGTCTGGTGGTGTGGATGTGCATACGTGCTTGCTTTCCGGTCTGTCAAGGTGTTTGTGCATTGCTGTGTGTGTGTGTGTGTGTGTGTGTGTGTGTGTACTTGCATTGTAGATGATGGGGAATGGGATATAAACAGGAGGCAGCTTATAGAGAGCAGATGTACCTTCAATAATGACTAAATGGAGATGCAGAGAAGCACCACCAGGCAGACTAATCAACGCCTTGAAGTGCACAATTTTCCTGGCGAAGTGTGTGTGTGTGTGTGTGTGTGTGTGTGTGTGTGTGTGTGTGTGTGTGTGTGTGTGTGTGTGTGTCTTTTTGACTATGTGTGTGTGTCCAGCAGTGCACCAGTCTCAAATAAACCCCCCTTAGAGTTTTTATGTTTGTGTGCTTGTATTATTAAGTAGATGTGGGCATTCAGTCACAAACTCCCACCAACTCTCTCTCTCTCTCGCTCTCACTTTCGCCCTCGCTCTCTTTCTCGCTCTTGCTCACACACACACACACACACACACACAGATACACACAGAAATACACTTACTTCTGTTAGGCTCCAGTATTTGGTTCATTTACTCACACTAAAATACACTCCAAAATGAAATCAACTGTTGCTGTATGGAAACTTTAGCACTTGCTAAATTTAGGACTTGCATTTGTATCCAACCACTCAAGAGTGCTTTGACACGACATGCCACAATCACCCTTTCATACACTGCTGGCCAAGGCAACCACACAAAGTGCTACTCAGTTCAACTTTTATATGTTCGGCATCTTGCTCAGGGATACTATGACATGCGAACTGGAGGAGCTGAGGATCAAACCGCCTATCTTCTGATCAGTGGTTGACCTGCTTTAACACCTGAGCCATAGCTGTCGGCATTGTTAACACATTTTGCTTTATTTGAATTGCTGTCTACTTACTTTTTGTGCGGTTTTTATTTTGCTAAATGCAAAATGTGCGTCAACAACCTTTTTTCTCCTGTAACGAATCCGAAACGCTGATGAACTTGAAATACTTCAATAGTAAAAACTATAACTAAATGTATATTTTGTTTTCGTTGGCGAGATGGGACTAAAATGCTAGTGCTCAACTAACAGACATTGAAACTGAGAGGAGAGCAGAACTGAATAATAAATTAATTTAATGAAATGTGTTTGAAAAATGTTTTAAACTAGGAAGCCGAGAACGACAGTGGTTACAGTTATTGTCTAATCTATGAGCGGTATGAGACGAGCACAGACAGATTAGTAAACTCCAGTAAACAGTCATAGCCAGGATGTTTTGTTTGCCTGCAAAACACTCGCACTGGAGCAGCGTCAGCCTTTGGTGCAAGTTGTGAGCTCTAATTCAGCAGTAGATAAACAGCCATGTGTGACTGACTGTGGACAGTGGAGCTGTCAAATGGATTTTGGGAGTTTGTTGGCTAATAGCAGCAGTAGCTTGTAGCAGCTAGCTCTGCTTGTCAGCCGGACTGTTGATGCCTGCAGGACTCCGCTCAGATCTGGACTGTCTTGAGAAGGCTCATGGTTTGATTGCTGTTAGACAGGCAGGTAGGTGGCTCGGTTCTGTGAGTCTTAACTAACCGCAGTTTTCTATGACAGAGCTACAGGTCCAGTTTTAATCACTGACTCTGTGAGAGGACACAAATTAAAACCTCCGGACTAACATGTGGCAGATTTGGAAAGAATTCAGCTTGAAAGAAAGTTATTTTTCTGCATCTTAACAGTGAGATTGATAAGTCAGAGTTTACAATAAACCTGGGCGCAAATCCTTGTTGTCCCAGCTAGTTATGTGTAAATTAATAGCTTTTTGAATGATCAGTAAAACCTAGTTCACACTACACGATTTTCACCGCGATTTTGACGTCGCAGAGGATCTTGAGAGCCACCTCATGTGTCCTCATGTGTGAGCAAGCCTACGAGCAAGTTGCCCCCTCGTCTGTGACGAGACTGGATATCTGGCATGCTAGAAAACTGTGTGACACGACTGACAAAGAGCATCAGCCAATGAGAGGCGGGATACGTCCAGTGTTGGGTAATTGTTACTTTAAAAGTAATCAAAGTAACGTTACATTACTGCATTACTTTTTAAAAAAGTAACCAGTTACTTTACTGCGTTACTCCCTGAGTAAAGTAACTCAATTACTTTAAAAGTACTTCCAACGTTATTGCCTGAGAAAAGTAACTCAAGCACTTTTAAAGTACTTTTGAGTATTCTACACTTCCTATTGGGCAATGGACCACAGGGCGCTAAGCCTACATTTTTTTGTCTCCAAAATTAAAGTTATGGACCACTTGCCCTTCACTGAGATCCAATTCTCCCATCACAGCCGTCACTTTGACCAGTAGAAACACAGAAGGATCTGCTGCCGTAGACAACTGTATGACAACAACACTCCAGCATTTTTAATATTTCCTCTAGGGATGTTACCACACAGAGTAAAAGGGGGAAATGATGGTGTGAAACAGCAGAGGCACTTTGTCAACCCGCTGAGTTAACGTTACTGTCATTAGCATCAAGCTAGCAAACAATGGTACATCCTCACGGTCGGACATAAAGTAATAACATTAACAAATAGCGGCGGGGCTTTTACTCACCACAACTGCAGAGGCTCCCAGCTTCATTTGAAACAAACTACATTATAGACGGTCCGTTATTTATTAATCCCTCTGTGTGTTTATATATTTACTTTTTATCCGCTCCGTTGTCTTTGTAAAGTTAACATATCGCACCGTCATTTCAAACTCAACACTTGTTTCAAATTAAAAGCCCCTTATAACCTCGGCTGAGAGAATCCCTCCATTTTCTAAATAGGCTTTTATTCTGAAACATTTGTCAGAACTTCCTGTGGAAGATACAGTAGCTTGACAGTTTACGTATGGCGCTTCAAATGTAGCTCCTGCCATCTGCTGACGCTTTTAGGTGACTACAACAACATGTCGGCTGGCACATGAACAGACACAGTGACTCAAATAATAGTGAAAGTAATAAAAATAGGACAAGAATAACCCGATGACATCACACACGCCGTGAAAGACGACCGGGGATAATTGGTGAGTACCAGCGTGTAGCGTGTACCAGGCATAATGCAAGTCCTGAGTCTGAAATATGTCTGTCAGCGAGTCCTACTCCACCTATTTAGACTCCACCGTAGACAACGGCAGCATTTCTCCGACCACGTAGCGAGCCACAAGCTCCGTGGCTTCTTTCAGACTGATAGGTTTAACGTTATCTCCGTTATTAGAACCAAACGACAGCCGTTGTTGTTTCGGAGCTGAAGGACCAGCGTTCTAAAAGTAACGGAAGTAACTGATGTCTTGTTTGAAAATGTACTTAAGTATTTGATTACTCAAACAGCAAACTAACGTGTTAGGTTACTCGTTACTGCAAAAAGTAATCAAAGTACTCTAACGCATTACTTTGTTACTTTGTAACGTGTTATACCCAACTCTGGATACGTCCTACGTCAGCACGCAGGAGGACGGAAGAAATGTGAGGACAAGCGGCAGGGTTGCCACTTGCCAGGTCCGCTTATTAGCAACGACATTGGGCAACCTGATCTCTTTGGGCTTGTTTCTAAAGTGGAGTTGCTTATTTGGGCTTGCTCTCTAAATGTCACCTTTCTCTATATCCATCTAATAAGTTATTGAAACGCATGATAGTATGTCGGACTGCAGTTGCTTCTTTTGGGCTTATTTCCATAGCCCTGGTTGCTTGTTTCTCTCCCAAGATCTGGCAACACTGACAAGCTGGCAAGCAACAACAGCAATGGCGTCCAAAGGATCACAGGGAGCGCATTGTGTTTGGACCCAGGCCCTGGAGGCAGATCTGATTCAACACTGGGAAGAATATCCATGCCTTTACGATGTGTCGTCTCCAAGTTTGGTGACGTCACCGCGTTATCTGGGGCTCTGTCGGCGATAGCTATGTGGAGAAATCTTGTGGTGTGCACACACAGGTTGTAACGCAGTTGGCGAGACTCCCGCTGACAGAAACACACGTCGCCAGGTATGAACACTCAAAAGATTACGATAGTCTCTGCGACGCAAAATCAGGGTGAAAATAGTGTAATGTGAACTAGGCTTAAGCGTGTGCTGGTAAATCATCATTTCAACCTGCCAAAAAGCTCTGTATACTATATGTCAAAATGATACAATCTGTTACCTTTATTCCAATTTCTAATACATGCATTGACCAAATAAAAGTAGGTTAAAGAGAAAAAAAATATATCTTAACAACTTAAACTGGACTAAAACATTTTGAGTTGTCTCTGACTTTAACTAGACTAAAACTATGAAGGCACACTCAACACTGCAACAATGCCCACACTGTGAATTCAGGCAAAAAGGGGCAAGATTAAGTAAAGTTAGGAGGCTGTCTGGTTTATAAGCAGGTAGAGGAAACGTATACAAAACACGTAGACACACGATCAGTTTAGAAATCTGCACTACTCGCTACCTCCAGTGTCTAAATTTAAGTTTATCAGTGCTCGCTTCCTGCCAGTGAAAAAGGAACACAGCCACACAGGTTGCTGCAAACCGACAACAGTCTTGTGATGTAAATCAAACTCACAGGGAAAACATTAATTAATGGTACACAAAGTTCCAGACATGAAAACTAATGAAGATATTCACAAGTCGCTGGTTGCCAAGACTGAGGCAGGGGAGGGGAACATGCTCAGGGTTGAGAGGGGAAGAAAGAGATGCACACAGAGAGGGAGGCAAAGATTGAGAGAAAAAAATACGGGGAGGTGGGGGGAGTAAGAGAAAGAAATATACATAAGAGGAAACTAGAGAACAGGAAGGAAGTGAGAGTAGGCGTAGGGGGAGAAAGGGGAGATGGTGATTCAACAGACAAAGGAATCAGATGTGCAGCAGCAAAGGGAAGAGAAGGAAAAGTGATGGAGGGAGAAGAGACGAGAGAGAGGTATTTCGGGAGGTGTGAGAGAAGAACACATCATCCCGGGGGCTCTGTGTCTTTCCAGCCCTTTAATGTCTTTAATTAAAGCCAACAGTATTATCTCCGCGCTCCCTTGGAGTGCCATTAGCAAAGCAACACGCAGCTACACATCTAGCTGATAGAGGAGGGGAAGGGAGCAGGGTAAAACAGCTAATGATGGGAGGAAGCGGCACGAGAGGAACGGGCGGACGGGGTGAGAGGAGTTATTAAGGGTGAAGGAGTACTCGGGGCCAGGATGGATGGAGGGACACATGGGATGAAGATGATGGAGCAGGAAAACTGGACGGACGGATGAGGAGAGTGAGGGAGGGCGGGGGGATTTGTGAGATCTCAACTTCAAAAGGCCAAAGCTGGAGAGGAGACAGGCTGCCGTGGAGAAAGAATTACAGAGCTAAACGTGTGGGCTGACTGATACATGATCACATTATGCCGGCAGCTTGTTTAATCAATCTGACTTCCCTGGTCCCTGGCCACAGGGCCGGTCTCTCACATGGCCCTGCGTCAGAGAGGGGGAGGCATGGCAACCATTGACGGGGCATGGGACTGGAGAGGGACTAAAGGGTGGTGATTGTGCTTCATGAAGGAAGCAATGTACAAACAAATTTTCCACAAGTCCTTCATATTTGAATGAGCACAAATTCATTTATACAAATCTACGAAACAACCTTTTGTATCACCTTCTCATACATTAAAGGCACTGTATGTAAGAATGTGGCCAAAACGGTTACTGCACTCAAATTCAAAATACTGCCGCAAGTCGTGTCCGCCCCCCCTCCCCTACAGATTCAAGGTTGCTGGACAGGACACACTGGAGACTGATTTGTTTGCCCACGGGCGGCTTCCGTGGCAGGGCCGCGTCGCCGTGTCCTTTATCTTCGGTTTTCCAGCGGACCGTTCGAGCAAGTCTGGCTTCTCTGCTGCTAACGCTGCTGCCGGGATACAGCTGAGGAGGAGCCGGCTGCTCATTCTGGGACACTGCTAATGCTGCTTGCCGTGCTGCTGTAGCTCAGTCGTAACTGTAACTGATGCTGAGACTCTACTGACTGTGTGACTGGTAGACGGCGGTGGGTGGCGCAACAGGCCAAAACACAAATTCAAAACATAAACATGATTTGCGGACCGCAAAAATTTTTTTTAGATGCAAATATTCTGGCTGTACTATTGTTGTCGGTGAGATCAGTATGTTATATGAACATTATTCCTTAGTCTCTGTGATATATTAGGAGGATTTTATGACTATTTGCTTTAGATTTCTTACATATAGCTCCTTTAAATACTTAATTCATAATTCCCACCCTAATATCTATTTTGTTTTAAAAAAGTCAACAAATTTCTCCTTTAAACAACTGTAGTTTCTTGCCAGAAAAAATATTTTACAAGATTACTTTTTAACACATCATGAGAACATTATAATTAATCTTTGCTAAATACTAATTTTTACTGATTATTACTTGAATGCATCATAATGTACGTCAGTGCAAACTCCATAAACTATTAGTTCACGCCAAAAGCTGCTAAAAGCTCACTTTGACAAGCTCTCCTCCCACTGATGTCAACACAAACGTCTTGTCCACAATGTAGCATTATCAGGGAAAGTGAGCTTACTGTTTGCTGAAGGCATCCTGAGGAAGATCTCTGTCGTCCCAAACACATTTACTATTGTCCCCTGGGACAAGACGCCGTTAGTCTCTAGCCCTGCCCTGTTTCTTTAACAGTATGCCAATGTCACCACTGCTGAAGTTCTTCTTTTGGTGGCACCTCTCCAATTCTTGGGCATGTGACAGAGTATTTGCACATGGCACAACACCCTTAAATAGTGTTTAAGAGATGTTACCTATAAGTATAAACAATTGGTGTGACCTTTAGCTCACTTGGCTGAGTCCTTGGCAGCAGCCTGGGCTCGCCTCTGACCCACTGCCCTTTGCTGCATGTCATCCTCCTCTTTGCTCTATGATAAAGGCAATACAACTCCCAAAAATCAGCTTTACTTAAAAAGACCAATCGTCCAAGCGCCTCCTATTTATGATCAAATGGGATTCATAGTTCAGCACACCTGGGTAAGAGCTGATTCTGATGGTCAAGAATGTTATGTACACACTGGACCTTTAAGTCATTTTTTTAAACAGAGTCACAGAGAACCCTATGGGTGCAGCTTAAACATGAGGACCTGCTGCTTTATTATAAACTGTACAGTGTGTGTTTGGGATACATCATAGCATTGTATTGCAAAGGAGTGGAGACAACATAATGTTGTATTTTAAAACAAGTGTAACAACAATGCTGTGATATTCACGCTTTATCTTTTGGTCCGAAATTGAAAAAAATGCAAAAAACAGATGGATTGAAATGAGATTTTTGTCCTCTGAGATTTTTTTCATTAAAATATTTGTCAAGGTTTGAAGAAACTGTCAGTGTTTCACAAAAAAAGAAGAAATGGTTAAAGAAAAGTGAGAGAAAATAATCAGAATTTGGTGTAGCAGAAACACATTTATTTTCTTCTTCTCTGCTGTCATGTTAATTACCCTGTCAGCCTTATCTTGTGACCACCTCAAGGGATTCTGACCCCTGGCACTCATAGAAACTTGTATTCAGTCTAATCCCACCCAACCTGAGGAGCAGACGATTGTGGCAGAATTTAGGAACAAAATCTTGTGTTCTTGAGTCAGCACACAGGAGATGTGTTTCTGTATAAATGAAACAAATTGAAAGAAAGGAAGAATATTTTTCATTTTGGAGCCCAAAGTGTCCCAGGAGCCACATCTCTGCTCTTATTTTTCTACTTGAACTTGATTTGTTTTCACTCTTCTTTCCGCCGTCGAATATGTCTACATCTCGCTCTTTTATTTCAAGGAAATGTTAAGTGTTCTGTCAATTTGTATCAATGTTACTGCTTCAGAAATAAAAGCGTCCTCTGCTTTTTCGTCTCACAATGCACTCATTATTGGGCTCTTAAGAAAGCAGGTGAACGGTTATTCACTACATTGTTAAGTTGTAAAAGGAATGTGTAAAATGTGAAGCAGTAGTATGGTGAAGGGAGGTTGTGTTTTTTTAGTTTTTGAGTGTGGAGCAAAATGTAGGAGCATGTGCACTGAGAAAACTTAAGAAGGGGATAAAGAAAGTAGTAAATGATCCCTTATTATAGGCAAAAAACAAACAAATTCTGACCCCTGGCTGAGAACCACCTCTATAAGGCAAGAGTTTGGGAAATGGGGATGAGAGAGATTATGTGGAGAAAACTGTGCTAAAAGTTTAGTTTTCATTACATTAAAAACAAGTCTGGTTTTTACATCTTGAGAATCAAGATGATACAGAAAGCAAAATAAGTTATTTTTTCTTTTTTCTAAGGTTTTTACAATGTGCTGGTTTAAAACAAAATCAAAACCTTTCACACCATGATTTTAAATCAGTAAAATTAAGCTTTGATTGGGTATCAGGAAGATTTTACGCTACTGATTACACTAAACAATGTAGGTAGCAGCTCTGAATGCCTTCAGACACACAGTCTCGACTTTAATTTTGCTGCTATATTTAAACAGCTGTGGAATCAACATCTGTTCACCATCAAAATGTTTGCTCGAGGAGATTTAAGGATGTAGAAGTGTTGCAAGAAATGGATATGGTGTAAAGGAGTCAACTCAATTTTTATCATAACAGATATGTAAATAGTGACATAAAGGAAAAAGGAGGCTGAGAGCACAGCTGCTGCACAAGAGAGTGAGTGAGGGAGTGCGGAAGTGAGTGAGTGAGGAACTTTTAAAAAGATTCCCAGTAAGAGTCAACCATCAACTAGTAATTGCTGGAGGTGTTCCAGGTCATCTATATAATATATATAGATACCACAGGAAATAATGCATCAGTCATAACACCACCACCCTTTCAAAGGCTAGCCTGAGGCAATCTGTGCCATTACTGCAAAATATACTTTTATGAGAAGCTGCAGTACAGTGGAAACCTCTTATTGTGATCCAGGTCAAATTAATCACTATACTATAAGTAGATGATTATTAAAACTGTTCTTTATCTTGTTCTTTATTTCTCATGCAGATTACTATTGAGCTGACTTGTGTATTAACATAAAGTAATGAGACGGACAGCTTTGCTATTTACTGAATTTTTGTGACTGTTAAAATACAGCAGGTGTTTCATAACAGAGGACATAGAGTGCTCCAGGAATGAGTCCTAAAACCTGGAAATGGGTTCACATTTTTGCTGTCTCGGCTCCCTTGACTCAAAGTCATAAGGTTTATGATTAGACACCTGAAATATGGTGTGTGGTTATCACAAGCTTAAGAGACTTTCAGGCTTTACAACATAAAATATGTGGTAACACTTTATAATAAGGTACTGTAATAAGCGTTAATTAATGCTTAATAAGCACCAATTAACAGTTAATGAGCATGTATAAGATGTTTATTACCATTAATAAGACTATATAAGTGTTAATTATAGCATAATTAACACAGTTATTATTGCATATAGGAGCATTATAAGCACTTAATAGAAACTTTGGTAACAGTTTATAAAGCTATCCTAAATATTAATTAATAAGATGTCTATTTACATTAATTATGATTTATAAGGGTTAATTATAGAATAATAACCACATTTTTTACTGGTTTATAAGACACTATAAGACCCTATCAGATTAAATTAATAAGGTGTTATTAATAGTTAATAATGATCCTTTGCAGCTATCGGATCTAAAGTGGGAACAGTGTCGTATAAATTAAATTATTAATATGCTCTCAGGGCCCGAAACTATAAAAATGACTACTGGGACACAAAGATGATGTGTCTGGGACAGCAAAAAAAGAAAAGTAAAAGCAATATGGAAATGGTTGTTATTTACAACGTCATTATGTATGGGTATCTGAACGTCGCTTTTGTCGCTTGAATAATTTCAATAAAAACTTATGAACAGCAAAAATACAGTGGCTTTTGCTGCCCCTGATCTGGCTCCACACGCGCGTGCATGCACACACATGGAACTCAACTCACTGCATGATGGTAACGCTGGGTGCCACTCACCACCTATGCTCGCCACTCCACATCAGAGCACAGAACCTAGCAATGCTGAGATGCTTGAAACAACTGATGCAAGCCCCTCCAGTGCTGTTCCAGTTCGAGTAGGATGCGACACTTGGCTTCAGGACTCTGAAGACGATGTTTCATCTGTTTCTGCCCCTGTGATGAGTTAGTTTGTTGAAGTAGGCTATAGGCTAACGTTAGCGTGTTGATTTTTAGCTAGTTCTAGTTCTTCGCGATAGCTAACACTAGCAACTCAGCTAATCATGTACATGATGGCCTTACAAAGTTAAAAAATGTGACTGTGTGTTCTAAATTATGATTTTTATGATAATGACGGTACAGTTACAGTTAATCAGAAGAAGTGTACTAGGTTCATTCACACAGTAATAATTAGGCTAGCAGCTTTAGCTACAGTGAAAGTTTTTTCTTCTGTATTTCAGACAGTCCCAGGTCAGCATCTGAAGCAGTTCCTGGGTGAAGTGGGACCTTCTCTCTGGTGTAAAACTCAACAGGAAACAAGTGGATGATGATGACTTCCAAAAAGTGAAAGATAAACTAATCAATGGCTTCTGTGACAACCTCACCACGCGGTTTGGCAACCTTGATGAGGGTGTCTTGAAGGCTGCTGCCACCATTTTTGACCTAAGCAATTGGCCTGAAGACATCACTGACCTGGCCACCTTCGGCCTGGCTGATGTTGAGACTTTTGTCACAGGGTTACAGGGAGCTTTGTGGAACACTGTATTCATGAACAGTCAATCTAAGCAACAAAACTTCTGAAAAAGCCAAATGAACTCAGATCTGTCATTTTTTTTAGAACTCAATTATTAGGGTTTCCAGTCCCTTTTTCCCTGTTTTTGACAATAGTGGTTGCATTAAAAAATCAATATGAAAAGGAAATATGTCCTTATGTTGTGTTTTCACCACCATTGGTAGGCTGAATTCTCACCATGAGTGAATGAAGCAGTAAACTCTGAATCAATCTGCTCAAATTTTTAAGTTCAAATAACTCATGTTTGTCTTAGTATGCCATTTTGAGGAAATGAGATTCCCATGATCCTTCGCTAAAGAAAAAAATAACATACTAGAGTGAAAAGAATGCATCAGAATTCTTTAATGTTGAAATAATTATTGATATCTGGATGTTGCAATAGGTGCATAATTAATAGAATTATTAACTTAAGTGAGTGCATAATAAAGAGTTTATGAATGTCAACAAGACACTGTTCCCACTTTAGATCCAGTAGCTGCAAAGATGCACTATGAGCTGTTAATAAGTGCATATTAATAGTTTATTAACCTTTATACGACACTGTTCCCACTTTAGATCCGGTAGCTGCAAAGGATCATTATTTACTATTAATAAGTGCATAATTAAGCATTTATTAACCGTAATATGGCATTTATTTTATTTTTACGTAAAGTAATGAGCTAAGCAATAGCAATACTTCTGGCAATTGCATTATGGATACAAAAATCAGAAAATGTGAAGATTATCTTGCTGAACAAAATGTGTAAGTACTGTAAATGTTTGTTTGCCGAATTTTGGTACCTGAGAGTGCATCTGGGTGAGTATCACTGCTTGGCGAGCAGACAGACAGAGACAGAATATTAGGTCTAGGTGTGGTTAAAAAAGATCAATGGAGCAAAAGCGCTTTTTAGTCTCCTATGTCACCCCTGCAGCTTGCAGCAAAAAGGTACGATTGGGTACGGGTACTTAATTACAGGTGCGGGAACTGGTGTCAGATCAAACGTGAACAGTAACCAACCCTATCAATAGTTAACCCTAAAATATTGTTGCAATATAGACATCAAAGTATTGTGATATTTGATTTTGTCTGTATCACTCAGCCTACCTCTGCCATTACAACAAAATATAATCTACTGTATGAAAAACTAGAGTATTTCTAAGCCTACAGCGAAACACACATAAACCAGCATGGCCTTCAGATTTTCAAATGTAAGATCTCCATCTAAACAAATGGAGTATATAGAGAGTGAAAGTTAAGGATAGATGGTAAATAAATTCTTGCAAAAGCTCACACTGAGGAATCATGGAGAAGAAAGAACAGAAGTCTATATTCATGGCAGGCTCCAGTTTACCTCCAAGGACAGACTTCAGCTTTGACAGAGTAAAGCTGCAGCCTGAGGAACATTGGGATCCCTTTGTGTTTGGTGTCAAAGGGCCAAAACACATCGTGCGTATGTGTCGCTTGGGCCAGAATCAAAGGCTGGAGATTAACAGAGCAGTAGAAGCTGATATGTTGGTGGTAGTATTGGTTTGGGAAGGAGCAGTTTGACCAGAGGAGTAAAGGAAAGGAAAGGGGATGACAGATGAAGGCTGAGGCTGGGGGGGGGGGGTGCAGAAAAAGGCGTTTTGTAGCATTTTCATGAGGTAACCCTATGATATCAGAGAATGATTCCAGCTCTGTTCTCTACCAGTGTAATTGTGTGCTCACATCAGTTTGATCACCAATTACTCACAGAGGGCAGTAACATTAGATGTTTCCTTAGGGGACTAGAAATCAAGCAGCGCTTTTGAGCCGGTCAATCAAAACTGTTTACGTATGAGTGGCTTGTTCTGTATTTCCAAAGATGATTTTTTTTTTTTGCCACTTCAAAATCACAGTCAGATATTATTCTAATTACTCTGGCCTGATTAGGGAATAATCAGAGGACATAATTTTAATATCAGGGGGTCTATATCTGTCTTTGAACGTCTGGGGTAGGGGTCAGGAATCAAAGATCTCCCACTCTCATTATGTTACTACTACAGTGACTTTGTTTTCAGTGTGATATGCATCAGACCATTGTGAAGCTCTTGCTATTAGACATTTCACAATTTTCCTTCATTTTCTGAAGCCAGTTTGTTGTGTCTGGGCCGTAATGGTTCATGAAAAAGCAACCAGATGGCGTTGAGGGGGGAAGAAAAGGTGAGAATGGAAAGTGATGGAGATGATTTAAAGAGGCAACAGATAGCATCTTTTCCTTAATATATCATTATGAAAATAATGTGGGTTGCACAGGGTAGTGGCCACAGTAAAATCAGACTATCAGCGTTTACATAGGTTACCTAGTGGCTGTGCAATAAGCTTCTGCCACCGGTGCCGAAATTTCACGCAAAAAATCTGCTTTACGGCAGGAAACGCGTCATGTATTGCGAAATTTGTCGGTCAGCCAATCAGGGACTGGAGAGAGTCCTTACGAGGAGTTGGGCATGAGATAGTTGAGTCACGAGCACAATGGCAGACGAACAAAGTTTGGAAACAAGTGAAAAACAGCCTAGCAAAAGAAAACGAGCTTCTCTGTCTGAGGAGGCAAAGAAGTAGAAGAAGGAGAGTAAACCTCAGTCAGGCGTTCAAGAGATGGAGGGAGCTCCGTGACCAAAGAGGCTTCAAAACCGATGTCCAGCTAGCTTTCTTTCTAATGGATCAGTAAGTAACACGGCTAAATGTTAGCTAGACCAGAGAGGACTGTACTGTACTGGCTGCTAGTTCATTCCTAGCTGGCCAGCATCGCAAATCGCCGCAACCAGGGACCGGGTAGCGAGTGTTGGTCGGCTGACATCCTCGTTGCCATTCTACGGCAGCCCTCGGACAGTGATACCCCCCTCCCTTCCTTCTGTTCTCTTCTCACGGAGGCAGCTATCGACAGACATCGCCCAGCTAAGTTACGCCCAGCTAAGTGAACACTGGACTTGTTTCCCATTCAATTTGAGCTCCAACCGGCCGCATCGTTTCCATACGGTACCGTTTATTCTAGAATTGGGACTGTTTACATGTGCATATTGGTATAATTCCACTGTTTCTACTGTTGTTTGTACTGATACTGTACATATTGGTATAATTTACTGTGAGTTGTTTACTGTGCATTCTGGTATAATTATTTGCATTGCTGTTTGTTTTTTCTTCAGATAAATCTGATAATTGTTGCTCGGTCTGTTTACTCATTTATTTAGTAGAGTGTCCACACACCTTCTCATTCTACATATACATAGAGGTATACTGGTGGCTTTACAGCCTACATTTTATTTAAGTTAGAGTCTAATAGAGTCATATTATTGATTATCTCTGATCCCCACGGTCAATTTGGTCGTTGCGACAGTGCGACGCAACACCACTGACGCTAGGTGGCACCAAGCTAAATAAAAACCAAAACGAATCCTATCTGTTGCCTCTTTAAGAGGTGATGGATTATTTAGACATTATTTTATATGTCTTAATGAGATTATATGAATATTCTATAATTAAATATCATAGTTATCATCAATGCCGGTACATTGCGACACCCCTGATGTAAACATTAATGGCATCCTCCTCGGCTGAGCTGTAACATTAGCTAGCTCAGTGGACAGAACAAATTCTGTGGATTATCTTGAGGAAGTGGGATATGATTTCTGGAAGGAGACATTGCTGTTGAGTTTTTCAAATGGATCTTTTGTTTTTGGTGCTTTGAGCATCACAAGCCCAGTTCTGTCTAGTTCCATTATGTTGAAGAGAAGGCATCTCTGCGGCTATTATCTCCAACACATGGCAACTCACACCAAAACAATATAGACTACACTACAGGTAAGAGAAAAAATAAGTACTTTTGATTTTGGGGTGAACTGTCCTTAAGGTTAACTTGTCTCATACTGACAATTAGATTGCACATGCCGAATTTTATAGATGAAATTTACTCCATAATGTTGTTGAGTATGTTTGATACCAACACGACCTGCTTGTAAACAGCAGGAAGATCACATTATTAAGTAGCAGTTAGATCCCATCTCCGACCTGAGGAGCGGATGACTGTGGCAGACTTCACAGGAGCGCTATACTTGTGTTTCTTTATAAATGAAACAAAATGAAAGGAAGGAAGAATATTTTTAATTTGAGGGCCCATAATGTCCTGGAGCTACGTCTCTCCACTTACTCTTCTTGAACTTGATTTGTTTTCACTCTTATTTCTTCCATTGTATATTTCTACATCTCGCTCTTTCATTTCAAGGAAATGTTAAGTGTTGAGTCAATTTGCTTCAGTGTTAGTGCTTCAGGAATGAATGTGTCTCCTGCTTTTTTGCCTTATGATGCATGTCTTATGAGGCTCTTAAGATAGCAGGTGAATGATTATTAATTCTATGTTTAGGCTGTAAATGGAATGTGTAAAATGTGAAGCTGAGAGTGTTTGATTGTTTTTTTTTTTGTTTTTTTTTAGTTTTTGAGTCTGTAGCAAGACACAGGAGGCTGTGCAGTGGGAAAACTAAAGAAGGAAATGGAAAAAGGAGTACAATATCCCTCGTAGAAAAAAAAGAAATAAACACTGGCCAACCACTAGAACAGCGTATGATGTCAGAGTTTACAGGTCACCCAACACAAGCCTATTTCTCAGACGAGTGACATTTTACAACAGGGCCTGGAGGTAGGTAATCACTTGTTGCCTTGCTTGTGCCTTGCTCACTTCTTCGCTCTCGGAAGGAACCCCTCCCTCCTCCACGCCCCTCCTTCACACACACACCAACATCACACACACACACAAGCTGCACACATTCACCCTAATCTAAGCAGCTTGACCCTTCCCCAAAGCTGAGGTAAAACATAATTTTCAAACGACATTCCTTTTAACCCTCATCCCACCAGGCGAGATGCTGGGCCATGATAAGTCAGCCTCAGCTTCACCTGCAGTGGAGTTTGACTGATGGCAGCAGCAATCGGCATTCTGTTCAGTCTGATGGGGCTTTGCTAAGAGGATGGAGATACCTTGTGTGTGATTGGGATCTTGCTTTACGAAGCATCTATTTGGGATGTCAACGGTTTAACTGTTGAGAGTATTTGTGACTGATGACGCATGTCGGTCTAAAGGTACATTTTTACTACTCTTCAATTTATTGTACTGCGCACTACTGGAGTCTAGTGCGGGTAGCTAGCATACATTTATTTGTGGGGGGCTGCCACGATTAAAACATCTGCCACCACGTTTGGATGACTGTTCAATAGGAGCGCCATTTGAATATATATATATATATTTATTCGGTTATTATTCGCTCCACTGGCAGAGCAGCAGAATGGCAGGCACAGTGAAAGTGAAACTTGACCTTCGATGTGCTGCTCGATCCATTCATCAATGTGATCTGATCACCTCTGATTGTATTGACTGATCAATTATCCACCCTGCAACTCAAAACTTTGTAAACTGCTGCTGAAAGAAAAAAAAACATTATAGTTCTGCCTGCGCTGCGTTCACGGACCTGCCTAAACCTCCAAATTTAGAAAGAGGACACAGACTGATACAAGGACACAAGCTGCCACCACTTATGGATAGTAATTCTGTGAGAAACACTAGCAGCAGCGTTCATACTGTGATTTCTAGTAGTGATGCTGCCCTGATCTAAAAGTGTTGCTGTTAAAACCCTGTTTCAGTCAGGACCACTTTGTCAAAAATAATCTTTATTTACTTGCACAAGTTATATTACGTTTGGCGGTATGGTTCTGTTCTGGGACTCCCTGCTTTTCCACGCGCTTGCGTAGAAAGCCTGAGGCAGGAAGAGCACACCTTCCTGCCCTTGATGAGCCATCATGAACGGCTGGAGCAGGGGGCGCAGCAGCAAAAGAAAACCCAGACAGAGCAGAGCAAGCAAATGAATACAATAAAGTTCGGACCCGCATAGCAGGAGGATCTGGGACCCCCTGCTCTTCCACGCGCTTGCGTGGAAAGCCTGAGGCAGGAAGAGCACACCTTCCTGCCCTTTGCGTGGAAAGCCTGAGGCAGGAAGAGCACACCTTCCTGCCCTTGATGAGCCATCATGAACGGCTATAGCAGGGAGCGCAGCAGCAAAAGAAACCCAGATAGAGCAGAGAAAACGGCATGACAGGAGGAGCTGGGGTGGAGGTGGGTTGCGATTACCAGCAGAGGAAGCAACAAATGGGGCCAGGCTAGAGCTGTTTAAATAGCATGCTCTGAATGCAATTTTCCAATAGGAGCAAAGGGGCAGTCAGCTGAGCCATCAGCTGATTGAGGATTGCTTGCTTGCCGTTAACGGCTAATTTAGAGCTTGACGTCGTGGCCTGCCAGAACTAACGCTACGCTTGATTTTGTTTTTTGCTAACCCTCTGGTCCCCCCCAAGCTCACTCACTGAGCAATCTGCTTAATTTTGATTGTTTTCATTGTTAGCTACTGTTAGCTCTGTTCGCACCTGCAGTGTCAGGGGTTTTACAGCTCAAAATGAAGCCACTTACTCAACTGGGGCGACCGGGGGGAAGACAGAGAGGTAACTACCATAGACTGGATATAAAGATGGACGCCACATCTCCACTTACCCCCACTGTACAGAAGTGAAGCTAAAATCTACCAGATACAGCCACTGCCGCCTTGCTCTGGTGACGTCATCTGCACAGTAGTGATCTCTGCAGTATCAAGATTTCTGCCCAAAAAAAATGAATTTGACCACTGAATGCGAGTCCACCAAAGTTCACATAGTTGTCAATCATGTTGTAAAATCTCCATTTTATAGCATTAGCTCATTAAAACCAAACTTATCAGAAAAGGAAACTCCTGAACATAAAGCAGTGTGATAAAACTACCTGAAATGACATAAACAATCTTTGGGAGGGAAAAAATTGTTGTGTCTTCTGAGTTTTTAGTTTGGCTGATGTTCCATTCACTAACATGAAGTGGGCGGGTTTTATGATCGATACTGCAGCCAGCCACCGGGGGAATCGAGATATTTTGCTTTAACTTTTGGGGAGCTGTCATGCTGTCAGCAAAGCCAGCAGAAAATAACACAGAAGGCAAGACATTTACATCCTTCCTACATCCAGCTTGTTTGAAAAACAGTGCTCAAAGCCAAATAAGTAAATGGAGTGCCGGACTCCTGTATTTCACGTCATCATGAAGGATTTTTTCTTAAAAATTAACCAGTTAGTTACCCATTAATGAGTGTTGGGTTATTGAAAGCAAAATAATCGAAGCTGCCATCCCTCGTGGGCATTAAGCCCAGTTATTACAATTTTAATAATGCCCTCCATATACATAAATGTTGCTTTTTTGTTTGTTTCAGAACCCTGCAATATATCCTCCTTCTCTGGTGTCTTGTGTCGAGATTCATTGCAGAGTGTTGTTCCCTGAGTGACTGAAAAGTTCATGTTCAGCCAACTGCTGTGGAGGTGCAGCTTTTAATAAACAGAAAAGCCCTGCAGGAAAGCTAAGCACTTGCCCATTTTGTGATGTAACTTTATTTTTATATAGGAAAAACTTTTAAAAGTGAGATGTCTTACTCTCTGAGACTTCTTCAAAAACACTCAGACAGGTTTCGCCTTAGTACAGACCAGAGCGCACTCTGCCTCAGGGAAATGAGTTTTCACATTTGTGTTTCCTCTCCACATTTAGATCTTCTCTATGTGTTTCTCCTTTTCTTCCTCTTGAACAAGACACGTTAACAAGACAAAACTTCTCCCTCCTCACTTAGCATCTGTTCTGAGAGCTGCTCTGAGAGCCGTTGATGGGTCATTGTATTCATTAACAGAAACAGGATTTGGCCACTGCAGGAAGGTATTTGAAAGTCCATTATTGTGTCGCTTGGATACCAAATTACCAACTTTTCTGACAGTGTGGCGCTTTTCAGTTAAATGTCAGCAATCATTCATAGCAGGTTAAAATCATAATTTCATACAAACTGGATCACACACTGATTTCACATTCTCACTAACCTTTTAATGGTTTTCTCCATCTTTTCAAAGAGCACATTTTAAGGGGAAAAATAAGTCCTCCAAATTAAACCCATAAAATATGAAATTTGTGATCAAACTCTCTAGAACGACACAGAATTAAAAAACTTTGTGGTGGTGGTAACACATGCATAGACTTTTATTGGTTTGAATTTACACATACTGCTGTTTTCTTATTGCATTCTGTCTTGCCATCCTTAACTCTAAATAACAGATTTTATTGCTCTTCTTGCCTTTTTGTATTTCCTGCTGATGAAAAAGGCCCTGGGCACATGGTTAAAGGAATATTCTGTCACCAAAAACAGATTTAAGTGGAAAAAAGAAACAAAAACAAATGTAGTAGGTGGCAAGTGGGTTCTTCCCTGCGCAATAAATCATCTCAGGGCTGCATTCAATAACTCACCAGCGCTCTGATTATGGGCAGGGTCATTGAGCACTATATCTTGCCAAGTGGCTGCTGCTTGGAGAGTGTATTTCCCGCCTGGCGTCCATCTTGGTAGTGTGGTCCACAGTCTGGCTGGGTCAGACGCCGTGTCTCTGCATTCAGGTGTCCTAGCGATTGTAAGTGGTTCATTGTAGGACAGACAGATCTGAGTGATGTCATCTGCTTCACCCCTTTGCCTCATGCAGCTTGGCCATTAATAGAGGTAGGCTGGTGTATTTTATGCTGCTAACTTCAGGCAGCTTCTATTTGGCCTGCAGCTAAGCGTAACTCTTACTTTGGTCTCTGTCCTGCTGTTAATAGTGAGCCAACCACAGTCTGGTGGCTCTTATACGCCTTTTGTCTCAGAGGCTGCGTCTCCACTCTCCGGTATGTATATGTAAATGTGCATTAGCTTACATTTATTTCAAGTGTAACTTCCATTTGGTGATTTCATTGTTTCCATGCACTTTGCAGGCACTTTAACGCTAGGCTGTGCATCACAGAGGGGACCTGTTCCAAATCCTTGGACTCACCTCTGCAGTGTAACTGCTGTTTTGTCTCTACGATTGTCTCTGTGTCCACGCTTGCCACTCCTGTCCTTGTCTTTACATCGATTGGTTTTACTTTTATTGTTTTTGTTTGTTTACTTTTGTAATGCAACTGTTTCAGCTTTATCCACGCTCGCCTCAGCAGAGAGCGGTGAAGCTGTCCATGTAGGACTCTGGGAATGCTTTTTTGGTTTCCTTGTGAGAATACAGTTTCTTTTGTTTTTTTTATTGTTTTGCTGAAGGCTGGTTTCATGTGGTGATACTAAGTTTCTTTTCAGTTTGTTGGTTTGTCTATTTGTAAGGTTTATTTCTTTTGTACACCTTGTGTTATGATCATTATTGGCGGTTTTTCATGCATTTGTATTGTTGATTTTGCTCTTTTTTCTCTCTCTGTTTAGTTGACTGTGTGTGTGTGTGTGTGTGTGTATGTGTGTGTGTGGTTGACTACATTTTAAAGAAAAAGCTATATTAAGACAGAAATATTATAAAATATGTTTTTTTTTTGTATCTATTTTTGGAACTATGTCTCAAAGTGATTGTGAATCTGTGTGACCTTTGGAGTCTTAAAGTGGTATGTGCTTTTTAAGAATTTCCCGTGGGTGAAATTCCCCTGAGTGGCATTGACGACAATACTGTAAAATAATTAACAGTTCCAGCTGCTCTTGCCAAATAAAAGCAAAAATACAAAGATGTGTTTCATAGGTGTCATTATGATATGTTTCAGTCTTTTAATATTTCCACCTAAATAGGGTATATTGATATATTTAGATTTCACTTAACTCATCACTTGTCACATTTTAGGGCTCAGACGTCACCCTCTCGCTGTGGATAAGAGACTCAGAGGCTACAGTTGACTGATGTTGCTTGGGAGGCTGTCCTTCGGACTAAATGCACTTGAATGCGTGACACGTCGTATTTACTACTTCAGAAGTCTCAACTAGGAGCTTACCAGGATGACTTGAAGGCAGCATTAAACCAGGCAACATGAAAGAGATCAACTCTGAAAAAAAGCTACAAAAAGTACCACAAAAACTTGGCACAGCGCATTGCTCTTACTCAGGGCTGTGGATTTGAAACATACCATCTGCAATATCCCACCACACCCTGTTGCCTTATCTTATTCTGACCAGTCAAACTGAGATGACTCAGACCTGATCATATAGGAATAGGTTTCCTCAAAATGAAAATACAGTCATTGTCTGCCCACGTGGGTTAGTTAAAACAACGCCTGGAGTTTGAAGGATCATCGAACTCACAGTTGTAAGCCTCCGTGGCTCCATGTCAGCCTTCTGCCAGGCTACTGGAGTTGGCACCTTCACCTTTATACAGCTCCAGAAAACACGGATATGTCAATCAAATTGCTCCACATTCCTCTGGTGGAAGTCAGAAGTCTGTGAGCTACCTAGCCTCAACATGGCTACAAAACACTTGAAACATGCTGTACAAGCTGTTTGGAGACATGTTTGACTTGTTTGTTTTGAGCTGCAGAAAGTATACTACAACCAGCCCAGTTGGCAAAAGAAAATGTTTGCATTGCATGTTTCTGCAAACCACAAATACGTTACATTTGTAGGTTTCTAAAGTGACATAGTATATGAGCTTGTCATGCGGAGGAGAAGGGGATGGTGGATGATGTGACACCAAGGTGAGACACTTGCCAAGCTGCAGACCACTGTTAAAGTTCAACAGCAACAAAAGTCATTGTTTTTACTGAGACATCGGGGCATTTCCTTCTCAGATACTGCCATAAAAAGCAGGTGCTTTTTGCTCAGACATGGCTACATGTCTTGCCAGGATAGTGCCATTAAAAGCAATTATTTTTACAAGACATCATTGTGTTTCCTGCCAGGATAGTGCCACAAAAAGCAGTTGTTTTTCTACAGAGCCTGCAAATTTGCAGGAAAGCCCAATCAGTCTTCTTTCAGCATTAGCAGTGTAAAAACAAAATCGGGGAGTGCAGCAAAATGCCACCTACCTACTTTTGTTCATACAGGATGTGCCTTTTTCGGGGCAATGGGGGGCGTGAGCAAGTAACAAAACGTGTAGCTCAGTGTGTGATGTAAACAGCCTTGCTCCGAGGGAAGCCACGGCTGGTCAGTCCTTCGACGATTCTCTCATAAGTCGGCCCGTTCTTCACCGTCCCCGTCATTTGACGGTTAATTTCCTCTTCGTTTGCGAGGACAAGGAGGGCATGCAATTCTTTGTCTCCCCAGTTGCTCATCTTTACAGTGTCTGTCAGGTTTGCGTTCCCCTCTTGCTACTAGCTGCTCGCTAAGTCCTACTTTCAGCTGTTTCCTGTTTATCCACCGCCAGTGGGTCGCACGTGCGACGTCATCAACAGCTCCTCCCACATGTCATCAACAGCCCCTCCTGTGGCGGAAGGGGGCCTCGCTCTGTTTAAACAAAAAGGTTCCACCAATATGACTACCCTACGAGGCGGAAAATTGGGCACCTCGGATCAACTGACCAAGCCGGCTCTGTGTGTCTAAACACTCGCAGCTTGCCGGCAAAATGGCCCAACATTCACGGAAAATCTGGCAGTGTAAAAGGGGCTAACACCAGGGCCACACTGCCAACGAAGTGCTGTGAAGTGCAGTGCAACGAAATTCTTGCGCGAGCCCGTTCACATCAGATGCGCATTTCTCCACGCCGGTCGACAAGTGCTTCTGCTTCCAGCTGTTGTATCCGTCACATTTGGGGCTGTTTTTCCATCATGGGTATCTCTCTCTGTTTGCGTGTGTGCCCCAACCCCCACCCCCTATAGCCGGCCCACACTCTCTCTCTCTCTCTCTCTCTCTCTCTCTCTCTCTCTTTCTCTCTCTCTTTCTTTCGTGTGTGTGTGTGTGGTAGTGGGTGTGAGTGTGTGTGTGTTCATCTCTCTCGCACTCTGTTTAGATACCACTGACTAATATGTATAGCCTATATTCCTGCCCGGCTTGACACATTCGCTCGCGGCTCGTGCAGAAAATAGACCAGACGCCGAAACGATCGCTGCAGCGCCAGCCACGGAGCTGACACAATTGGTTAACATGGGCGCTGAAAGGAAACTGGCTTTGCTTCTCGGCGCTTTGAGGCTATTCGCAGTGCTTCCGCGTCCAGTGTGGCCCTGGCGTAAAGCTGCATGTCCTGCCAGGTTAGTGCCACGAAAAACGATTGCTTTTTATGAAGACACTGCTGCGTTTCCTGCCAGGGGAGTGCCCCGAAAAGCTAGCCTGAGTGTCAGACTGAAGCTCCCAGAACCTTCAGTCTGACATTGCCTCCATTGAAGGCGATTTACAAGGGGGAGGGAATTTGATTTTTCCCTAACCAATCAGTAGAGATCAACGACTCACCCAGAATCTGACGTCATTAGTATCCATGCATCGGGGGTGCCGAAAACAAGCGAGCATTGCCCGTTTAAAATGTCTCCGTCGTGCACGCCCAGCTGCATCACCTTTAAATCCAGTTTAGCAGCTTCCTTAATTTGGTCCTCCATTATTAACNATCGCAAATTCATTGCAGTATGCCAGACCAGAGATGCAAGCCTACTCAGTTGAGTGGGCGGGGTCTATGGTCTGGAACCAGGTTACCGAAAAGCAGTTGTTTTTACTGAGATATTATTGCGTTTCCATCAGTGATAGTGCCAAGAAAAGCAGTGGTTTGCCAATTTTTTTGCGGGGATATGTATGGTCAGTATGGGCAGGGATACAACTATCAAGGAGGACACCCAAGTTGTTTCTTCGATATTTTAGTTAGGTAGTGCTGCACAAAAATACCATCATATACCCTAGTGAAGTTTCAGGAGGGCATGAAGGTATGACAAAAGAGATATCATCCAACCCTAATCTTAACAATAACACCATGAAATACCGTGCAGATGTCCATGGTATCAACAGGGTGAATCCTCATGACTTTTGTGATCCCCTTACTTCTCCTGCAGCACCACCAGCAGGTTAAGTGAAATATCTCAACAACTAAATGGTTGCATTGCCATAAAATTTGGTACAGACATTCACGGCCTTTTGTAAACTTTGGTAAACCCCTGACTTTTCATCTAGCGCCATCATTGAAATTTTTATTTGTCCAGCACTTAGCTTTATCTCTCAGACAGTTTGGTTTCAGTACAGCCTCATAGAGCTGCTTGGGTGGCTGTAGACGCTTACTGTTGTTTCAGTGAAAGTGTTTTTCCAGCCTCTACAATTAAAGAAAAAGAAATAAGAAAAAAAAATCACTTTGTGTTTTTTTTACTGATACTGATTCCAGTACTTTTGGATTCCATTTATTTGCATATGGCAACTTTCAGGCAAATGATTAAATAAATAAATAAAAGCTCCACTATTTCCCCACCAATTTTATCTCTGGCAAAGAAATGAACATTTGGGGAGACGGATTGGCAGTAAATATAATTAATCTGTTAACTGAGTAAATTATATATTTAAAATCCAGAATCAAAAACTAAAACCATTGGGAGTTGGACTTCTTTTAGAGAACATTTAGTGACTGGTCAAATTTCTTTCTTTCTATAGCCTTGTATTGCCAAATTCCCTTCTTAAATTGTAACATGCACTTTTTATTTTTCATGTCACACCACATGTACAGTTGAGAGACCCAAGTCTTCTGGTCATCTCAAGTGGCCCCCTAGTCATCTCAAAACCTGCTTGGTTGTAATGTAACCCCAACCCTACAATGCCCTCTTTCTTTGCCCCTGTCCCTGAAAGAGTAATCTATTCCTCTGAAAAAGAAGTCCTGTCTCAAAGTTTATTGGTCTCTATTGACCCAACTCTTGTAACTACCCCCTTCCTCAACAAACCCATAACCTGGGTTACCTCAGTGGGGAGTCCTTACAGTGATTGACAGGCACCTTTCGCCCTCAGTTCCACTGCGTTTAGAGACTGAAAGATTATCTAAGCGGCAGCCCCTCCAGCTCTGGACCATGCCCTCATCCATCCATCTCCCTCCCCCCATCACCTTCTCTTCCACTATAAAAACATACCAATCCATATCCACACAAATCAAACAAACCAACTGTGTGAGGGCGCAGACTCATGTGTACGTATGGTGCATGTGTGCGTGCAAGTCCTTGTTGGCTTATAGCTTCGAGAATGAAGCAAGGATAAGAGAGCAGTGGGAGTGCTGCATATAAAATTCATGGGCTGGTTGTAGAGAAAATAATAAGGGAGAGAGCTCTTGCAGACCTGCTTCCAGCTCTTCTAATGCAGCTAAACAGATTGCGTGTGTTCCGTGCAGAAATGTGTGTGAATATGGAGAGTGTGTTAGTGCTAATGCGCGTTCGTTCGTTTCCAACAGTGGATCAGAGACAGGCTGAAGTAAATAACTCAGTAGGTGTTCGGGCTGGCCGGCTGTCACTGAGGTACGAGTTGATTTATATTGCTGTCTGCAATGACAGAGGGAGGGACAGAGAAGCAAGGATGGAGGGAGAGATCAAACCTAGGGATAGATGAAGGGTTGGAGGGATGGATGGTGGAAGTGGAGGGGTGATTGAAGAGCCAAGGCCAGAGGGACAGCCCAGTGCAATCTGTATACAAGGCAAAAGCATGAATATAAAGAGATGGATGAGTTGAAGATTTGTGTGTTTGTGACGGAAAGGAAGCAAGTCGGTAAACTAAACATCTACAGCCAGTGGACAGCTGTTGAAACAGTTGTCTTTCTCAGAGGACAGTTAAAGGATAACTTTGGTATTATTCAACCTGGGCTCTATTTCCCCATGTGTATGTGTGTGTATGATTCATAGGTACAACTTGTTCTAAAATTGGTTCAGTATTGAGGGAGCTGGATGCAGCCGGGACCCGCGAAACAAGCTAAAACGGTAACAGGGGCAAATGCGTCCCGTATAAGTTTGTGCATTAAAAGTGCTTTTTTTCGCCACTGACCGGTTCAGATCGCCAGTGTTATCTCTGTAAATAGCATACTAAACGTTTCCCTTACCCTTCACTTGCTCTGAGCTGTGTGACGTCATCTCGCGAGAGCTTTGCTTGTTGCCGGAAGAAAACAGAGGAGCCATGCAGAGAGCTTTGCTTGTTGCCGGAAGAAAACAGAGGAGCCATGCAGAGCGCCGCTCCAAGTGGCGCTGGTTGTCCCGGAGTACAGCTGAGAGTTTTACTGCATCGATTGAAAACAATGGTTCGTGTTTGTGCTTATCCAAATTGCAAGAACAGGATGTCGCGCAACACCCCGTACAGCTTTCATAGGCTGCCTTTGTCGGACGGCGAGATGCTGAAGTTGTGGCTAGTTGTGCTACAAATGGATGCTAACACTCCTTTCCAGACACTGCGCCTTGCAGACCATCGGGTCTGCAGTGCTCACTTCTCCCAAGATGACTACTGCCAGCTGAAGAAGAGAAGACATCCAATCCCGAAACACCTCCTCCTCCTCAAGAAAACGGCTGCCCCACGAGTAGAGAGAGCTACAGACACAGTGGAGCAAAGCTCTCGCAAGATGACGTCACACAGTCCAGAGGTAAGGGAAACCCGATCGGGCATCAGACAACAGTACTCCTCGTCCACTGGTCATGCTGTCGTTACCTGTTGCCATGGTTCCATTGTGTTTATTATGCATCCCACTGAAATAGCATATGATCTGTCTACGGCAGGCCTGGAGGGCTACAATACAAAAGCAAAAGGCAAAGCGGACCTGGAGCGCTTTGTGTTCACATTGCATAGGTTAAGTGAACCGCGACGCGGACTTGAAGCTTGAAGAGGGGACTGAGTTCTCTTTGAGTGTTCACATTTGGGCAAAAATGCTGAGTCACCGCTCTGAGTCCGTTTACAAGGCTGAAAAGGACCAAACTTGTGAAAACACCCTTAAGGTTCATTCTCACTGCTGCGATACGGAAATGCGGGACGGATTTGCGGAATATTTGCGCAGCGCCTTTCCACGCTCAAACCATACACACAGGCGTGGTACGGACGTGGTGCGGAATTTCGCGTTGTTGTTTTCTAAGTCCGTGCTGCGTGAACGGGTGCGGATGAACATGGACAAGAGTAGCAGCAGCAGCAATGGCAGCAAGCTAGCAAGCTAACGTTTAACAAGCGTCAACATCAACTTTCTTTAGCACTTACCACCCTCACCGCAGCCACCAAGCTGGACAATGGACTGCCAGACGTTGTCCTTTAATTCATTGTTCATAAAATCATCCCGTCTTTTATCAAAAAGGACGGGGTGCTGTGAAACGAGGTTTATCAACCTTTCTCCCATACTGTCCAGCCTGACTGGATTTCGGACTCTCCCGGTCTGTGCGACTATAAACAATTTCATTGGCCCAGCTGTGTAGTTCCGCCGGTGAATTCCGCGGGGGGTCAAAGTCTGGGCGGAAACTTTTTTCACCGCACGAAAGTTCTGCCCCGGTGTGCAAACTTCCGTAAGAACCCATGAAATCAACTTTTACATTTTTCCGCGAGAATAATCCGCGCAGATATTCGCCCTCAGTGAGAATGGACTTTTAGGCTGTCTTGACTACAACACTAGCTGAATGTACTTGCACCTACAGTGCAGCTGCAGTACAGTATGAGTGGAGGTTCACTAATTTGCTCGAGGCTTAACAGCATTAATTTATCACAGAGAAGAGTGTGACTTCTTTACTTCCACTGATTTATAAAGCAGTAGCTTCCAACCATTTTAACTTGTAAGCACTTATTTACAAAGAAATGTGCTCTTGTGACCCTCTCATCTGAGTGGTCAGCAGTTCAACCAAAGAATAAAATTCCCTCCAGTGATTGTTTCATTTAAATACATTTCAGAGGCCTCAAGATGTAAAACTGCCCAAAATTTCAGAATATAGATTTGAGCAAAGTCAAAAGGAGAAAATTTCATTTTGTGTTAGAGAAATATGCTTTTCCTTGATTTCTATGCTGTTAATCATTTTGTGACCTTGGGAGGGTCCCGACCCCTAGATCATGATCCAGTCGTTTAAACTACTGCAGCCCAGGAGCGAGGAAGCACAAAGTGGCAAGATATGAATTATTGGCTGAATTATTCAAAGCCTTTTTAAAGCCTGCTGACTTGAGATTTTAGGGGAAATGTAAAGGAAAATAACATTTTCCTCTGCCTGGTTTCCTCTAAGTAGATGTATAGATCCAGTACAGTGTGTCTGTGATGATTTACTGTCTAATTTGAATTGTGTCCAGTCAGTATGTTGTACTGTATATTTGTGTATCAGTGCTGTAGTTAAAATAACCAGTCTGGGGTGAATCTCTGCATCAGTATGACCAAGATAAATTCCTCTACATACTGTATACAGTGCTTGGCGTACAAAGTGATAAAATCAGATTGTGATTCTGTTTACAACATCATTACAGCAGGAGGAATTAATTTACTCAGTTTCCTCTACAGGGCCAAACAGGCCCAGAGCCAGGGCTTACTCATTATTTATGTCACACAAATTTCCCCCAAATTGCATTTATGTGGCCTTTTCGCATTTCAGTGCCAAAAGAGATTATTTGCCAGCCGTGTGATGGTTTCAAATATATAAAGTGGTTTTTTTTGTTTTTTTTTAATAAGGCTGAGCACAACATGTAGAATGTTAATGTCAGTAAATTCATATATTGGCTGAACAGCTGCCCTCTGTGTTGTTCTGTGAATATCGGACTAAACCAATCTGTAGAAAATTGGAAAATGCCATAGAAAATGTCAGTCATGATCACATAATTTTTGTTTGCATTTTGTCGGTCCATCAGCTTATGTTACAGGGGCTTGAATCAGGTTTATCTTGACTCTACCTCACTGCCAGAGTCTTCTTAGAATGACAGAGTATCAAGACCGCCTAATAAATGAAGTTGTTTCAAATCCATTTTTTTTTTTTGCTCTTGAGCACTAGTTCCCTTGTAATTTTAATAAAATGGTAACAAAAGAAGCAAACTGCAGGTGTGATGGAGACTGTCCTCATGAGTTCATAGCCATGGTAGCAGCACCGTGATTATTTGAACCAAATGCTGACATGCTAAAGTTTACCATGCACAGCTGAGGCTGATGGTAAAGTCATTTGTTTTGCAGGTATTTGGTCACAAACCAAATCATTGGACAAATTCAAATGTTGACCTGATGATGGCGTTAGATGAAAGTAAAGGAATCGGCAAAATTTTTACTATTCATCCTGAGGAGGGTGTGACTGTCCACAATGCCATGAATCCATCCAATAGTCAGTTGGGACCAAAGTGGCTGACCAATGGAACGTTATCAAAACTTGGTATTTTAATCAGATGGGTTCTTCAATGAGCTCTGTGACTGTCTTAGCCCATGAGTGCATGTTTATACTTTAATGAACACCTTGGTAAGAATGCAGTACAAAAATCCTGAATTATTTTGGTTTGATGACAATGAGAAGTTGGACTATGTGTCAAAGTCTGGGATAGTTTTATTTCTAAAACTTGGAAAATTAGGCAAACTAGAATGAATGATATGCAAGTATGAGTGCATACAGGATTGTAGGCTGCTATTCATGTTGTCCTATAATCTGTATTGGTCTGACACATGAAAACTGACAGTCTGCCTCGTAAGCCTGTTTGGGCTGGGCATAATGCCAGATACTACATTGAAATCACAACACAGACCCCCATCTGAGTAGATTTTTGTTGTTGGACATAATTTAGTCCATCTAAATGTCAGTAAATTTTACCACTATTTAGTTGTACATATTTTCCACTATGTTATGTTGGTCAATTTTAGAACTTATCAGCAGGCAGATAAAAGTCATTTGAAAACCTGCTGGGAAGTCTGATGTTAGCCATGGTTGCAGCAGTGTCAGCAGTACGAGGAGCAAAAATCTAAGTGTATCTTCAATGATGGCAAAAAAAATAAAAAGTGATCCATGTTTGAAGTTACAGTTCAGCGTGAGGTCTCCTTTGGGTTTAATCTTGGGGTTTAAGGGGAACTACGCCTATTTTCAAAATTCACACATTATTCCTGTGGTCTAAGACAGTCAAAAACATATCATTAAACATGAACTACTCTTTTCCAAATCTAAAAACTAGAGTGCTAAAACTCAAATTTGTCATGTCATGGGGTATAAAGTCCAACCTGGTCTCACTCTGAAGTCGTCAAAATCCAGGGCTTGGTCAGTGACCTCTGGCTTCAGACACAGACGAAAAAGCTGTCCTTCCACATGCGGCCATTTGCAGCTGTTGTTTAAACCTGGCGGGACAACAACAAAGTTGAGGTGGTGGAAGTCTGAGTTGGGTGGTCCAACCAGGGTACCTTGCATGTCGTATCTCGACTTGGAAAGTCAATGACCAAACATCAACATGTGACGAGGTTTAAGTGACAATGTGTTGTAAAGTCTGAAGCTGCTCCATAGACAATGAATTGGGAAGGATGTTTTAGACGACACTGAGAGCACCCAGGCGAAGTATTTCAGTACTGAGACCTCTACAACAGAATGAAGCTTATTTGGGTATAAAAAAAAACAAGCATTCTGTGGGTCCACAAAATCAGGCTCTCATTCTTTCTCTATGGAGCAGTTTCAGACTATGACATTATGTAAGTTTGAGACTTATTTCTCTGGTTTCTGGCTTTGAGAGATAGTAGCACATGTTCGCAAATATTGGCTTAACTTTCTTAGGCCATGGAAATAACCACATGATTCCCGAGTGCGGCACTGCTGCTGCTCACCGCTCCCTCAGGGGATGGGTCAAATGCGGAGAACAAATTTCACACACTCAGGTGTGTGACAATCAGTGGGACTTTAACGTTAACTTTAATAACATATTAGAATTTGGAATTTAGGTGGTGTTCCCCTTAAGGCAAAAGATAAGGTTAATTAACAATTTCTTAGGTTACGATTTTGCTAGCTTATCCAAAAAGTGACGAGACGACCTAATGCAAGTCAACAAATGCGCATTAGTTACACAATACAAGGTAAGGCCCCACCAATGGGTAAAATACCAAGTTTTGAGGGAATCCCTTTAACCACCAGCAGAAATGGCTATTTGTCCCAACTTCTAACACCTTAAAATGACCTACATTAATGTTTTTGACAAGTAACCTCCTTAGGCCGTTCACTATTGTGTTGATATTAGTACACTTCTATGAAAGGTGTTAGAAAGGTGTTGCATCCTTTCTCCAACCAACATTAAAAGTTGTTTTTTTAATGACGAAGATGATCTACAGTTTAGTTTAAGTTGCCTTGGAATGAATTACCTCCACCATATGGGTAGCAAATGAGAAAACCCTTACTGTATTTGAGTCAATTTTGGGAAAGCACTGACAGCCTGTTTTGCTGTTTAATTAAGATGCCTTATTGTGACGATTGTATACTTTGTTCCATCTGTTCTTTTACTGAGATAAACCTTGAATTACATAATTATCTGTTTGGATACAGATGAAGAACAGACAGACAGAAAGCATCATGAACTTGTGTGACAGTGTGGAAGCAGTTACTTCTAGTAGTCAACAGATGGCAGGATGTAGCTGGATCATTTGTATGCAGCAGCATGCCCATACACACACACACACACACACACACACACACACACACACACACACACACACACACACAGCGGGGGCCAGTAGAATACATCGTGAGCCTTCAGAGGACAGAAGGTTTCCCTGCTCTTCTGTGATTAATGGGCTGATTGAGGCTGGAGCCAAAATGGAGGGTGGGCCAGTTTACAGCCGGCTAATGAGGTGATAATGGAGAGGTGGGCGGCCGGGTCCACCACCCAGCAAAATGGTGGAGGCATCATGGGGAAGGTTTCTGAGGCAGGCAGGCAGGCAAGCCAGCAGCCGTGTGTTATTCTCAGAGAAATGAATAGTAAAGGTGGAGGGAGGCGTGGAGCTGCTTACAACCATTTTCCACAATAAAATAGGTGGTCATTTGGTTTGCCTCAAAGGAAAAAATCATGGTACTTAAGCAGTGAGAGCATTACACTGTAAATGTTACAGCCGGAAGAGGCAGGTGGGTACTCTGGACTGGGAGATGAAGAGATGTTTTGACTGTGACAGTGATTGCTGGCTTTGGAATAAGAGGGATTGTTGGCCTGCTGGAGCTGGAGGGGCAGTAGCATTGCATCACTGTAAGATGCAGTACAGCATCTTTTAACATGTGGATGTCATAGATATATTTATTTGAGCATGATTTATTAAATATCTGATGCAAGACATGACTTCATTTTCACCACTGGCAGGGTCTGGTGTTTTAGAGTTTTATAGATGTCTTTGTTGTTGTTGTTTAGTTTTGCATTTGAAGGAGGCTGTAGCTTAGGCGGAGCTGTTTGGCTGTTGTTTGTGAGGTTGGTGGTTTGACCCCTTGCTCTTCTTGTCCATTAAGTGCTTTTGAGACACTGATTCCCAAACTTGTTTCCCAAATATAAGTTGCTTAGGTTAGAGGCATTTGCCAAATAAATGCAATATAAAGTTTCAGCTCAGCCACATTACAAAAAACACATTCCTAATCGAGCCCTACAAATTGTTCTACTTTTTATTGTGAAGGTTTTGAGATATCTGTGGGCCTTTTTAGCCAGACGTGATCATATTTGAGCGAGAGGCTGGTGCTGTGGAGGAGCGAGGGGTGGATCTGACTAAAAAGCAGAGGACAGTATCGGCATTGATGTTAATAAATTAATGGGTGAATCATAAAAAAATTCACCCCCCATACAGCTGTGACGAAAAGGAAAATTAACTCTAGAGAGAGATGTTTATTTCTGCGGTAAAGGCATTTTTTTTGAGCCAGACTCAAGTGGCCATTTGAGGAACTGCAGTTTTTGGTACTTCCGTGTTGGCTTCTTGTTTTTCAGCCCAGGAGGTGATGTGATTACAAGTGGACAACACTAAACACAATCATGAATGACCACCAAGATGCATTGTGATCCGATCACTCAAACTACTTGCTGAGGGTGGCCTGGGACACATGTAACAACATACCCCTTATTAATTGTGTAAATGCTTATGTGTCCTGATGCATCCCAGACAAGGACTATGTCATCAATGCAGGACTTGGTGGTTGTTTTGGTGACATCATGGTAACGCTCTATAACTTGCACATTTTATGACGAGCTGGATGAAGAGTTGTGTGACCATCCACTGTTTCGCGCTATGGAAGGAGATGCGTTAACAGCAATATCACCAGCTTTGCCGACACAGCTGCTAATTGCGAGAGCGTGGACATAATAATTGTGCACAGGGCCCTTTGACCTTCTAGCGTAAGTGACATAGGCAGTAAAAAAAGCTAAACGTGAGTGGTCAGCTGGAGAGTCTTGATAGACACAGGTGTGAACGGTGTCTGATCTGTCATTGGATCTCTGCAATGCATGTTAATGTAAACAGGCTCTCTAAGTGACACATGCAGTGAGTTTACATGCATATAAGTCACAGAGTTACAGTCAGCTTTCTTCAGTAAGCAGATTCTGTACACATGTTAATGAGAGCCCTGTTTTTTTGTAACCAGTTTCAGGGATTAGAGAAACCCGATTTCCCATTGCTCCTGGAGAACGCTGAATTCATGGCCATGTATACGCGTAACCAGGTGTCCGATTCATTGGCTTGTAGCCATGTGCCATGTGACCAAAGACTTTATAGAGAAACCATCGCTGTAATAGAGAAATCTGATCACCGACCTGCTGCATGTGTACCCAGATTTACTTACCACAGTGCATGTACACATGTTCTCAGATTACCTGCGTAACCTGGTTTCACAGAGTAACCCACTTAAAGTTGTAATCCTCACGATTTCAGTCCTAACTGATTTGGTGACACCTGTAGTAACCATGGTAACAGCAAGAGCAGTTTAATACTACAGTCAACACTTCTCAAGCAGCTGCTGTGTCAGAAAACAGATGATCAACTCGTGCATGTGTTTACATTAGTAATACACATGCAGAGAAAGGCAATTTGAATGTACAACAGGAATGGCGGACTCCGCCACTGGTAATGAAAACTTCTGTGTATAGAGTTAAATAGTATCAAAAATTGGGTTTGCTTTCAAAAATCTTAAAGATTATAACTTAGAGTGCATGTGGACGGACTTCTGCAAAGCTACATAGAAGGTAAATAAGAAATTTTTTTATGTTGAACTGAACCTTTAAAAACATCCCAGCAGAAGCTGAATTAATGGTCCTATTATCGCAGCTTTCTGCATATGGGTCATTAGGTTTGGGTGTACAAAATATTTGTATGAATAAAACTATTATAAGGGATGGTGGTTTATGTTGAATCATGATAAAACAATAATTATTGATACAACACTGTGGGTATGGTAAGGAGGAAAATCCTAAAGATAGCATTTTCCATAGTCTTGGTATTGTGACTCACACAGCTAATTGAGCCTCGCCTTTACAATGTGTTTGGTGTGAACAAAGTATTTTCTCAGTCAATCTGCTTGTTACTTATTTCAACAGTAACTTAAACTCTGCTGCAGTCGACTTCAAAGATGCTCTCTTATCGTCCTAAACAGACGGGAGAACATCCTCTCTGTGTGGCAGAGCCGGGTCTGTTTATTTCCCTCCAACTTATCCACATTTGAAACATTTCTGTCTTTTAAAAACCTCTCAGCATCACTGTTTCTGTGGAGGGGACAACAAAGTAAATGACAGTATCCATCTAGGGAGACTTAACACCCCCCTCCACCCCCTCTGGTCCCTAAAGGCTTTTCCCTGTGTGCTGCAAACCTGAATTTATGTGTGCAATTTCGTGTGTGCAAGTCCCTTGTAGTTTTGTGTTTTGGTGTAATAGACTAAATACATCATCATCATGGAGGTAAGTCAGGATGTGGATTAAAATATTTTAAAGAATATACAGATTTGAGGTGTTTCCACAGCTTCTGTCATGGTAGAGGTCATACTGTTAATCTCTTATACTCTGGCATTTAATACACAGAACACAGAAACAAAGTGTAATTGTACTTTCAGAAAAAGAAAAAAATATGCAATCAACCCCTAAAACAACAATAGCTTCATCTGATTTGAATGTTTTACATCATTTATCACTAACCACTTTACATTTTATGGGTTTTATATTGGAAAATACTTGTTTTTTTTTAAATTTCTGATACAAATATCTGCTCATTTATAAGTAAGTTAGCCTATATTCTTAGTAGGCTAATTGTCTCTTCTCACCAACAGAACGGGTATCTCTCTTTGAATTGCCTCTCTCAAGGTTTCCATCATTTTTCCCTAATGAGCTAAGTGTCCTTTTAAAGAGTTTTGTTTTTTTGTCTTCTTAATAAGCCTGAGCTGGGGAACCATTGATGTTGCGTGCCTGAAAAGCCCACAGAGACACTGCATGTGATATGTGTTTGGTACACAGGGTCAAATCCACAAGAACAGGTTCCCACTTCTTCCTACAGTTTTTATATTTATAGTTCTGACATACTTGATTCATCACTTAGCTGACTGACTGAAAGCAGTCATTATTTTGACAAATGATTAAAAGTTTCCGTTACAAATTGCTGTCAAAGCATTTCTCTGATTTCTGTGAACAATAAAAAGGATTTTTTGGCTGCTGGACAGACAGTGTAAGCAGTTTTAAGGCATTGCTTTGGCTTTGGTTTTGATTGCCACTGTTTGCAATGATCCCTGTGATGTAGCGGTAGTCTTGACTGAGTGATTAATGGCGATGCACTACAATTGGTAATCAGCTGTGGAAGCAATATTAGGATCTTTTGCTCAAGTAAAAGAGGCAATACGACAGTGTAAAAATACTCTGTCACAAGAAAAGGTCCTGTGTTCAAAGTAAGTATTACCAGCAAAATATCCTTAAAGTATCAAAAGTAAAAATGGTCATTTTGCAAAAAATATGCATCTTATTATTTAATTATTATTTTTAGGGTTGCAGTAACATCTGAACAACATTTCAGTGTCGTAGCTGGTGGAGGAAGTTTTTCATGTAGCTATATATGGACCGTTTTATTGCTATTCTGTTGCTAGGGCAACAACTTTGGTCCCTGTTTACTTCCTGTCAGCTTCTGCATTAACATACATTCAAACAGGAAATACAAAGGGACCCATTTAAAATGTTTATGTTGTCCAGTTTGAAACGGTCTATTGTTGGGGCTGTATTGCATTACAGTGTATGCTATAGTAATGGTGGAAAGTAACAAATGGCGTGTTCGTTTTGTACTCGGAGGTTGGAAATTCCCAGTTCCCAGTCGGATGTTTTAAACTCCAAGGCACCCTGAGATCAGATTTCTAACTCGGAAACTTGGAGCAACCGCATCAACCCCGACTTACGAATTCAAGATGGCTGCCGGTCACATACATATTGAGTAAACACTCTGCTAAAGTACTGTTTATAGCAATTGTATCTTATTTGTTTTACATTGGGTCAGCCATACCCATAGTACTGTTCAATTTTTATCCGTGGGCATGTTGCTACACTGTCTGTTATGTGCAAAATACCACATAGAGCATTGTTATCAACTGATATTGCTAACAGTGGCTACGGCTAGCCCAAGGGTAGAACAGTAATGTCCATGTTTTTTTTCCCGACTTGTCAACCGTTGTCAACTAGAATGCAAAAACTGTTGTCAACTCGGAGGTGACGTCATTCCCACTTCCAACTTCCGACCTCCGAGTACAAAACAAACGCACTATAAGTACATCTACTGTACTAAATGACAATTATGAGTTATTCAACTTGAGTGGTTCCATTTTTATAATACTTTACACTGCTACTCCTATGTTTTAGAAGCAAATATTGTACTTCTCACTCCATCATATTTATTTGACAACTTTATTCACTTTGCCACTTCAAATTATTCATAGAAAATATATTCAGCTAATATAATTATGGATTAAGTCACCCAGCAGTAAAGAAAGTAATTCAAATTAGCTCTACCTTTACGAGCTGCAACATTAAAGTGATGCTAACACATTCATCCTATGATATAAATTATTCTGAAATTGGCCATTCTGCATAATGAGTACTTCTAGGTATATTTTGATGCTAATACTTTAATATTTTTCTTTTGTAAAATTTTGCATGCAGGAGTTGTAGCACTTGTAACCGTGGGCAAATTTGAAGATAATCGGCCCCTGGGCACAGATATGCAAAAGACTCCACCACCTCCTCTACATAGGAGCAAGATGTTCAGATTCTGTTGTGGTTTTGCCTTCTTTTTGGTCGTTTTGTGCCTCTTTGTTGTCATTTCACATCACTTTGTGTCTCTTTGATGTCATTTTGTGTCTCTTTGGGGGAACTGTGTGTCTTTTTTCGTCATTTTTGTGTCTCTATGGGTTTTTTTTTTTTTTACAACTTTTTGTAGTTAGTGTCTGTGCAGTTTCTTTGCACATCTACATGGTGGCTTTGAGTGTCTTCTTGGTTGGTATGTGTTATTTTGAGTGTCATTTTGCAGGTGAAGGCTGTGGGGACCCCTAGACACTTTTGGCCCCTGGGCTTGTGTGCGGTAAGCCTGTTCAGTAATCCAACCATGATACAGTAGCTCATACGTGTACACTGACATATTGTTGCAGATGAGACCATGGCTAAGGCAGCTGGTAGCAGCAATGTGCAGCATTTCACAAAATTAAATTTTCTCCTGTCAAAAAGAAAATGTTTCTAGTTGTTGTCGCTTCTTGTCAGCGCCAACAAAAAAGCTGCTGCATAAGAGATGTTTTCTCTTTTTCTTTACTGAGGAAAGAAAACGTGTTGGTAGCGAATCTTGTTCTGAATACCTTGTGAACTCTGGCAGCTTTGACACTTTTCTTTTTACACTGGTACTGTTACTTTTTCCTCAAGTAAAAGATCTGTGTACTTCGTCTGTCACTAGATACTCATCTAAGATTGTGTGTGTACAACCTGCAAAGAAACCTGTAACTGTAAAATAAATGGAGTGGAGTTGAAAATACATTTCCCTCTTAAATGTACTGGAGTGTAAGTATTAAGTAGCATCAAATGGAAATACTCAAGTGAAATGTAAGTATACCTCAAAATTGTATATTTCTACCTCCAGGAGATTCTTTCCATTATGAGTATCATGTTGATGATCAATGAAAATAAATGTCACACACACACGCACACACACATGGATATATAACCGAGCGGCAGGTGCCAGCATAACACACTCTGAGCCTTTAGCGCAGGTATGCAGGTTTGCGTTTACAACCGTCTAAAGTGTGCCACAGTCGGAGTGTGCTGCTGTAGCTGTGAGGGTTCAGTATTACGGCTGAAGTCCTCTTGGTGACGCTCTGCTGACATCACTCTGATATTCCCCACTCAGCTCTCCGCATCAGACACACGGAGCTCTTCCGACTCTCTCACACTCCGTCCACACTTTGTTTCCATTCCGCTCCTCTCGCCCTGGCAAAGACGCACCATCACACACAAGCTGCCGCGGGCTACCTGTGCGCACTGCGGCCGGCCCCTTCTTCCTGTCAGTGACAGATTCAAAGGAAGACACAGAGAGAAACTAAACACGGTGCTGCTTGAGGAGAGAGGACAGACGCGCAGAGTCAGGGGGAAAGAGAAGCCGCAACTTGGCTGATTTCAACCCAGGCGGTCTGAACTGAACTCGAAGTTTCTTGGCTCATCGGAGAAGGAATAATTCGGAGCCCGGCTGCCCCACACAGCGCTGTTGTGGATATTTACGTCCACCTTGTCTCCTGTTTAGAAGAATGGCGAGAGATTACGCAGCACGCTGTCCGGTCTCTCCGGTGAGAAACGCTTGGCTGGTGGCGGCAGCGATCCTCCTCGCAGCCCAAGGTAAGACAGAACCCCGAGCTGTGTTTCAATAACCGCCAAACGCCTGTTCAGTGTTCCTCCTCTCCCTGCGCTGTGCGCCCTCAATGTGGGCAGTGCACTTCCAGCCGCGCCGCTCGTGTCCCGGCAGTGCTGCATGTTTCCTTGTGTCACGTCTCTGTCCCCTCTCTCTGGCTGCTGTTAGGTAGACTGTGAGACCTGTTGTAAAAGTTTATTGTCGAAGCACACTTTAACACCGGATCTGTGTGTGTATGTGTGTGTAGTTTCGGTACGCCATGATACGCGAGGTGTGGCTCTCCTGGTTTGTGGTTTTTGTCCTAATTCCCTCGCAGCTTCAGACGGCAGGTGACTGTTCAGGAAGCCTAATCCCCTCTGAGCCTTTACAAACCCTTCCAACGCGGCTGACCTGTTATCTGTGTTTACCTGTTGGAAAGTGTCGAAGGGAAATGGAGCGCAATCACAAGCGCAGGTCTGATTACTAACCATTAGAATAATGGCAGAAATTGCTCCTCGTTCTGCAGAGCAACAGGGTGGTGATGGGAAACACGGTCTCGGCAGGAAATGAGAAATGCTCGGCCCCTGCTCTTCAGGTGGCCCTTCAACAAGGAGTGTTGAGAGCCCTTAATGAATATCCACTACAGTAATCCTGTGGTTAAAGGATGATGCTAACGAAAAGTAGCAGTGGAATCAAAATCTCAGTATTTCACATCTGCACCTACAGTATGCACAAAGTGACTGAATGTTTAAGGAAATAAACCAGAAACTGGGACATATTTATAGAGCCTGATCAATATCTGATTGTAGAGGCCAATACGGATATTAATTTTCACTGAAAAACCATTTAAAAAATGGATGATAATACTGTGCAATTTCTTCTTTTCTTCAAAATTTCTATACACAAATAATTAAAATAAACATTTTTTGAAATGGCCCTTTAATGCCGGCTGTTACAGAGTGCCACATTATTAAAGGAATGTGCTGAGACAGATTTCAGCAACAGTTAAGATAAGCTGGGACCACTCAACATTAAAGCAGTGTAAATAAACATTCTCAGTACAAACACACATACAACAGTATCTGAAACTTAAAGGTACACTTCACCCACAAAATGATCATTTGTATATCGATTTGTCCTGCTGTGTTACCTTGAATTCCTGAAGAAAACTTTGTTTTTCTCACACGCCTCCACAGAAAATGGCAAACATATGGATTTAGGTTATTGATTGATTGGGGTCCACGTTTAACAACAGCAAAACTCTATCTAAAACATCTTTGTACAAACTCCCACACAACCTGTGCAGTATAATCTAAGTTTGATTTATTCAGTTGTATGCTCAGTACTTTCCAAACACACAAGGGTGTAGGTTTTGTCTCAGTATTGGGGTGGGGGGTGAGTGGTGCCCCCGTTGCCCCCAGAAAAACACTTAATTTGCTGTATCCTGGTATTTTTTTATGCACCAATTTGGGCTTTTTCTGCATCAATTCATGGTGTAAATGTCTTTAATTTTGTCAAAATAACAGTCCTCTGCTACGTAAATGTTTTTATTTTAGGACAAATGCACATGTTCTTTATATCGAGCCCCAATATCTACACCAATGCAAACACATGCACCTTATGAAAAAACATACTATTTAAAACTGACTTAAAGTAAAACTTATCTGTACCCTTTTCAGCGTCAGGCTACAATACTAAAGTTGTTTAGCATAAATGCATGGGTTCACATTGGTGTAAATTTTGTGTGTGTGTGTGTGTGTGGTGGGGGGGGGGNGTGTGTGGGGGGGGGGGGGGGCTGCAGGGGACACCTCCCCCTCAATATTTAGTACTTTTATTTTGACAAAATAAAAGACATTTACACTATAAATTAATGCAGAAAAAGCAATAATTGGTGCATAAAAACATTAGATGTTTGATGCTCAAAAATTTCTAGTGACGGGCCCCCAACCCTCCTGTTTTCATATGTGTGTCCCCCACCCAATGTTGAAACAAAACCAACACACTTTTGTGTTTTGGTAGTATTGAGCATACAACTGGATAAATGAGACTTGGATTATATTGCAAGAGTTGTGTGAGAGTTTACAAACAAATGTTTTAATATAGTATTGCTGCTGTTAAATGTGGACCCCAATCAAACAATAAATCAATATGTTGGCTGTTTTCCGTGGAGGCATGCAAGAAAAAGTTCACGAATTCAAGGTAACTTGACATGATTAACTGATATACAAATGGTCAATTTGTGGATGAAGTATTCCTTTAAAGTCAGATGAACAAATGTCAAACATAACTTAACCATAATTCTCTGTCTGTATCTGTCAATGTACACTCATGGAGATGCATTTGTGATAAGCCAGCACAGGCTGATAGCGTCAGTCCACAGATATCTGTTGAGCTCGACTGTAAACTTACTGTCAAATGATGCAAGCACAATGCAAGACACTGTATGAATATTAAAGCAGGGCCTTGAAAGATAAAAAAATACCCAAATTTATGCCAGGTTACTTATTTTGAGCAAAACAGAATGCACAATGTACACGAAAATCCCTGCTACAGCGCTGTAGAGCAGTTATAGTAACACTGTGGTGATTTAAATACATAACAAAGTTTAAAATGTTTCTGATGAGTACTATTGATACTCTAAATTACCATAAATGCCATAAATAAGATTACCCTTGTACTGGGAAACCTGAGGATATATTATGCCATAAGCAAGAAGCGCTATCAATAAATTTGCTAATGATTGCCATAGCTAGACTTTACGTCCCGATAGCAGCATTACAGTGATAGATATAGAGAAATAACCATAACTACAAGCAATGATAGCATCGCTAAGATGCACTGCTGAGTAACGCAGACGTGCTCCAGCTCCCAACAGAAACAATTACAGTTTTTTTTCCCCCAAACTGGGACCAGCTACAAAATTCATAACAGCAGGCAGTCAGGCAACAGTGATCGGCATAAAAAAAATCTGTGAACCTGCTCTGTCAGCATGAATCTGTCAGGCTGTTGTTTTCACCTGGGTGTAACTGGTATCATCTGTCATAGCTGTCCCCAAATTGTCACCAAGGAAAAAGAAGATGGGTCATTATGGAGCCGGGAGATGTGTCGTCTTGTGCGTTGACGCGCCTTGGAGACATGCCTTTGAGATCAAAGCAAATGGAGGGCAAGTTATTTCAAGGCTGGGAGCAGCAGAGCCCACACTTTGCATTTTGCTGTAGCATCTGTTGCATAATAGGTGAACTGTGATTTTCACAGAGTGTACAAGGCAGGAGGAAGATTTTACCTTGATTGGAATTTGCTTTGTAATGACATTCTTCCCTTCCACGCATATTTGGAGTGATGTAAGCCTCAAGAACAGGAACACCCCAGTGTAATGGCACAAAATGAGGACTACAGCACTGGAGATCCCCAGTGCTGTAAGCCATGCAACACAGGTTGGTGTGAGGATGACAGATACTCAGCTGAGACTTTGCTACATCAGGCCTGTATTGTTAAAAAGCTGTCAGATTGTCATGACAGTATCCCCACAGGTTATGAATTAATTTGAACGTGCAACAACACAACTGTCTTCTCGGTGGAAAAACCTCCACACTCACATTTCAGCTGCTTAGCCAGTGAGTTAGTGACACTGAATGCAAAAGTAGAAGCTTGATTTTACAAGATTGTCCTGGCATACAAAACACTTTTTCGAGGAAACGTTTCAAGGCTGAGCTGTGTGCGTGTAGACAGATGATCTCTGTGTGTTTTAGATTATGCAGAAAATAAATGAGTGCTCTGAGAAAAAGGGGTCAACGGCAGTGGTGAAACATAAACCAGGATGTTAAAAGAACAACGTTAACCTTCAGTAAAAACAGGCAAAATAGAGTTGAGAGGATATCATTCCACAGCAATGATAATTAAGTCACTTCAGGTGTCCCCACCGCCACCCGCCCACCCCACCCCTCCCTCCCGTGCTCATCTCTACAGGCCCGATTCTGTTCTGAAATGTCAATGATGATGAGTCCCCTCGACGGCTCGGTGGAGACGAAGGGCTGATTAGCTTATCACTTGGAGAGCAGGCGGCCGATGATTATCGCCCTCAGAGCAGCGCAGCCTGATTATCGAGAGCTCTTATTAATGACTCATCATTGCGCCATGTTGCTGTTTGTTGTTTGCATATTTGTGTAGCCAGTGCTGCAGCCCTGGTATGGATCTGTGTTAGGTTTCCACTTAGGAAGCAGTGCAGAGGAAGGTCAAAATGAAGAAGTCTTGGAAGCAATCATTGGCCTTTTGATCATGAAGCCCTAAATAACCACCTGCTTTAATGGGAATAAAATATCTGCTGGTGTAGCATTGACTGCATTTTGAATTTAAAAAAATCCAGAGAGGTATCTAATTTTACTACTGTAACGAAAAGCAAACACAGCAACAAGTTGAAGACATTCATCTGTGAGCTGCCCAGTACAGCCAGTTGTGTGCTCTTGGCCTTTGAGGAAGCAGCACTATTATTTAAATTTCTCTCTTTGCAGGATGTGTTAGTTGATTAATTATTGGAAGAAGCCTGGAGGCTGAAAATCTCCCATTATTTCAAAAGCAAGGGGCAGTCTGAATAAAAATGCCAGTAATTTTTCTCAGTTAACACATTTTTCCTCACTTTACATTAATCCGATTTTAACCCCATGCAGCCACCTGACCCCGGGGTTGGAAATGATTTGGAGCCTCCGTCATCTGTGGCGCAGTGGTCCCAGCCCCACTGTGGCTGATGGCAGAAAGACTAAATGTCAAGGAGCGTGTCTCAGGAGAAGGGATCTTGTGCATGTGGAGCGGGTTGAGGGAGGGGTTGTCATTGTTGCCTTGAGAGTTGTTCATAGGTATCATCGCTGGGTTGAAATGTCATTGCACGTCTTAAGCTCACAAGTAGGTCTGGGTATTGGTACTCAGTACCTTTTTCAGGTAATAACCCAGAACCAAGTCTTAGCTAAACTTCTCAAGTCAAACGATACCTGCAGTTGATTCCTTTTGTACCCAAATCTAGAAAAAATCACAGCCAATCACAGCAAGTGTTCTTTGATTTAATGTGTCATGTGAGTGACCCTTGACCTGTGAGTGATACCTTTTAATTACCCAGAACCAATCAATCTCTCCAATTTAACAATACCAGCATTCATTGTTTTTTGTACCAAAATCAAGAAAAAAGACTATCTGTGTGGTTTTGCTTGCAGCCAATCACTGCAAGACTTCTTCCACCCAATGGGACGTGTGATTGGCCTATGACTGCCGCAGCTACAACCATACAGTATGTGGGGAAGTCAAGCGTGGTGTATTTTATTGTGTTGGCAGTGTAGCAAGGCTGGGTATCGGTACCCGACTACCAAAATAACCCAGAACCACAAAGTATTGAAACTTCTCCAGTCAAATGACACCAGCTACTCCAATTTAGAAAAAATACTATTTGTATGGTTTTCCTCGCGGCCAATTACCACAAGCGTTGTCTGATTTAATGTGGCGTGTGATTGACCCACTACCAAAACAGCTACAACCCATACAGTCGGTGGTGTGGTGAAGTCCAGCGTGGTATTTGATGGAGTTGGCAGTTCAGCGTACCGAGATGCCACTAAAATGTGACAAAGTATGGTGGCATTTTATCCAACCTAATGCTTCCATTCACAAGAGGGGTACAAATGAAGAAAAAAAGGGATCGAATGAAATACTCTGTTGGTATCTATGACTTTAAGGTAACTAGTATTGGTACTGGTATCGCAATTTTTTTAAGATACCCGGCCCTATGTATGAAGGACTTTGCAAACTGTATTTGTAAGACATGAGCGCTTTGAAGACATGGATTAAAGGCACTGGAAACACCATACAATTAACATAACAAAACCGCAATCAGATGAGAAAAGGCAAGAGTAAAGAGGTACAAGTCATCCGTGCTGAATGTGCTGAAGCTTATTTAATGAAATAATGACTACGCTTAATAATCTGAGACCCACCATGTTAAAAAACAAACAAACTGCTGTTATGTGAGGAGCCAGAAATGAGCCGTTTTGGGTCCTGACCTGCACTCCCAGGCCTGCTGGCCCCAGACTCAAATGTCAAATGCTCCTCCTGGTGAGGCTTGTGGTTATAACCATCCCCGCGAGAGCCGACCCTTGATGCTCATTGAGACCTTATTAATGACTCACACCAGCAAAAGTGCATAGTTATGCTGGGAGCTGTTAGCGTTGGGGCTAATTTGTTTTGTCATTGTCTGGACTGTTATGTGCGGTGGTGATTCTCACCCAGAAAAGCACAATATCAAGTCCTGCTATCGTTTCCTCTTAATAACGGCCTTTTCACTGCTTCATTGACAGACTTGCACATGGTGTTGCATCACGTTGTGTGCTGTGATTTGTTTGTCCGCATTAATGTTTAAGTTTGTCTCTTTTTAATTTTTCGCCTCTGGGTTTTCTTATTGATCGAGGATTAAAATGTTAATGACTTCCCACAATTTTTTGTGGGCCGATGGACTGTTAACTTTATATTGCAGGGTGTTGCATAATGCTGTTTGCTTGTTTTTGTGTATAATCAAAGAAGTAGTTTTGATGTTTTCTTTCAGAGAGCTCTTGTGGACAGAGGTGCAGGTTGACTTGGTGGGTCAATCTCAGAGATTCGGAGCAGGTTGTCATGGATACTGCTTTTGTGGATGAGACAATTTCCCATCCTTTTGTTGTGCGGCCATGTGCGGTGTGTGTGTGTGTCTTTGTGTGGACCTTTTAAAGAGAGCTAGATGTAATTAGGGGGAAGAGGTTAGACTCCGGGTTGGTGTAAAAAACTCCATCGGTCCTGCTCGCTGAGTGTCCAGGAAGCAGGTTTTCATTCATCACTCTGCGTGCCAAGAACCAGCAAGCATGTGTCTGCACTCGGTCAGCGTTTTTTTTTTTTCTCATTCCACTTCTAAGGAAACCGGTTACTAAGCAAATTCCAGATCACATTTCGGGAAATAAACCATATCATGGCTAACACCTTGGCATTCCTGAGCAAACAGGTGTCAGTGGGAAGAGGGATTACGGAGTGTAGCAACAGGAACAGGGCCATGAATCACAATGAAGCTGATCCAGGTATGGTCGGAGGACGGTTTCTGCTTTCAACTTTCAGTGTCCAGTCAGCTTTCACTGCGTCATGAATGCCTTTGCAGATCACTTGCAAATACACACAAGCTCTCCCACCCTTACGCACACAGACACACACACGATCAATGTAGCCACCCTCCCTGGTTTGACTTTACCACCATGCAGAGTAAAGAAAACTTCCAGCCAGCCTTTCATACCCAGCTCAGTCTTTCATTTTCCCATTCTTTTATTCACCCATTCTTCCTCCCTCAGTCTTATTCTCTCACTCTCATTCTTTTGCTCACGACCCTATTTTCAGCCGGCCTGGCTGACTGCCGCTCCATGGCAGCTCCAGAGTGAGGGCCCTTTTGTTGGAACAGCTTTTGGTGGAATTAAAAAGGGTGCCAGTACACCCTCCCCTCCCCTCCTCCTCTCTCTTCCTCCCACCGTCCACTCCACCGCTCTCAGTTCTTCTAGGCCTCATTGTTTAGAAAGCGAGTGAGCTAGATGGGGTAATAGAGATGGAGGGGGGAATTCAAAAGTGTGAAAATGTTTAGACAAGCGTCCCTGCTCTGTCTCCCAGTCTGTTCTGCAGACCAAAGCGAGCGGCATCCATCCTCTCCTCCTGCTCAGTCACTGTTTCCTCTCCAGTTATAGTTCGCCAGTGACAAAATAGAAATTGCTTTCACCGTCTGTGCGAGTGCAGCGGCGGGTCAGGCCGTGATGTGACTTTGTGACATTTCCCGTTGTACCCATGTGGGCAATTAATAACCGCAGTAACATTGTTTGCTTCACTGGTATCATTATGGAGCCTTTAGCCTGGGATTTTTCCTACAGAGGGAATTTAAGCCGACAGCGTTGCTATGTTGCATTTACTGACATTTGACCGTTTTGGCAATAATAAAGCTTGTTTAAAGAGCCTTAATGCTAACAGGAGTGAAAACCCCTCTGGGTGCTGGTTGAAAAGATAATAGAACAGGATGATATAGAGGGCAATTAGAGATCATTGGCATTACTAACAAGATGCAGTCACTGCGATTCTTATTTTAGGGTTGTGTTTAACTCATAGCCACCTGGTTGTAATCAATACAATTACATACATTTGTAACATTGTGTTTTACCCAGGCTAGACAAAATGTTAGACACATCTTTTCATGTTATAGATCTGAACCCTGTCACAATATGCAGCCTCCAAAATGACATTAGAGCTGGACTTTGACACAAAAGCTCATGTCAATACAATCGAACATGATTGGCATCATAAAAGGAAGTAGGAGTCAATACATGGCTGTTGTATTGGATTGCATTAGACAGTTAAGGGGTTCCTATTTTTTTTGAATATCTTATAAACAGAGTTAAAGGTTCAGTGTGTAGTATTTAAGGGCATCTCTTTGCAGAAACGGTATATAATATTCATAACTATGTTTCATTTGTGTATAATCACCTAAAAATAAGAATCTTTGTATAGTCATTACCTTAGAATGAGCCGTTTATATCTACATACCGAGCAGGTCCTTTCCCATGGAGTCGGTCATGTTATTACAGAGGCCTAAAATGGACAAACCAAACACTGGCTCTAGACAGGGCAGCCTCACCCCTAGATGCCACTAAATCCCACACAATAGACCTTTAATAGCAATTGTGTAACAGAGGAGATGGAAGGTTTTTGTGATAATTTATTTTTTGGAATACCTTAAAAACAGAATTAAATTGAAGCATAATATAACAAAAAATACCCCAGTTAAAGAGTTAAATAAGTTTTCTAAGTCGTAGCTGCTGCATCTACACAGGCATATGTTTAACCATATTTTCCCAGAAAAGAAAATCCATCAAGGTTTAGTAGGTCATATCTGAGGCAATGCACTTCAGTTTGAGGCAGGAAAGTCCCTGCTTTACCCACACTGTTTCCTGTTATTGGCCCTGAACACAACTAGTTTTTGTTTGTATGAACAGAGTGAAATATGATGCTAGATATGAGATACACTGCATATATATAACTACTCCTAAATATCATCATCTACTGTCATCATTTTGGTGGGTATTTCTCAGTTTCAGAACCGCTCACATGCTGTTCTGGTTTAGGTGATGTGTAGGTCACAGAAAAGAGGAAGACAAAAAAAGAAAGTCCATTTCCAGCTCTGGTTTAAGTGCTGCTAGCACCAGAAAGGTCAGGGCATTGTGAGTTGTCCTCAAACTCTGCCTGTATTACTATTCCTAGACCCATTTTCTTTACAAACCTTTAGCAGCGGATGCTCATTGCCATGCAATGAGTTATTTATAGTGTGCTAAAACTTTTTACCATCCTCCCCTGACAGCTTATTGGCCTTTCTATTTGACCCACCAAAACACTTACCAGCTCTACATTATCTAAATTTCATAACCTAACACAAAGCACCGACACATGGAGAGCAGAGAAATGTCTTTTTGGAGTGGTTGAAGAAACTCAACATATCACTGAGGTAATGCAAATGGCATTAGGAAAGAACAGAGCGAGCATTGATTCATCTCTGCTCCATAAATATCTGTCCTGCTCTGCGAAGCCTGGAGACTGTTAGCAACAAGTTGTGGAGGTCAGCAGCTAGCCAGCCAGCAGAGAGAAGGAGTCTGTATTGATGAAATGCTAAAATGAAACAGAGCTAAAGACAAGGATTTGTGCGCGGCCAACTGTCTGGCTCTTCTCTCACCTCTGTTAGCGTCCTTGGCTGCTTCAATATCATCGTCTAAATTGACTGCATCGCCTCCAAGAGCACGTACGTGTCCACGCGTGTCGATGGCAATCGTCTTGATCGACTGCGTCCGCTCTGACAGTGTTGTTTCTCATTTGCATAATGCAAGCCAACATCTCTCCTCCTTACCCCTGTTCACAAGCGCCTACTGTTCACATCGCAGCACATTTCTATGCGAGTCACACGCACATTAAAAGAGAATACCAGTGTCATTTGGAGTTACAGCCCATTTACTACTGTCTCTGTCTAGTGTACATTTTCCACCAATCATTCTGCAATGCATGCCATGTGTAATTAGATCATTTTTGTCATTTTTTTAATATACAAGCTCAAACCTGGCTTGAAATGAATGGCTGTCCTGGCGAACAAAGCAGCCACGTGCGGGGAAAAAAAAGACATGGATGTGACAATAAGGTTTGTCAGTCTGCGTGTTATTCAGGGATTTTTTTTTCCTGGTGGAGGCTTTCATGTCTTGCTGTGGGTGTCAGGTGACTGGCAGGAAACAGACTGGAGCGAAAATGTTGTCTACATTTAATATTAACAGTGGGACATGGGCTCTTGTCTGCCTTTAGTCACAGACATTGATAAATGCTCTGGTCCAGTGAGAGGTCCGCTAAGTGTTCGGACTGACATGAAAACACTGGACTCCGGTGGATTTAAACAATTCCGATTACAATGAGGAACACTGACATGACCAGCTAAGGTTGTTTTGATATTGGAGAAGAATAAATGATGGCAAATACATGCTTGCGTGTGTGTAGACACGAGCATTGAAATAGAATAGAAATATAGCTCTTTCAGTACTGTATTACTGCCTTTCATGTATTACTCTACTTGTCATAATCCACAGGCCAATCTATGAACATTATTGACACTGTTTCTTTGGTTAAAAAGTATTGCAGAGATGCAGGACTCAAATCCTGGATATGGTAATAATAATAATAATGATAATAACTTTATTTGCACAGCAGAGCAGATTTCAGAGTTCTTTAACAGACAAAGCAGAAACGGGATGCTCAGAGAGCAATTTGGGAAAGTTGGGAGAAGTTTCCCAGAGGGTTTTCAACCAGAATGGGATTTTTTGGTTAAGGGTAGGGAAAACAGCTGTGGTTGGGGTTAAAATGAACAGATTTCTCTTAGAAACATCAAGGAAAACTTGCGAGCAATATAGCAACAGAAAGCCAAACTGTCCTACCAAACATAAGCAAGACAACCCTAAGGTAAAGCTGGGATAAAGTGAAAACAAAAAGACAAAAAAATCAACATCACAAGTCAATAAAGACAGGTTTTAAGAAGTGACTTAAAAGAATTCTCTGATTCTGCAAGCCTTATCTCTTCAGGCAGGTTGTTCATAAACTGAGGGGCCCTGATTGCAAAGGAACGATCACCTTTAGATTTAAGCCTCAATTTTGAACAAATTAAAGCCCTTTTCCCACTGGACAAAAAACCCACTAACACCTGCCTTTTGTATTTAATTGTAAAGGTTACACAGGTTATGTCCTCTGCATTCACTCCTGAGACCCTAGACACAGGTACTTACAAATTCCAGCTTGGATCAGTTTCAATCGATGGAGATGGAAATTCGACACCCAGGTGGACGTGCTGATTAGCCCCTTCGCCAGAAAGATACAGTGATGCGCCGCCACAAAATACTACCCATCCCCGTCCAAGCGTCGTTTAAAATGTTGTCTGAATAGGTAAGAGATATAAAAAGGAAGTACAACTGTAGCATTTCCGCTGGCCTCCATGCGGCTCTCTAGTGTTTACTAATCCTGTTTCTGGTGCGTTCATGATATTGAACGTGACATACCAGCAAAAAAAAAAAGAAACAGAAATGCATACTGAACATGAACACACCTCTGGTCTGCTGGTTTGCAGGTGTTCCCGCATTTAAAGCACTTGCATATATGCGCTAATTTTGGTTAAAAAAAAAGAGGGTATATGTCAAAACTATCTGCATGGTTTGATACCTCCAAGTGTTTTCTTGTTTTTGGTAATTTGGGTTAGCTGACCCTTGCATTTTCATGAAATGTTTTCACCAAAAACTTTGAGGGGAACCCAACACATCATGTTTGTTTACAGGACTTGAGGAGTACCACTGCATATGTAAAGAAGTTGTACAAAGCCTTTCGAAGTTCCAGAGGTAGCTGCGTGAAATCACTGTCAGTTGGTGCTGAAAACTACACATTTGTAAAACTCTGGGGATGTGAAGTTAGAAAGAAGTGAGAGATACCACATCTCTGTAGTCCACTCCTCATCTCTGTTCGAGACTACAGTTACTGCTGCTAGCACCCAAATCTACAGCCAAACTTTCTATTGTCAAGTTGCATTGTGTGTTCTGCAGGCACTAGGTTTTGACAAGGAGGAAGAATGCATGGAGTAAAAAGTACAATATCTGTAGTTATGTGGCATTCAATTTCACCTTCGAAGGAACAGATTTTTCAAAACTCTGCTTACCTTGTGTCAGTGTGGACATGTAAAATGGAGTGTTTAGGAAATGACAAAGTCACCTCTTCAAATTATGCATGCCCATTGTTTTGTGTTTTTCCAGAAACAGTAATGAAAAGGGCGACTACCGGCCTCACATTAAAACCTAGTTTTGCTGCACCGGTGGGACAGTTTGGATTATTGTTAGTGAAGTGGAAGGAAAACTTTCACATGTCCACAGCATCACCCATATCTTTGAGTGAGCTCTTTTGTGCATATTAAAATCTGTATGTAGACAGGGCCTAAATCACTGGAGTGCTATTTACAACATCTGTTCTTCTACCCACATGAGATTAGGGCTGTAGTCAACCATAGAAAATCTTGGTCGACTAAAGTCGTACATAATCTTCAACTAATCGATTAGTCGTGGGGAAAAAAAAAATCTGCACGTCATTTTTACTTGTGCGGTAGTGTGTCTGTGTCACTCTGCAGTTACACCTCCAAAACACTAGTTGGCGGTGGAGGACTCTGTTAAGTGCTGTAAAGTTTAGTTGATTCAAAACACACATTAAACATGGCTTAATAGGGACAATTTTAAACACAAGTACGCAAATCAGCTTCACTATAACTCGCAGCATTCACAGACAAACACTTGTCTTTATCTGGACACATTTCCCCCACAAATACAACATGCTAACGTTATTAGCACAAGTCTATGGCATTTTACATTGTATAAGTTAGCTTAGCGTCTAGCGATCTTTTCCTCTTTTCATATGAAACCAGGGACAACAGCAACATGTAACAAAGGTAACGGTACATTATTTGGCTCCATTACAACTCACAAAGTTCACTGACAAAACAACTGTCTTATACTAAACACGTTTTCCAAACAAATACAACATGCTAACGTTATTAGTGCCAGCCTGTGGCATTTTAAATTGTATAAACTAGCCTAGCAGCTAGCGATCTTCCCCTTGTCTCATACAAAGCCAGGGACAACAGCAACATGTAACAAAGGTAATGGTACATAATTTGGCTCCATTACAACTCACAAGATTCACTGACAAAACAACTGTCTTATACTAAACACGTTTTCCAAACAAATACAACATGCTAACGTTATTAACGCCAGCCTATGGCATTTCAAATTGTTTAAATTAGCCTAGCAACGAGTGGAGATTTCCTCTGCTCATATGAAGCCAGAGTTAATCCGGAAGTATAAATCCCTGAAAGATCGATCACACCGAAGATTTAAAATGCTGTTTTAGTGGAGGCTTTACTGTCTTCATAATTTATTGTTTCTTATCTGTGAAATACAAGTAAATACAAGCTTCGTTTCCACTGAGGGAAATAGTGTCCTGTCAAACTGACAGGAGGTCTGCGTCACCACGACGCTGAGCGTGAGGGTGGGCGAGTTCAACTTTCTGTCAACAAAGGGGGTGTTTTGAAAACACCCCCATTTTCACAGGTAACTTAGCCTGTCCCCCCGCTGCAGGAAATAATGGAATTAATTATTAATTAATTAATTAATCCTGGAAAGCCATTGATGTAGCACTTTGTTCCTAATGAAAGTAAAACGGGGATTGTTCGACCAATGAGAATTTGGTCGGACGAGAGCATAACGACCAAATAATCGACTAGTTGATCAGGAGACTACAGCCCTACATGAGATCAGGTGATACATCAGGGTAGCTCAGGTGGTAAAGTGGATCGGACATGCTTCTCCTGTCCACAAGTCAAAGAGTCTTTCAGCAACCCCAAATTGTGTGCATGCACGGGAAAAATGTATTGCCGTGTTCCCTCAGCTAGAGGCATAACACGATTCAAACCTATTTTTTCTCCATTACATGTCAATGTTGTGGAAGTATGGTGAATCCATATGTCCTCATTTACCCATAGTTTACTACAGCCTAGAACAAACACAGATGTATGGACAGGTTTCCCCCCCTCCCTCGCCTCTTCCTGGCGGCCGCTGTTAAACCTGATTAATTGCTTCCATATCCCCTTACTAATTCAGCTGTTGATTGAGAGATTCAGTGTGACAGCTGCAGCACAATGCTTTGTCTTTCTCCTCTTTCTTCTCTATCTTGACACCACACCACCCCCACTACTCCCCCTAAATAACCCTCTCTTAACTCCTGACTTTGCCGTCTCTAATCTAAAGCTCGAGGTCACCTCTCTATTCACACAGTTCGGGGAGTAGCTTTTCTCCTGTGAATCCAAAATTGAGTTTTTTTTTGACACAAAAGGTTGATGTTCTCTTGACATGAAACCATTCAATATTCCAGGCGGATCCAGACATCCGGTCTTTTGGCGAAGGTTAGCGGACTTTTTCATTTGCATGATAGAATTAGAGCAGAATTCTTTCAAAGGCAGGATTTTCTATTTTTCGTCTTTAATAGTATATCATTGTTAAATGACTTGAGATATTGCCTGGTGCTTTTCTATAGGCCCTGTGGGCCTTCTTCTTACAGCTCATTTCATTATTTCTCCTTCCTGCTGCTTTTGATAAGTGCACTTACCTGTCAGTCAGCCAGAAGTATCTTTGGCTGTTTCTTTTTTTGTAAGAAAGGACCCAATCCAAGTCCTCCTCAATTAGACCAAATGAAAGTGCAAAACAGATTAGTGAGGCTACTGCGTGTAAATAGCTACCAACCGAACATCTGTCATCCTGCTGTGTGTCATTGTCGGCGCTGTGAGGTTCAGGGGAAATGTGGCAGTCAGATGTGTCTGCACAAATGTTACCAAAACAAAAGCATGTTTTTATTGTGCTTTTGTGTTCGGTGATTAAAATGATTCAGATTCTTGGAATGAGCCTCAGCAGTGTAATCATGAGTAATTTCGCAATAATAAAGAGGTCCAGCGTTTTAATGGAAAAAAGGGAGTACTCATACACGTGCCATTTTACAACACTGGTGTGTGTGTGTGTGTGTGTGTGTGTGTGTGATTTTTCTGTGTGTATCCTCATGACAAGCTCCCTCTGTTAGCTGCAGTGACAAAGCCACTGTGGACTATGTGATGGGTGACGATGTGAGTTGCTGTGACAGACAGAAAAAGATCTACATACATACACATACACACATACTCACACACACCCACACACATACTCGCTCAGACCAAACCATCTCTTCCATATCTATGACATCTATTCCCTTTAAGCTTTCCTTTCCTTTTCTCCTTCTTCTCTTCTCTTCTAACACAGAAATATTGGAAAAGGATCAAAGCCAAGTGGGATTATATAGCTCACATGTCAAACCCCAAGAAATCATTAATGACATAAAGTTCTCTTCAGTGGCTCAAAAATTAATTTACTGTCATACCACCAGACTTGTGAACTGCAGCTGCACTTTTGCTCCACCCTTGGGAGGAAATGCTTGAAAAGATTTTGTTTCACAGGCCCCTTTCCAGTTTAAAATGACAAGCAGTGGTCTGCTTCAAAGTCAGAGGACTGTCACTCTCTGAATATTTTCTCCTACCTGATCAAGCGCTTTATTCCATTACATTTACCAGTTCAGAAACCTCCCTCATTATGGAAAAAAAACAATAACTGAAGGGCTTAAACTGAAGAATGCTCTCTAAGACTAAATTGACAAATAATATTAAATTAGGTTGGAGACAATGAAGGATACTGTAGCTGGCTAACAAAAGGAGTAACTGTTATTATGAGCTAGGCAATTATGGCAATAATCTGCTAATCTTCTTGCCACATTGAAATTGGAATATCCATCCATCCATCCATTTTCTAAACCGCTTATCCTGTTCAGGGCTGCGGGGGCTGGAGCCTATCCCAGCATGCACCAAGTTAGAGGCAGCGCACACCCTCGACTGGTCCCGAGGGTGTACCCTGTGTCTCTCAAAGGGCTGGAAATTGGAATATGAAATACAAAGCATCAATATTTCAAAATGCTGGCATGATACAGTGTACCTGCTGTACTTCATTAGCACAGTTTATTAGCAGGAGCAGTAGTAGTATAATGTATGCAACGTCATTCAAAACAAATGTTTAACTTGTGTCAAACTGTGTTCATTAAGGATGCCCTGTAGAGTTCCTGTAAACAAACAAGCTGTTTGTATTCAATATTTCTCACCAGAACACGCTGTGTGTGTCCTTGAGGTCTCACAAACATGTTGACTGAATTGAAAACAAGATAATTGGGATAAAACTATTATTGTGCCACATTCTGTTTCACCCATAAAGCCGTATATTAGCATATTTCTCCCCCATTGTTGGACATGTACAATTGCTGTTGCTGTTCAGCACTTGCACATATAAGATGTGACAGTTGGTCTTTATGGCATTTGTTCTACTCCTCCCCCACTGTGGTTGGACGGATAAAAAGTGACATTGACGAGTGCAGAGTTTTACCCAAAGTTGAAGATTTTTCAGCTTTCAACAACCAGAAAAAAATGCTCAGCACTTCATCATGCTGCTGCTGTTTGTAGCTGAGTGTAAATTTGTGCTGCTCACATTGCAAAGAATTAAAAAAAAAAAAATCTGTCTTCAGGAAAAAACACTTTTCTTTTAGACAAATCAAGGTGGAGCTGTTCCTGTTACTGTTACTGCTACTGCAACTTGTCGCTGTCTTCCAAGTGTTGTTGTTGTTCTTCTAAATGGCAGATTATAAATCTTGTAGGCGTATATGCTGCCCTGTCAGGTCTGGAAGAATAGCATTCTCGGTTTCTACAGTGATGGAGAAAAATGAGTACCATTGTGTTTTCAGAATTTTGGCATCGGCTTGATTTTAACGTATCGGTTCTCATGGCATCCCTAGTTTGTAGAACAGAAATATAATTGGAATTTGTTTGATAAGGTTGTGTTCTGTATTTTGAACAGCATCAGATGTGTTGTACCATTCTGTCACTATTTTTTGCCAAAAACTGTTGTGTAAAGTTGCATTTCTGCTGTAAAGTTCGATTTATGACGCTCCCTTGGTCAATTGCCAAGAAGGTGGATTTCACTAAGCCTGCAGCACCCCCCCCCTCCTTTCCTTGGTGTTTGTGCCTACCTCAAAAAACTCCATTAACTAAGAGTTAGGATTGTAAAATAGAAAATGACTTATGCGCCTGGGCCTCTGACCTATCCGCCCCCACATCCCAGAGTCTATTTCCAGGCGTCGGGCTTTTCGAAATGTGAGGATGATTTCTTAATCCCCGGGGATGCATCTGAGGATGGAAGTGAAATGCTTCAACTATTCTGGTTTCCACCATGCGAGCATCCTGATGGGTGGCAGGCTGGCTGCCCAGTTAGCTGGCTGGACAGAGAGAAAAGGGTGCTAATGAGATGTGTGCTGCTCTTTCATGTCTGTCCTCTCCTCTTCCCAGCATGCTGTTTCCCTTGACTCTGTGGGTGTCTAAGCTATAAGCGTCTAGGTTTCTGACTGCTAATGTACAAAGTGACCGTGTCTGAACTGAAAAGTTAAGTAGGTTTGGAATTGAATCAGGCATTTTTCAGTATGAAAAGCAGTGTGAAGGGGAGCGTGTTAATGAGCTGGTTTGGAACATCACTCGTACCTCGCAGTCATCAACAGCGTGAAACTCTGGCCAAAGCGGCGGAGGATGGAACGAGGGAGAGCAAAAAGAGGATGATAGTCAGGCTCAGAGCTAAAAGCTTAAACTGTGCTTAAATAAACAAATTTAACAAACAGCCAAAATAATTGATTGATGACTCCAACCGTCAAGTGAATCACCACATGTCTCTCCAAATTCCTTTTTTCCACAGAATGACACCATTTCAAACAAACAGAAATATATATTTGTGTGCTTATAACTTAAATCAAAATGAACAAGATTGAAGTTTTGATAATGAGATGTCTCATCTAACAGTAAAATTTAAAGTTTGTGTGTGGATTGATAAAAATCCTAGTGGACTGAGGCTCTTTCAAGTAATGAGTTTAAGGATGATACTGACTGCTGTGTATATTTTATGGGCTTTTAAAAGCTTGCCATACATTCTTTAATTGATTTTATATCTTCCAGGCAGCCATTATTTGTGCCTGTCACCTGCAGTAGTAAGCAGGGACTGCTCAGAAATTGTGTCCTCGTTTTCTTTGTTTTTGTAATTGACTCAGTGTCATTGTAAATGAGGGTTGCTCCTCAATGATCTCTAAAGTCTAAAAGAAAAGACTGAATGTATGAATGAATGTGAATGAGCATAGGTTTCTGAGGTTTCACTGCCAAAGAGGAACCTTTCAAATGCAGGAAGCTACCAAAAAAATCCAAATAATCATTTTCACAGCATCTGTGTTTGTTCGTCGTTTGTCCTCTGGGTTTGATTATGTTTTCATCTTGACAACAGAGCTTGTGAATCCAATGCTTTCTGCAGCCAACTCGAGGAAAGGGGGGGCTGTCTCGAGGTTAATTATCTCATGCAAATTTTAAGTCTCTGAATGATGATTTTGAAACCACACCAACATGAATAGAAAGCATGGCTGCTTATAGGGTAGCATGCTTTAGAATATGGTTGGTAGATTTGAATTTATTGGACTAAATTACGCTTCACCATGAGTTTGGTTCTTTGAATATACATATGTTTTCTTCCTCAGTCTTCAGTTGTTAGCACATTCCCATCAGGCACCATGGGAGATGCAGTTTACACAGGATTGTGTGCCGTGGCTCGAATCCTGGATTCTGCTGCAGAACTGTAGCAGTTGGACCGTCTTTGTGTCCTTCCAAGGAAAATGAAGATGACGACGAACATTGTGTTTGTTTTGTTTAAACACATAATGCTGTACAACAGCACAGACCACATTAGATTTAGATTTATGTGTCCCAGACGGATATTTGTTTTCACATCCAGCACAACATAGAGGCACAGAGCAACATACAGATATAAACACCGTGCGTTATACGCATAGCAACATATAGCAACATACAGATAGCAACTTGTACACATGGCAGCGTACAGAAATAGACCGTAAACAAAGTCTTTGAATGCATTTATTTAATTTTCCCAGCTCACAAGTGTCGGTGAGGCAGATTGTTCAGAGCAGAAGGAGAAAAAAAAACACTGATACTGTGAGTGCTAGACATTTGAAGGCTCTGCTTTATATGTCTGTAAGGCTGCCCCCTGAAAGTTGAAGATTTAAATCATCAGTCGGTGACCCCTCAGTCGACTGAGATTCCTTCAAGTCAAGCAGTTGTCTTTTTTTTCCTTGTCAGTCAGTGTACTTTAGCTGCAGAGTGATCGCTCCTCATTTTCATGATGCTCTCCAGAGCAGGCAGCTGCGGACCCAGACACGGGGTGAGTCTGAGTGAGACAGAGGCAGCCGCCCAGAGGAGGAGAGGCTTTGCCTGGTCAGGTTTCAAGATATCGTTATATTCTGCCTTCTGTTTAGAAGTGGTGAATTTACAGTTCATAGCAACTTATGATGTACAGTCTCTGGCTTTTGTTTGATATCTAGTGTTGGCAAAAAATGTTGCCTCATTTTGGTAACAGAAGTGTGCTGTTGAAAGAGAAAGGGCTGTGGTGACTGGGGTAGAGATACAAAGTTAATATAGTAGTGCAATCATAGACTGTAAAAATATTGGATGTAGCTACAGTGACATCACCCATTAGTTTGTGGTATGGTGTTCTGAAGCCTCAAGTTGGCATTATGGCTGTTGCCATCTTGGTTTTTTGGAGCCAGAAGTGACCATATTTGGGCCCGAGGCAGGAGCTGTACAGTTGTCATGAACAGGGAAATTAACTAAAGAGACCAAAACTGTTTTTTTTTTTTTTTTATACTAGTCTTGAACATGTTTATTTCTGCTGTAAATTGGACATTTTAACATGGAGGTCTATGGGGATTGACTGGCTTCTGGAGCCAGCCTCAAGTGGCCTTTAAAATATCTGTCTTTTGGTACTTTGATGTTGGCTTCATTTTTTCAGCCCTGGAGGTTGCTGCTTGAGTGTAGTGTGAGTGCAGCTTAGATTATTTGTCACTGAAAAAATGCTGCTGAAAAACTCCTGAAGACCCAAGACAGGTTCCTGTTTCTTGCTTTCCATCTGCTGATTAAATTAACATGGGTTAGCGTTCAAAGATAATGAGCAAAGTTAGCATCCCACTGGAACCTGACAAAGCTCAAGGTGGACTATTAAGGTACACCAGCCATTCTTATTGAAGTGATTACCTCCACCGCTCCTAAACAGATCATGGAGAAATGGCTGCTGGCTGATCTCTCCAGAGTTAGAGATAGAATTATTGATCCCAACTCAAAATTTATTTAGCTGTTATTTAAGAGTATACATTATAGTATAGTAGTATATCTTGTTCATTATTATGTTCCATTTGCCTTTGCAATTAAAAAAAATGGTGCTGCAGTGGTTAGCATTGATGCCGCACAGCAAGAGGGTTCGTGGTTCAAACCCAGGGTTGGGGGTTAGAAACCTGGGATAGGGGAGCCCCTCTGTGCAGAGTTTGCATGTTCTCCCCGTGTCAGCGTGGGTACTCCAGCTTCCTCCCGCTTCCAAAGACATGAAGGTTAGGTCAATTTGTGACTCTAAATTGGCCGTAGGTGAGAATGTAAGTGTGAATGGTTGTCTGTCTCTATGTGTCAGCCCTGTGATAGTCTGGCGACCTGTCCAGGATGTACCCTGCCTCTCGCCCAATGTCAGCTGGGATAGGCTCCACCCCCCCTCCGCTCTCTCTCATTATAGAGATTAAGTGATCTCTATAATGAAAGTAAAATGTTTATTAGTAGTCATGCAATACTTCTGCATACCAAACTTGAACTTTTTAGAGTGCTCAGTCATGCAGTGATACTATTGTGATGGATTTCAGCGTTTGTTCTGAAAATTACAATGTGTTGGTTTTTAACTTTCCAGTTGAGCCTCTATCTGGTTGAACTGGCTTGCACAGAAGGCAATCACAGCACTGAGCTAATCATTGCTCCATTACAACTCAGTTGGTTTGAGATGATAGTGAGCATTATGTAATTGCTTGTTAGAACTAAATATGCAACGGGCACGACGGGTTAAATGCCAATTAGCACGGTATGTGTGTGGCTCTGGATGCAGCCAGGCGGTGCGGAGCGAGAGCCATTTGCTCGCTGTAACCTGAAGCAGTACAGGGCTCTGGGTTCACTCTGTGTTTGACTTGACAGGTTTGGCTGAACTGTCATCCTGTTGCTGCTATTGACAACTCTCACACTCTCTGTAGAGTGTCAGTGCACTGGCCCCTTTCTTCCTGAAATGACATGAGTGAGCGAGAATGAGAGGATTCAAATGTTCTGGAGAGAGGAGTGCAGGAGTCCTAGCCTTCCCTCCACCCTGCCCTCTCCACCTCACCTTATTCTCGCTCTCCTTTGCTTCGACTCTCATGTTTTATTCTCAGAATGTGACCGCTAGTGCGTTTAGAGAGGCTGATTGAAGGCGGTCATACATGTGGATTTCCCTGCACACACACACACCCTTGCTCGCTGCACATGATCCCTGTGCTGTCTGTTCTGCACACTGATTCTGCTCCACACACACATGAAGTAATTGCTATACACGCACTGATACACACAAGCAGTCACTCTCAGTCTGGTGGAACCACTCAATGGCGGCCCCCTGACAGCTATCCAGTCGTAGTGTCCTCTTGCAGAAAACAGATAAAAGCTGTTTTTTAAAGTATTTTCCCACGTCATCTCTCTCAACTCCTGTCTTTTCTCTCTCTGCTGGCACTAAAGTGTGGGTGTTAGCAGGATGTGTGGGTCTCAGCGACTGCGTGAATGTGTGTGTCTCACTGTATGTGTTTGCATGCAGGCAGGGGATCGTCACTTTATATCTGTGCAGATGTGTGGATGATAGAGCGAGACAGAACGACACAGCCGACGACTGATGAACTCATCGTCTGTGCACTGCAGCAGTGACACTGAATGCTTTACATTCGTCCAGAAAAATACACACATACATTGGAGAGCTGGGTATTGTTTAATGTTTTTCAGTACTGGTACCGATTTCACCACATTTTGACTCCAATATTTAAGAATATAAACATGTTTTTTGAAGGAAAAACAAAGTCATTTAATGAAGTATGAACTAAACTCCTGAACTGCATCAGTGTTTGATGTTGTCTTAACACAGGCAGCTGTACAAGACCTTTACCTAACTTAAGCATCATATAAAATGAGCAAAACTTAGAATTAAATCACCCTCAATCTTATTTGATGGATAGATTCAAAATTACTCTCCAACAATTTTAATAATCAGTCAGTGATTACAGCTGTTTATTTAAACAAACATTCCAGTCTCTCAAATGTGAAGATATGCTCCTTCTATGTTTTATATTCATATCATTAAAGTGGAATATTTTGGTGTTGATTGGACCAAACAAGGCATTTAAAGTGATACTTTGCTGATTTTCAACCAGCCTTGTATCAAAACAGTGTGGGCAGTATGTGTAAATGAACCATGATGAACTTCCCTCTATCCTGCCAGCGCCTAGATAACCCTGCTAATTTACCATTATGTCCCCTTGCGTATTTTCATTGGTTTCAGGCTGTTGCTCAAATTACATATTGCACTTTATTATTTTGCATGCCTGCTACCACGATGGACACAAAGAGTATAGAAGCGGATCAAAAGAAAGCTGCCCCTCTTTCTTTCTCAAACTCAGACAACACATTCTCACTCTGACCTCATCACATGTTGACATTTGGTCATGGACTTTCCACGTCAAGATATGACATGCAAGGTACCCTGGGTGCGTTGGTTGTTGATGGGATGCCAAACACACGTGGTTACATTTCTCAAACACATGCATGTGGTTGGGTTTATGAAAAAAGAACAGGATATGGGTTTACAGTCTTATGGGGAGGTGAACACCAACCTCCTGGGTGAAAGTCAGTGGTTGTTGGACCCATCCACCACCCCACTTGTTCCCCTTACTTGGACTTCCGTCGCCTTAACTTTCATTGTTGTCTGGCCGCATTTCCCCTTGATGTCACTGGCTGCTGTTAGACAAAAACAGCAACTAGCTGCCAATCATGCGGATGTGAAAGGACGGCTTTTTTGTCTGTGTCACTGACCAAGCCCTGGATTTTGACGACTTTGGAGTAAGACTGGGATGACTCATAAGGGTAAAGCTAAGGTGCTGATCAAGTATAAACCAAGATTCTGTTACTGTCTTGCCTGATTCTCACCTGAAATGTTTTCATAAACATATTTTAGTGTACTGTTTGGCTGTAATACGAGAGATTGTGAACAGGAAGTGGACCCATACTGTTTCCTGTAATGTGAAACCATAGGCTGAAAAAACTTAGATCAAACAATAAAACTAAGCAGTGCCGATCAAATATGAGCCAGGATAGCTTACTGTTGAACTGTAATACGAGATTATTTGTAATGGGCTGGCCACCATAATGTTTTCTGTGTCAAAACAGACAAGCTTGCGTTATGTCACCCACCAGCGGCATTATGGTAGTTGGAGATTTTCTATCTCTTGAGAAAAAGTGAATGCCAAAGCCTCCTTCTTCTGTTTTTTTTCTGGTCATGCAGCACCAAATTTCAAAAGCTTGTGTCTTTCTTCAACACAGTCAGCCTAGTTTTATGAAAAGTCCATTTCCAGCGGTCAAATATTCCTTTAAGTTGATATTTTTTCACCTGTATTTATTAACTAACCTGTGGACTAAACAATGAACTGATAGGAAAAGGAAAAGAAACTGGATTCACTTCTGGGACATGAGGATTTATGACACACTGTGCAACAGTTGCATTTAGTTCAGCTTTCAAAAGGCAACAAAGGTAACATGCACATAATCACACACACAATCATGCATGTGCATTTTGCAGACTGTAATACGTCTGCATGCAAAATTGCATACCCAAATGAACAGTGATTTTATGATGCGCATTGTGTAACCGTGACATTCCCAGTTTGACTCTGACCTTTATCTCATGTCATGTGCTGTCTCTGAACACATGCTCTGGCTCTTGATACTAAACACTCTCCAATAAAGTAAAAAATGCCATAAAAATAATCTCTAAAAACAGGCATGGGAGCTCTGCGACCACAGCTGTCTTTTTGTTGGACAAAGGGACAGGTGGATGACATGAATTCCTCCTCCTCTTCCTCCTCTTTGTCTCGTTTGTCTGGCTGCCTAGTAAGTTGATTGGCAGGACTAATGTAACACCAGTGAAAGGATTATTGTCACGCAGATGTGTCAGCCCTCCCACCTCTGGTATCATCTGCTTAGTGAAACACACAATGAGGAAGGGCGTTATTTTCCAATATATGACCACAGATGGATTAATTATGAGCTTTAATCAGTTCTTTATCACCAGCATAATACAGACACACTGCTGTCCAGGCTTTAATACACACACAAGTGATAGCTGCTGACATGTGTCGCCACAGATCGCTAATTAAATAAGATGAGATTGTACATGTCAGTTTTCTAATTTTTGGCATCAAACTCATTCGACCTCCAGGAGACTGTCAGGACTCGCTCGGCCAATCGTAACACCAACTGGACTGGCATTACAAAATTTAATAGATGAAAATGATTTAAACCCCCATCTGTTTCAAGCACCACACGTACACACAGACACACACACGCGAGAGGAGAAGGAGCCACAACAGTCGCCTCGCAGCGACACTAAACAGGTCTGTGGAAATGAAAGGAGGTAGCACTCAGAATGGCATTCGCATTCAGAATTAATTAGCCTGGTGCCATGTTTGGAGCGAGGTGGGACAAAGAGGAAGAATTAAACAAGAATGGGACAGACGGCAGCTGGTAACTAATCCAATAAATGATTGTCTGTTATTAAAAAGCTCACACCAACAGTGAGATTAAAGCCAGAGCTACGAGTCAGTTTTGATTAATGAGGAGGGTAATTATTCAAGTCTGTTTCCACCGTGCGCTCAGGAACAAATGTGACACGCACCCATGTATACATACCAACACGCACACTGAGTTGTCTTTATTTAAGATGCACAGAAGAATCCTGCCCTACATGTTTGTATATGCATGCACGTGATATTCAGAGCTGTTGTTTCCTGTGTTGTGTGAAAGTGGGTCATCTCTGCATGTGTCGACAGGAGGTAATCTGTTCGCCACCTGAGATTTGAAATGGTTCTTGGTTGCCTTCACGTCAACGTATTACATTAAGGTTTATGTTTCCTCCCCCACTTCTCTCCCCAATCCCCTGTGCCACTTTTCCCTTTTTTCTATCCGGAGGTGTGGTCGTGGAAGAGTTAGCGAGGTAGTAGGGGTTTGTTTTGTGTTTTCTCTGCAGTTTCACTGAAGAGCTCTGAATAAAATAAAAAAAAAAGTCCTCACATCTACTCTTGCAGCAGTGTATCAACACTGTGATTCAAGCATGTGCAATAGTCGCATTGCAGGATGTGCGATATCAAGTAATGGTGTGTTCACAGTATGAGTATCACAACAACAGGCTACAAATCATTTTTTAATGGGCAGTTTTTGCTGTGAATAGGTGTGACGCGCTACAAATCAAAGTTGAGCTGGCTTCAACTGTTTTCATCACTCCAATGAGGGGTAAAGCGTCAACCAGTCATATGTTTTATTTAGCATAGTAAGCTGGTGCTATGTTAGCCATGTGTGCTTTGCAGTGCTGAAGGGGCTACAATGAGGTAGCAAAATGTGATGTTAAAATGGGACTCAGACAGTATTTAAAAGCATAGATTTTCTTTGACCAAATACATTCTTTAGATGACATTCAGTCAAGATGCTTTGTGGCAAGAGGCTGACACAGACACAGGCAGACACGCGGTGGTGTTGTTACTCATAGTGTGAACACATAAGGGTTAGTGGTGCCATCCATTTGTACTGGGAAGTTGCAATTTCCAAGATCCCAGTTGGAAATTCAACTGGAACACCCTCTGAAGTCGGATTTCTGACTTGCAAAGTTGGAGGGACATCACAAAGCCAAGGAGTTCAAAATCCAAGATGGCTGCTCCGCACATCAACAATGGTGAAAACTGTAGTGATATACTTGTACTTTTGTCTTATTTGTGTCTCTTAAAAAAAGTCATACACACAATCCTGTCAAACTTCTATCTGTGGACATACTGCTACGGTGTTTGTGTGTGCAAAATACGGCGTGATGTGTTTTTATCAACTGGTTTTGCTTACAGTGGCTAACCCGGCTTGAACTGGTATTGCTAACTTGTTACTGGAATCAGATCAATTTTGGTGTAACTGAACAACTTTTTTGCTGCTTGATACAAAACTAAAACGCGCACGTTTCTCATTTTCCATGACAAATTTTACTGGCCAAGTCTTCCCCTTTAAGACAGGTTAAGTATGTAAGTCATGTGACAGACACATTGAAGTGCATGCTTTTCTATAGCAACAGTAGTCAGGAGAAAATGTCTATGTAAAATTTCTGTCTCAGGTTCCAGTGTAATGACCTTAAAAACGACTGTTTGTTTTTGCTGCCCATAAGAAATAAAGCATCTGTGTAATGCAACATTATCATGATGTCACCCGACCATTCTTCACCACAGAGTTGACAGACTGTAAGAGTTCATTAACAGCAATGAGCAAGGCTAAAGCTAATTGAGTTTGCCTAAAGAAACCAGAGGTTTGACAGCCGCTAGGTCGGAGCAGCAAGGCTGGAAAGATAATGTTAACATTAATGTTAATATAAAGATATGCTCTCCTGGAATTTCCTGTTCCTCCATGATGGGGCCCAGGCAGACCTGTTGGGACCTCGGCTGGTCCTTGGAAATGAGCCGTTGTGAATGTTTAGAGTGGAAACCAGACATGCCCTTTCAGGAAACCAGTGGCTGGGAGTTGACTGGTAACTATCTGAGAACTGACACAGGCCTTTGGTTAGGAAATTCTAGGTGGCTTCATCTGTGCAAGAAACTGATAAACAACCAAACCTACCTCACTAGTAGCTGACCATAATCTCAAAATGAGTGAGGAGCAGGATGGTTTGGGTTAAGCAACATGCATTATATCTTAGATCACTGACTTGTCACTTGGTGTCATGGTTAGTCAAAATGACAGTTTATTTCAATATCATGCAGCCCTGCTTAGTAGCTAACTCATTTTTGTGCAAGCATTTGTGGGCCTATAATGCTTGCGGTCCCTGTCCTTGATTTCCTTGATGTAAGTTCACTTGCTTATCTTAGTTTGTCTGTCTGTCCTTGATTTGACCAGAGGTTCGTCCTTTGACATATTTGTGCATGCAGTCCACTCTCAGACGCTGCAGGCCTGCTGTACGTGTGTGTGCTGTGTGTTGTTGTCTGCCAGCTGCAGTGGTCTGATCTCAGATCAATGCAGGTTACCACAGTAGCTGCATTCACACATTCCATTACCATATACGGGCAACAGAGCACAACACAAATTACTGTCATGCCGCGGGCTTGTTTAGTGTAATCACTCCTCTCCTCCGCTCCTCTCCTCTCCTCGTAAACTCTTCCCTTTTCTCCTCTGCTCGCCATTTTTGTCATTTAATTTCCTCATTTTTTTCCCTTTTGACTCATCCTTGCTGTTTTTTTACTCCTTTATATGCCATTCATCACCTCCGCCCTCCTCCTCATGTCACTCCTCACCTCGACTCCTCTGCCTCCTCCCCTCTATTTATCATTCATCTTCTCTTCTCTCCCACTTGGCATGCATCTCTTCTCCCCTCCCTCTCTTTGTTATTCTTCTCCTTTCCTCTCACCTTTCCTCCTCATCATTGCCCTCCTCTCTTTTTATTTGCCATTCATCACCTGTGCTCTCCGCTTCCAGGTATTCTCCTCCTCTGTTTGCCAAGCATCCTCCTCTGTTTCTCCTCTTAATGCAGTTCATATCCTCACATCTCCTCTTCTGACTCCTCCTTCTTGCATTCAGTCAGTTGAATCATGTGAACTTCCCCTTTATTTCACTTTTTCTTAATATTTTGAGACACTTTCCTTTCTCTAAAATCTAACAAATTATGGTCAGCTAAGAATAACTGATCTTGAAGTGAACTTATGTGGTCTGTTCAATAGCTGATCTTATGAGGCCTGTAACCCATGGAAAGTACTCTCATCTGATTGGCTGACTGAAACTGACGTAACCTTGAGTTAAAGCAATGCATTGTCACTATCAATTTGAAATGCGGCAACTTTGTCAGTGGCTCTGCACTTTAGGTTCCCCTTCAGTGTTGGTTTGGGATGCTCAGTTATGGCGTATCAATCTCTGCTCAAAATATATAGGACATGTAGGCTATGCAGTGCGACACTTTTGCCGCAGCATGCCGACAACAGAGCGTGTCCATTATAATTATCTGAACCTGCTTGCCTGTGTGGGCATGGTGTGGCTCTTCTCTATTTTTAGGCGGCTAGCTTATTTTTCTTCTCTACTCGCAGCTCCATGGCCTTCCATGACCATCCCTAATGTATTTCAGTCATGAGGCATCAAAAATACTTGGTTAGGTTTAGAAAAAAAATATGATTTGGGTTGGAATAAGTATGTTTATTTCATAACTCCGCTGTCGTTAGTAAAATAATAAGGATGTGACATGTACCATATGTCGCGTGATGTTTACTATGTTAGGTAGTTGGAAAAACCTCAACAGTTACTTTCACATGGGACACAAAGAGCAGTCTCCTGGGTGAAAGTCCTGTCTTTGTTTGACTTTCCCTCTCATTATACCACTTCAGTGTGTATAGGTTATGTTGCAGTTTGTTGAAAGCCCAGTGCGTCTCATACAGACACTAAAAGGGTGCATTGTGCGTTGGTGCAGATATTGAGGGCCACTGACCGAGCCAATGCCCTGGGGATGAGAATGGGTTAGTTAAAGAGATGACAAACAAAAATGATTGCGTTATGAACACAGCATTGTTTGGTTTCCTTTTATAAAGTTGCACTATGTGAAGTAATAGACTTGGTTGAGGAAATGTAAACCAGGAAACAATCTCATTATTTCAAGCTAAAATATTAGTTGCTTTTGGAACTCAAACTAAAACCACTAAAAACTTCCAAACCTCCAACAATGAGTTTTTGGCCACTAGAGAGCAGCAGAGGAAGCTGTAAACACAACATTGACATATTATCATCCTATAAAGAAATGGCGAATGTGATAGTTAACAGTGGTTCATTTACACATCCAGCAGACACAGTTGTCTGTCTAGTCACCTGGTGAATCTGAGTCCAACACTGACTCTCTTTTTGCTCCGTTTTGGTCTCCACCAACCCCTGAGGAACTCATCTGGCTCTTTAGCTGCTTTAGAATGTTAACCATCTAGTCACTAACTTCATCTGTCTGCCATTTAGTGCTGAGCTTTGGGAATATCAGCTTTTTTTGCTAACAACTACTGAGTTGATGAGAGCCGTGAGAGTGAATCAAAACAGTAAAGCTGAGAAAACGATAAGCTGAAAGATGCTTAAACACTGCGGACACCTGCAGAGTTGGTAATTGTTAGTGACTCCTTTCGACATTATAGTTTTTGTTCCATTGATAATAATAGAATGTTGATTAGAGCAGCTTTAAAGAGCCCATGAAATGCAAACCACCATGATATGTTGTATTTCCTGTTGAAACAGGTTTATATACAGTGGTCATGACAACACGTTGAAGGTATCACCCCAACACATAAGCCTATATCTGTCAAACTGCCCAGATCACTTTATTTTCCAGACTGTGAATATGTACCTGGTTTTTAATCTAAAAGAAGTCTAACGTATTTTAAACAACCTCCTGTGTATACACAAAGAGACACACACACTTGTTACTTTGTAGGGGTTTGGCTGCCATTGATCAGTGGCGTTGTTGATATTCACCACCATGCCAGCAGCCTCGATATAGTCGCTGTAGCTTATTGGCGGGGGGATGGGGAATGTGGAAGGGGGGGTGGTGGCTGCGAAACATGGTGAGAATGACCCGGGCCGAAAGAAGAAAAAGAAAAAATGAGAGCAATATAAATGGAGGGAGAATGTTTCTCCCGCTCTGCTGTAAGAAAGGCTTAGTGGGAATGATTACCGGTGAAAGCTAAATTGGCAATCTGCCCTTTCTTGTCTTTCTGCGGCTCCGTTTTTCTTGCCCAATCCTCTTTCTCCTGTCGCTTCTCTTTCTCTCTCTCTTTCACTTACTGTCTCAGTCTACCTCTCTTTATCACACTTCCCTGTCCTTCTTTTTAGTCTGGTTTCTTTTATCTCTCTTTTCCTCTTTCACTTTCTCCCCTGTTGCATTTATGAGCCCTGATCATTTTACTTTAATGGTTTTTGAGTTGTCTGGCAGAAACAGAAAAATATTAAATCAAGAACAACAAACCTGGACTGAATTTAAAGGGATATTTCTGTTATTTTTATTGCACTTCCATAAAGTAAATAAACCCACAGCACACAGGTTAGAAGACATTCTCTTTCAGTGTTTCATTTTCTCTCCTCTGCTTTAAAGTCTCCACAAGTTCTGTCTTATGCTACAGATCTTCCTCTCTTTCCTGTGTCTCTTACCGTTCTCTCCATTTTGCATGCATTTTTCTTTTCACCATTTCTCTGTGCACTTACCCCATCTCAGGATGACCTTATCCCTGCAGTGTGGGGCAGGTTGGGTCATGTTTATTTCAGCGGTTGTTTGTAGCTGAGGCCTTTCACCTCCTACCTCACACCTCTGTCTCTCCTCATTCCTCTTACTCTTTCCACTTAAGCCTCTCTTTATCTCAGGTCTCTTGCTGCTGCTTTTTCTTCGAGTTTCCCTCCTCTCTCTCTCTTTCTCCTTTACCTTGACACTGATACAGCTCTATGCTTTTTAGCTTTCGGTTAATCTCAGGTCTTCCTCTTTCTAAGGGGCCACAATAAAGATGTCGAGGCATCGTGCTCCTTCTAAGGAATCTTTAACTATCTAGATCCAAGGCTTTAAAATTAAAAGGTGTGAATTTGAGTTTCTATTGGTGTTCTTGTTCTTTCCCACCATGTGCGTTTTGAGTAGAAGAAGTAGCCTGTGTTCATAGCTTAAAGGGATAGTGCACCCAAAAATGAAAATTCACCCATTATCTACTCACCCTCATGCCGAGGGAGGCGCAGGTGAAGTTTTAGAGTCTACACATCACTTGCGGAGATCCCAGGGGAGAGGGGGTAGCAACACAACTCCACCTAATGGAGGCTTATGGCGCCCCAGATTCAAACGTCCAAAAACACATAATTGAAACCACAAAATATCTCCATACTGCTCATCCGTAGTGATCCAAGTGTCCTGAAGCCCCGACATAAAAAGTTGTTTGGGAAAACGTCATTTGAACTCTGTTTTTAGCCTCATTGTAGCCTGCAGCTCTAACTGCCTCTCTGTGCACTGCGCTCACGTGTGGCTAAATGAGCCTAAATGAGGCTAAAAACAGAGTTCAAATGACATTTTTCCTTTTTATGTTGGGGCTCCCCTGGGATCTCCGCAAGTGTTGTGAGGACTCTAAAACTTCACCTGGGCCTCCATCGGCATATGGGTGAGTAGATAATGGCTGAATTTTCATTTTTGGGTGCACTATCCCTTTAATGTGTAAATGTGGAAACAGCATGACAATACTGTGTTATACAAACACGCTTGACCTCTATGACAGGATGTCAAACCCTATAGGTCATCACATTCTTGTTTCTAGTTCTACTTCCTCTTTGTTAGAACAATGTGTCAGGACTTTACCTTGGGATATTTCAAACTATACAACCCATCTGTTTGCTCACGAAAGAATATCAAACATTTTTGGATCTCTTGGAGTGAAAGAAGCCTCAGATATTGTAGACACTAGTGGCCAAAAGACACAAGTCACGGACGCAGTGCGACAGCACCCATAGCAGAGTGCGTTCATTATAATCACCTGAAGCTGCTCAATGTTAATTTCACACATTTTTTCTTCTTCAACAGGTAAAACCTATAGAACTGTGTTAAAAAACAAGTACGGCCTGTTTAAAAATGATAAAAATGAATACCTCATTCTACCAAAGGCAATGTGAAGCAGCAAAGCAGCCTTGTGTGTGTTTTTACATTTCATATTAAAATAAATCAATCAAATCAATGCATCCTGTAGTTAAAACGATCCAGTTAATTAATTCAGTACAAGTTAACATAGTCCGTGCCTCCAATCCCTGCATAACCAACTTCATTATCACTCCACAAAACTCAATCCACACACAGTGAATCTGGCAACAAGTCCATGTAACTGGTAAAAAAACCCTTTTCAGCTATGCCTACATGAGCCGTTGCATCCATGCCCTGTGTATTTTGACCGTAGGGCTGCACAGTCAATCAAATATTAATTTTGATTAAGATTTGGGCTTCTCACATTAAATGAACACGATTGACTGGGGTATTGACGTAAAAAATGCGTGCTGTGCTCACAGAAAACTCTGCTGCACTCTAATCTAATCAGTCACTTCCTAAACTAACAACCAGCCTCCATATTGGAGAGCTGTCATGCTGCTGTGCATGCAGTCTACAGCAGCAGTCTATGAAAAACTTCGCTGAATGTTGCAGCTCCAGACTGGCACAGCGACAATCGTCCATTCATCAACCATCATCAGCTGTTGTTTGGGAGTATTTTGAAACAAATCATATACAAAAAGTGCAGGAGACTTGCATCTGTGGTGTAAAGGAACACAACTAACTTGTTAAACTACCTTGAAAACACCACAGTCAGCAGTAGGATGAATGCATGAAGCTAATGTTACGGCACCATTGCTGTTAATCCTCGTCCTTGTTCAGTGTCAACTCAGACATCTGTAACACTGACGCTGTAGTGCACCATAGTCATTGCTTTTTAAAAAGAAAGGATAGCGGTGGAAACTTATTCATCCAGCTCTCAAAGACAGACTCAAATAACCAGTGCAATCATATTCCATTTGGCCAAAGACGTATCCAATAAACACTGTTTTCATTTGGCTGATGGCATATTTATTTTTGATAAGTCTGTATTTTTGGTACAATTTTATTTATATTTTGAGAAAAAGAACATTATAATCGTGATTTTTTATATCGCTCAAAATAAATGTGTAATCATTTTGGCCAATTGTGCAGTCCTAGTGGACACTATCAGTAGTTATGTTTGCAGTTCCCTTCCTTTCCTCATTCAAAAACCCTTTCAGCATGCTGGATCCCCATTTTTCTTTTTCTTTTTGTATCTGCTTTAACAAACAAGGTTACATTTTTACTTCAAGAATGAGTTCTGAGCTGTCCTTTCTTTTAAGGGTGCTGCAGACGATTATTTTCATAACTTTTTTTTCTTGGTGTAATTGATTTGTTGTTTAGTGAGAGCTCAAGGTGATCTCTTCAAACTGCATGTTTTGGCCAACTACCAATCCCAAACCCAACAATATAAAACAGAGAAAAGCAGCAAATCCTCTCATTGGGGAAGCTGGAACCAGCAAAATGTTTGGCATTTTTGATTGAGAAATGATGTAAATGGAGCATTTTTCTGTCAAATAGTTGTTGACCAACTAAGTGTTTTACCTTTGAGAGTTGAGATAGCGGTTTGCTTGTTTTCCAGAATGCTTTTAGGGTGCATTTTACATTCAGTTCCAGCTCCTACAGGCTCAAATGTGGTTGTCTGAAACCTACGGATACCCTGAATGTGTTAAGTGAAAGCTGGGTGTCGGAGTGTTTGTATTTAAATGTCACTGGTGCCTGTTTTTGCTGCCTGCACTGCAGATATTTGTGCATTTATTTGTGTTATTGCCGGTGTGTGTTTGTGTGTGCGCAAAAGTTTGGAAGTGCTTAAGGTGATGTTTAGTCACTTTCTGGTGTTTTTGATATGCGAAATGTGATGTGATGTGCTTCATTAGAGAACATCACAAGCCGACGCTTCCCTCTCACTGACTGCAACTCACTTTCCTTCTGCTGTTTGCTCCCTCTCGCTATTTTATCTGCCTGCCTGTCTCTCTCTCTCTCTCTTCCCATTTGTCAGCCTGGATTCTCTCTCTCTCTTTGTCTCTCTCTCCCTCTCTCTGTTAGCTTGATTAAGTTCCTGTGCTCTCGCTCTCATTCCTCCTGAAGTCTCTCTGATTTCATCTCTGTTCCTCTCTCACCGCCTTGTGCTTTGTAAGCCCGCTCCTCCATCAGTTTCTCTTCTCTCTCCTCAGTCAACGAGCCACAACTTCACAGACAAACCCACACACACACACACACACACACACACACACACACTACATAGCACAGAAAAACAGACACCTAATCACACATTTACACACAGATATACGTACACAGAGGAGAATAGCTCAACAATCTGTTTTCTTGCCTCATTCTCTCTCTCTCTGTCTCTCTTGCTCTCTCACTCAATTTGGTTCGATTTACCATCCTGTCAGGCCCGCTGATGCCCTCATTTCAGGCTGGCTATGTAAATATTATTGTTGAATCTGAGATGAGATGCCGTTCCCTGGCGAATCTCCTGCTGCCGTTTCTCCCAACGATCTGTCATACGGGCCGACGTAAAATCTATCACCTTGACAAGCTATACCCCCCCACCCCACCCCCAACCTTCCATCCCTTGTCTCTCTCCTCCTCGTCTGGGTGCCAGCAGGGTGGGAGCAGACATGTCAGCTGCACTCCGCTAATTCAATTCTGTAGGTTTCCCCGCTCCTAATTTAGGACTTTTGCAATCTCATCCTGCTCTTTTTCCACTCCTCCGAGGGCTTCCCTCAATCTGTGATGTTTCAGCAGCCTGACGTGCACCGATGTGTGAATGTGTGTTTCTCATCTGTGCAAAGCTTGATGTCTGTTTGGAACATATCAATGTCTTTATGGTTCTAGCAATGTTTTTATGTGGGGTTGTGCATATAAATACGTGAGTGTGTGAATGCCTAGGTAAAGTAACTTGAATGCCTAGGTAAAGTAACTAACCAAGTAACTTTAGTAAAGTAACTAAAGTAGCATTTTGGTATATGAGCTTATTTGCTTTCTTGCTGAGAGTAGAGTGAGAAGATGGATACAGATCTCATGTCTGTATGGTAAATATGGTAATATGAGATATAACCAGTAGACAGTTAGCTTAGCATACAGACTGGAAGCAGTTAGCCTGGCTCTGTCCAAAGGTAACAAAATCCAGCACTTCTAAAGCTCACTCACGAAAACACAATGTCTTCTTTGTTAAGAAAAAAAAAAAAAGACAATTGGCACAATATGATGTAGCCAAGTATGTTCCCAGATCACCATCTCACATTACATTCCTTGACCAACATTAAGATCAACCAATCACAGCCCTCTGACATCATCAGTGCTTATGTGAGTGTGTCTCTCAGAATTTCTTTGTGCTTATTCAATGATCCTAACTAAGTTTTCCAAATTAACATTTGTACTATGGAATAAAATCCTCAGTCAAGATGAACAACATCCCTATGAGCTGCTGCCGGAATAGTGAGTTAGCTTGCTATGTAGGTAAGCTATGCTATCAAGGAAGCTTGTGAATAGCAGAGAATGTGAAGTAGATGTCGGGGGCAGCCATCTTGTGAGGTTTGCAAAGTGTTACCTATGCCTGCTAAGGTGGTCAAGCAATGGTATTTGGACAAACAGGTTATGAAAATAACATTGATCCATATAATGTGGCCGCCCACGGCTGGGTAACAGACTGTGATGCACTACCTCTACTCACATACCTGGATTGTGTAAACTATTTTGTTTTTGGAATGTTTGCATTCCAACTGAGCACAATTTTCACAAGATGGCGCCTGGGCCCCACTTGCGTGATATACCTTAACATTCTCTTTGTATTTTAAAATATTAGCAAGTTAGCTTACTAGCTAAATAGGCAAGACTAACAAGTAAGCCATGGAGGTATAAAGAGAACTGGATACAGCATTGGAGGCGGGACTCTGTTCATTCCCATGAAAGTTGCTCAGTAGTGCATGATGCCAAAAACATTCAACTGCTGCATATAAAATCACCCAGATGATCAGCACTGCTACTGCACCATTGGGCCTACAGAGCAAGCGCACTAGAGACTTCCACCGGCTGAGCTGACTACTTTGGGTTTCTTTTTGTTTGTTTTTTTGGCAAGATTGCATTGCTAGTATTGATCCAGGACCATCATCCACAAGTTGATCCTAAATAAATTGTTTATGTTCAACCAGGACCGTCACTGCCAAGTTGACCCTGGATTATTAGGATATAAAGTATGCTTTTTGTAAATGTTTTTTTGGGGGCGGCTGTGGCTCAGAGGTAGAGTGGGTCGTCCACCAATCGAAAGATCTGCAGATCGTTCCCCGGCTCCTCCAGTCTGCATGTTGAAGTATCCTTGAGCAAGATACTGACCCCCAAATTGCTCCTGATGATAGTTTCATCGGTGTGTGTGAGTGTGTTAAAAACGAGTAGCAGGTGGCACCTTGCGTGGTAGCCTTGGCCACCTGTGTATGAATATGTGTGTGAATTTGACTCGTGCAAAATGCGCTTTGAGTGGTCAGATGACTAGAAAAGCGCTATACAAATGCAGGTCTATTTACCATGTAGGCCTACTATTTACAGGGAAAACATGTTAACTAGTGCACTTTAGAATTGATGATAGCTGTTTCTCCCTGTTTTTGGTCATTATTTTAAGCTAAGCTAAGTGGCTACTGGCTGTAGCTTCACATTCAGTGCACAGACATGAGACAGGTATCAATCTTCTAACTGGCAAGACGACCAAAAAGCATTTTTCCCAAATCGTCAAACTGCATCAGAAGTCTAGTTTCCTGTTACTAGAGGACACTGGTCATGGCAGTTTGCTTTAATCAAGGTCCTCTTTTGATACTAGCAGCTCAAAAAATGAGAGAGGAGAAAAAAAGGGGAATAGCCCAAATTAAACAAAAACTGAAAGTAATTAGGCCCAATTGCTAGCTAAACGATACCATTAGAGCGTTCATAGATTAGCTTGCAGTAGGTATATTCACTGACTGCACATCTGTGTGAGTAACTAGTAACTGTCCCTGTACGTGTGACGTGTGTGTGTGACATGAGCACCATTAAGGGAGAGGAGTACATTAAGATAATGTATCTCTCCTGACCTCATCTCTGTGTAGCTCAGCTCCGGCTGTGATCAATAACCCGCTGTGTGTGTGTGTGTGTGTGTGTGTGTGGATAACTCGACTACAAGAAAGTGCGTCTTTTTTCTGTTCGCCAGGTTGTTGTCATGCTAATCACAAACGTGTTGTGTAGACGAGCAGTACTTCCCATTTGTTTTAATGAGGCCTGTCTGTTTAGCAGACGCTCATTCTGTTTGTTTTCTTAGTTTTCAATTAGAAACAACACCTCAGGACACGCACACGTGCACGCACACACACACACACACACACACACACACACACACACGCACACACACACACACACACACACACTCAAACTGCATGCTGTTATCGACAAAATGTCTCTCAATGTGAAATAAAGGAGTACAGATTACACAGTGTCTTCCTTTCTATCTGTATAGGAATCTATTTGCATTGTATGTGTGTGTGTGTGTGTGTGTGTGTGTGTGCGTAGCAGCTGAATGATTGCGTTCCTGTCTGCTATCAATCAGGCCCAACGCAGCGTGTACTAATTACAGTGTTGTATGATGATTTATGAACAAAACGGCAGTAGCTTAGTCACAAACCCCTGCTGCTGCCGTCGCCAAGCCTTTGGTTCACACTGTCAAACACCACATGCATTTGTGTGTGTTCCTCATTAGTATATAAGAAGTTTTTCAAAGCAATGGTTGGATTTTGCCAGTCTACATAGAACAAAGCCGCAACAAGAGATATCACAAAATGAAAACAAACAGTTTTGTTCCTTTGAGTACTTGGTTGGCAAAATGAAGCAGTTTTGCAGATTGCTTCGTCTGTACAAAGACTGAATTAATAATGAGCAGTTTTCATTATTAAGAGACAGAGTCGAAGTCAAAGGAGAAACTTGCACTGTACATCAAAATTGCTTTGTCTAATTCATCACCTTTATTTTGAGCGGTATAATTAACAAAATCTGATGAAAAAGATTCTTTGTAATTATCACCACACATTTATAATTCACAGGTTAATGCTCGTCTTCTTCTCACCACAAAATTATACTTCACCACATTTACTACAAATGTGCTGTGGGGGGTTTTATTGCTTTTGCCAATGTAGATAATAAAATATCCTGGAATTAAACCATTTCATGAGCAGACATTTGCAGGAAGACGAGTTCTGGGGAGATTGGGTTGTTGCTGCATTTATGTGATGAGAGCAGAAACACTGAGATGTGCGCTTTACTAAACAAAATGTAAAATGAGAGCAGAACACCAGAATTATCTCAAGTGAGCAAATAACCTTGTAGCAGCTTTAAAGCTGAGGTGTAAGGCTAGATTCAGATTACAGTGCTTAAGGGTATACTATGCAGGACTGTTGGTTTTTGGTAGTGATTGTAAACAGGCTCACCAGGGACAGTGAAAGTAAACCAATCCCAGATTCACTCTCAGCCTCACTACAGCTGCTTACGGACTGATATAAGGCCATGTCCTTTATATAAAGCCTTACCTTTCCTGAGCACTGTGGTGGTACACGCCCACAAACATAGCCTAAGTCATTTTAAAATGTATGTGGCCATGTTTGCCTGTTTTGTGTCGTAGATTGGTAAGATTCGCACACAATATAATTCAAAACACTGAGCTCACTGCTCAGTAAAGTATGCAACATTGTTTAATTAAATAGGGTAAGCTATAGTACCAGTTACATCTGTGTACACTGATTTTGACAAGAGCTTTGCAATATTAAAGTATAAAGTATATTCTTGTGAAAGGTCAGTCTTCTGATCTAAAGACTTCATGGTACTTTTTTATCACTTAGACTGGGTTTTCATCAGTGCATCAGCAAATGATGTACTCGGGTGATACTGATGTCTGTGTTCTCATCACTTAAAAGTTAGGTTGTTAAAGTCACTTTAATGGGCATATCTTACGAGCATGCGTGCGTGTCCTTATGCACAACAAAGGCCCGTCATTGTTCTTGTTCATGTCTGCTGAGAGGCTCTTCTGCAATGAAGAACAAAGTTTAAGAAACAGAATCATTGATCAAAAACTTAGTTCCAACAAAAGGGAAGTTTTGCTTACTTGTGCGTTATGCGACGGCTCCTCAGCATCTTGTGTCACCCCCTTAAACACCGCAGGAGATGACTTTGAGCTGCAATAATAAGCATGTCTGCACGGTTACACATTCGCAGTTGCTGATTCTGTTTCATCACAGTTGTCCATAGTCAGCACTACTAAAATGCATCAAAGTTATTAAATCTTCCAGCAGCTCTTCTGAGTTAATTCCAGTGCTATAGGAGTTCAGGTCGGCATGTACAGTATTGGAAATGAGAGTAACTCTTGTTTGTTCTATATTTAAATACTGAGCTTCTGAATTCTTAAAATGAGATCTAAAGCAAAGATAAGTGTGGTTCGTTTCACTGTAAGACTTTAATCATGAATCAGCTGGAGACAGAAGAGGAGGGCTGAAGCTGCATAAAGACCAGTGCAGCAATGCTTGCTATAGCAATGGTATATCACTGGGCTTTAATCACTACTGGGAAAGGGGGCACATTATTTTTTAATAAAGTCTTGACTTGAATATTTTTCCTACTGTGGTGTTATGACTGATTGGGCCAAGTTGGACCAAATCTGCCCTGGTCTTAGAGTTGGCACATTTAGGAGATAAAATTATATTTTAGATTTTAAGGATCCTCATCATTTACTTTGAGGACTTTTTGGTGCTTGGCCTTCCCCTTTACATTACTTTAAAGATATGTGAGGTTTACAATAAGAATTGGGACTCTTGTTGAGAGAAATAATAAAGAAAATAAGATAAAAACTTTGTGAAAATGCTGCACAAACAGATGCCGTAGAGAAACATCTCAGCTTCTTTTCTTAAAGGAATATTTCGACCCCCAATTGGCCATTTGTATATCAAGAACTTACCATACGTTGTGTTGAAGTCATCAAGAAAACTTTATTTTTCTCGTATGCCTCCTGTGAGTGAAGAATCCAAAAAGTGAGAAAATTTGTAATGAATTAAAGTCAAGGGGGGCGTGTTCAATAACAACAAAACGATATCAAAACATCTTTCTACAAACTATCACACAGCTCGTACAGTATAATCCAAGTCTCATTTATCTAATCATGTGCTCAGCACTTTTTAAACAGACAGCTCTTTCCAATGGGAAACTGAACTGAAAGTGAAATTTATTTAAGCTCTCCTCAAAGCCAGACTAATTTTTACTGAACAGTTGCTGGTCCTCCGCTACCTTGATAAGTAGTTTGTTTGTATTGTTGTATGACTTTGGTGTTTTAAAGGGTTAGTTTGGATTCAGCAAAGTCACACAATAACATAAAGTAACTACCTATCGAGGCAGTGGTAGACCAGCAGCTCCTGTGTTCAGTGAGGTAAAATTACTGTTTTTGTCAATGTAGTCTGGCTTTGAAGAGAGCCATAGATTAAGCTTCACTTCTAGCTCAGCTCCTGTGTTGGAAAGTACTGTCTGTTTGGGAGGTATAATTTTGCTGATGTAAAACGTGGAACCCCATCAAGAATTTTCTTTGTTTTTGGATCCTTCGTTCATGGTGGAAGCATTCAAGAAAGACACAGTTCTCTTCACTGTTTCAACATAACACAGAGTGAGTAACTGATATAAAAATGGTCATTTGGGGGATGAAGTATTCCTTCAAGTTCACTCACTGTCAACTCTGTCTGTGGAGTTTTCAGTCCATATTGCCCATGTCTGTTATCCAACAACTCTTAAGACTTTGCCATATTTATCAGAGTCTTATTCCTGGTTGCCTTATCTGTGCAAGCTGCAGCATAAACAAGCAGGATATGTCTATTTGCCCATTTCTGTTTCTAGATCTCCTGAGAATTAGTATTCTTGGAGCAGTTTACAGGTTTGCCTAGCGACACACCTCTACTCACAGTATTACCTCAGTGTGTTGTTGACTGTGTTTATTCTGTCTATTAGTATTTAACCTCTGTGATTGTCAACACTAAAAAAATCTGTCCGTGTTGGTGGAAGTCAGTTGTGTTTATGTAAGGTGTCTAGTCTTTCAACGGTTCAGTAGTCTTCAGGTCTGTTCCCAGCTTCTGGCAGCTGCACCGTGGTTGTAGTTGAATTAACTTGTTCAGAGCAGTGCTTCCAGCTCCACTGGCTGCTCAATAAGCTCCTAGACGCTATAGTGCTCTTTGCCAGGGTGACTGCTTTTCATTTAGAGCTACACTACACGGCAGGTGAAGCTCTGTGATCACCAGACTTCTTCAGATTAGACAAACAAGTAGTGCAAAATGTCAGGCGTGGTAAATGGGTTTAAAAGCCATACTAGCACTGTTCATAAAGTTCAAAAAGTGAAAGCTAATTTCTAACTTAAGCTGTCTGAACGGGCACAACATATAGTGACACATGCATGAAGGTGTTAATAATGCTAAACTTTACCGTGATGTTAGCTTTGAAAGGAAGAGCTCTGCTACAACTCTCTACAACTCCCATGGCAGTAAGCATTGATTTGGTGATGTGCTTTTTACAGCCAAGTCATCTGGGCAGAACCAAGCGTCTAAGTTACAAATGTGTGCTGTTCAACAGCGTCTCAGTGGCTATGTTTTAAAGTGTAGTGTAAATCTGCTTTACACTGAATAAAGTTTTTTTTTTTTTTATGATTTGAATTTTTTTTATTGTATTTTCTTTTTATAGGGTATACATTTTACATTTAATGCAGTAATGCATAGATTTCAGTTAAGTTGCTACCCATTGAAATAATATTATAAAAACCGAGAAATTAAATTAAAAGAAACATTACAAAACACAGGCGGGGAAAAAAAAAGAGGAAAAAAAAAAAAGAGAATAGATGACAAAAATGTACTACAGCCAATAAGAACAAAACTAAATAAATAAATTTTTAAAAAAAAAGTTGTTTAAATTCTGTTGAAACAATGTCTAAAAACTTTTTTTAACCACATTTTGTCTGGATTTTCACATTGTTTGATTTGCAAATCAACAAATTGTTGCTGCTAGAAGTGATCACATCTGTTACTTTGACCACCAGGGTCTCCACTCTCTTTGAGGGGTGTAAATGATTCGTTTAATCACAATAGGATATTAAATTGAATCTTTGGCGAAGGACACAATATTAACTGTTATCACAAAGTCTGCCACAGTATGATTTTGATTTGATTCAATTCAGGGCCCTGTGGTTGATATGAGACAATATTGTATGCCCATTTAGTAGTTGAGTTTCAGTTACAAAAGAAAAACACAAATAAGTGTAAGCCGATCACAGTAGTAAAGTTTACTTTAAATTGACTCCACTAACACACATAAAACAGATTTGCAACATTTAACAAAAATATAAACTCACCATTATTAGCATAAGCACTTTTATATTGCATGAATTAGCCTAGCAGCTAGCAGACTTTTCCTCCATTGGTAGCTTAACAAATTACATGTAATATTTGTACTTTTTCTTTCTCAGAGTTGGTTTAGTTACTGCATCTCTCAACAGAATAGTAGGTTGAATTTCAGTCTGCATGCAAGTTTGTACAGCTTAACATTTTTTGAGATGGAGCAGCTAATGTTGCTGCAGTGAGAAGATAGTGGAGTAAGATGCCCGGCTTGGTTCGTATTGTTTCCTGAGCATTTTATCTTCTTAATGGCGTTGTTTACATGTGGCGTGTGCTTTGTCTGTTGACTCGTCTTTTCTCCGAAATCCAACATATTTCCACACCGCTGCTTTATTCCAGAGAGGGGAGTAAATATCTTCGTCTTTTTCTTGGCCGCTTGCCCTTATTTGCTTGCTGCTGTTTGACGGTGACATAAACTTGCTTTGGGAATTTAAAAATAAAGACGTATTTTAAAGACGATGTTGTGGAGCAAATGTTTTTTACTTTGCACTGATTATTTTGGATCGTCAGTCACTCATTACGGACCTACTGTCTTTATAATTTTACAGAATACATTTTCATATTTCAGCTCGTTACTCACATTTCAATTTGTCACAGTCTTTATCTCTAATACAGGTGTAATTGCTCATGACTGGCTACATAATGTACACTGTAGGGCTATCGCAGTGGCAGTGTGAATATGAATGACATAATGGGTAATATGCAGTTGACACTGTTGGTGTGAAATGAACAAATGAGTTCCTGCTTAGCATTTAGACATGCCATCTGCCTTTCTAAATAGTATCAGGCCATGCTCAATTGATTCCTGCAGAAGCGAGACGGGGCCACTGGAGCTCAAAGTGCGCTGAAGGGTTGTGTGTTAAGGCAGAGACTCTCATTACTTTGAATGCAGCAGCATGCTCATACATGCCACAATATCACAATAAACCTAATTATCGATTGCTTGGAAATGTCACACAAAAGCTTGTTTGTTCACACAAGAGCAGGAGCAAAATTTAAAGAACTGCCTTTCTAAAGAGCAAATTGCAACAGCTCTAAAGGTGCCGGGGCAATTAAGTGCTGGGGCTTTAAATGGACAAATCATCATACAAAATATATTTGACCTTTATTTATCCAGAAAAGGCTGACTGAACGTAGGGTTTTCAGCAAATCTGAAAAGACATTAAACACATTCACATCTGCTAGCCACATAATCACAGTGTGAAATTGAAATTGTTTGTGTCACCTGTCTCCAGTATGAATGGACGTCATAAGAACTGTGGAACTCAGAATCTTAACACAGTTATTGCTGTGGTTAATGTGGTGTTATGTTAGTGTTTTACCTTAAAATACCTGGTTTTGGTGCCACAATCATGACTGGACATGACAGAAATGTCTTTAAAAAAAAAAAAAAAAAGCTGTAGTTTGCAGTGGCCTGCAGTGGTGCGCAGGTCTCATCTAGGTGTCAACATATAATGCCATCATTATCTTCTGCTGAGTGTGCTGCTGATTGAGTCACTAAAGTAGTGGTGCCCAACCCCATGGGGCTGTGAGATAAATCTAAGAGGTTGCTAGTAATCAACAGGCAAGCAGGAAAAAGAAATCATATGAGGGCCACACAAACGGACATTTTTCTTTTTCTTTTTTTTTGAAGCCACTCTCTGGTTGACCAGGTCACAACAGTAGACAACTGGTAATTCACAAGTAGACATTTGTTAATTTACGAGGTCACAAGGTAAAAATGTTGAAAAGCATCAATCTGAAGAAAACAATACGTGAAAAATAACATGTATATATATTGCCTGTCAATATATTTTTCTAAATTAGCACTTTCTCACAGAACACAAATATAACTGTGATAAAGTGAGGTAAATAATTATTTCTGAATGATTTTTCAGAGCTTTTGCACCTCAAATAAAGATATCGACCAAGACGACAAATTTTTTCAACCTTACCTTTTACAGTAAGGCCCAATTCCAATACCCCCCCCCCCCAGCCATTGTCCACTACCCCTTAGCCCTTGGACCTACCCCTTGGCCCTCGAAATTAAGCAACGAGGGTTAGGGGTTGAAATCTTTACCTAGGAACTGGGACACCGCTCAACCACGCCACCGTGTGGGTTATGTTCATGCATATGTAACTATTTTAAACAGGAAGCTGCGAGCCATCTACATTTCCAACCGGTATCTACAGTGGAGTCTCCGGTTGAGTTCATCCTACCTATCGTGTTTGCTGTACTCATCATGCTTCGTATGATGAATGACAGACCACAGGGGACTAACCAGCTAACATTACGAGGCAGCATAGTTATATTAGCTGGTGTGTTATCGTAATGTGGAAAATCCGACAATTTTGCAGAACAGGACAGATGACAGACGCCAGACAGTGCGAGCTAGCTAGCTAGCTAACCTGACGACGGTAACGTTAGCTATATATGAACTTTTTTCCCCGTCTCTTGCTCGGTGGTAGCCATGGCAACGCCTGCCCCTCGCTGGCAAGTCAGCATCTGAAATCCCTCACTCCGAAGGGCTAGTTTCATACCCACTACCCCTCGTTACGCCCCCTACCCCTACACGCAAAAAGGAATTTGGACACCCCTATCCCTCGCAGGAACGCGCAAATTTAGGGGTAGGGCCAAGGGATAGGGATAAGGGGGGGGGTGATTGGGACAGGCCCTAAATGCCCCTGACATACACACTGTGTAACCATTTGTAAGAGGAAACTCAAATTCGCTGTCGCAAATTGATGACGCAAATTTGCAATTGCTGCCGGTATAAACTCTTCTGATGCAGAATATTATCAGGCGAGTATTTTGCATTTTGTGTTGTTTCTTCATCAAGCCTCCAGTGTGTAAAGGTCTTTAAGGTTGGACAGGGATGTTTGTCACTGTATAGTAATTCATATAAATGTTCTTTTATTTTTTGGTGTTTCTCACACTATTAAAAATTGTGTAAAAATGTAATTAAAAACCAGAAATAATGTCCTCAGGCCTTGCTGCAAACAGTTCCAGTAGAGCTTCTTTCTGTCCAGAGAAACAGCGCCACTGTTTCTGACCATTTAACTGAATATTGGGGATGCAGTAACAGCTACAGTACTACTAGACCCCCTACTGGTACTTCCTCCATTCATCATTGTTTTTAGTGTAATGTGTCAGCTGCCCGCACAGCCAGAAACACTCCTTCCTATTTGTTATGACTGGTCATCTGACAATAAAAGACAGCTAACACCATGTGGTCCAAGAAGTTAAACACTTGTCAACTCTGCAGAGTGCTTTTCTTTGCATTAAAAAGACCCAACGCTCTAAGTCTGGCTAAGTCTGAGGCTTTCCATCCACCTCATGGCCGCTCCTAATTGACTTGAACGTTTAAAAGGCTCTGGCAGCTTGACAATAGCTTGGCCTCAAAAATTACCATCAAATTACCTTTGAGCAAAGCAGTCAACCCACTGCATCTGGGTGGCAGGAGAGCTGTGGTTGCAGTGGGCAGCTTCCAGGTATGAATGGGATGTTTGATTCAAGCTTGGCTGGAAATGGACAAAGATGCACTCTAAACCCTTTTTCGAGTAATTAAAGATAATTTATTCAGGATACATAATAAAGCCATCAGTTTACTTTTCTGTTGAGCAAATCTCCTGCCTGTTAAACCCTGGAAGAGAGGCCAACACTTTCTGTAGCTATGAAGTACAAGGTGGGCCAATACATAATGGACAGGCGGTGCAGCAACGCAACCCACGCTATCAAACCCAGCCAGGCCTGTTTGACAGGTGGGCACATATGTCATTCCTCCGCAGAGCCCTGACTGTCGCAGGTGTGTTTGTTTTCTGCCAGATGAGTGCCCTCTGGGGTGGAGATTGAACTGTCGCCTGGAATCTGAATTGGCACCGGTTGAGATAGCGGAGGATCATGTAGGTCGATGAGGCCGCCGTGGCTTCTGATAGAAACACAGAAACACTCCATACACACAGACTTGTGCATGCATTTTGGCACAGGAAGGACACACACATACATGACATGCAGGCACTTCACACAAGTTTGCACACACACATTTAGTAGATGGGAGGTGGTGACAGATCAAAGAAGAGCCATTAATCATGAGCTGTGATGAGAGAGAGAGGAGCAATGGACAAATAAAGGGAAGCAGGAAGAAGGGATGGAAAGAGAGGGTAGATAAAGATAGGGAACACTTCTAGAGGCCTAGAGATAGGATGGGAGGTAGAGCTTGGGAAGGAAAAGATAACAATCTCAGGAGGTAGACAAAAACAGACAAAATGGAGGACGGAAAAAAGACAGAAGGTGAGTGGAATGGCAGCAGAGAGGGAGGAAGGGAAGGTGATGAAGCTTGAACCAGAAATATGTAACATGAATCATTGCTGTCCCATCACCACATGCTAATGAGAGCACTGTAACACACACACACACACACACACACTGAGTAGTGTCTCACTGTAATGTAAGGGACATTTCTGCACAGAGCTGTCAATAGGTAGACTTACTTAAAATAGTGCATAAAGAAGCTAGTGTAGCTCTCTCTCTCACACACACATACACACACTGATCCTCACACAAACAGCAGCCCTCAGTCTTGCTGCTTGCATGCTATTATTGTTGTTTTGTAGTGTTGGCGGAGGTAAGGCAATGTCTGACAACAGGGAAATCATGATTCCTCAACACCTCAACAGTTCATGGTTCACACCAAGGCCGGTCCTCGTGGTCACGAAGCTGATCTACTCTCTGTATTCACTGGGGAGCAGAAAATAAAACTCAAAAGGGAAAATACCAGAGAACAGTGTGGAGAGGAAGAGATGGAGAGGGAAAGAGGGGTATGTTTAAGTTGCCTCAGTAATGAATGAAAATAAGTGAGGTAATGATGGCGATGCTTTGCCGGTGGGGTAGTCAAGGCTAAACGATGATATTCCCAGGGGAACTCTTTCTCTCTCTCTTGCTTTTTCAGCAGCTTTGTGACGACAACGACGACAAAAAAAAAAAAAAAATTCTCGTTGCTTTGTCAGATTGTTTTTTCCTCTTCGTGCTTTGCAGTTTGAGACAAAGCTGCCTCTAGATATCCTGACCTTTTCCTGTAGCTAGCTTATTATAAACATTCAATAGAATCTGCTTGCGCAGTAAACAGCATTTTTCCGGCCAGTGCTACAATGAAGGACAAATATGATTATGAGTCATAACCTTACTCTTTGTGGAGGCAGTGGTAGCACTTCGTGATATGAACTAGGAAACAATCAGGCTCCTGGGAAAATAAACAATAGCTGGTATTTAACCATTCTTCTACAGTGACTGCTTGAGCACTTGCATGTCAGCGAACCATGTTACCTAGTGAAATTGATAAAATAATGAATTATCTTCCCTGCTGACATAATGAAATTAATTCATAATGAAAGCCAGTAGATTTGCTGGAATAACCTGCAGTGTATCATGCCTACTGTTTGAAAATTGGAGAAACACCTTAATTCCTAACTGCCAGGGTAGAAAAGGTTTTTGTAACGACAGCGACTGGCACTGTATGTTCCGAAATTCACTTGCCAATTCAAGTAGAGTATGATCCAAGTAGGATCTTCAACCGTCCAAAATCACATTGGGCTTGCTGCTGAAGTTGCCAGAAAGTGGCCAGAAATCAACAGTTTGTAGCAAAATTTACCAGCAGGTGACATTCTGAGGGCAACATTACAGCTAACTGTATCTGTTAGCGCTCCAAGAGTTATAATTCAAGTTGATTTTAATGTATGAATACACTCATATCATCGGCCTAAGTAATTAAAAGGGAGGCAGCATGACCCAGCCTCCAAACTGGACAATGACCTGGTTTGGTCACTGGTGAGACTACAGGATGTAGCGAATCATAACCGCAGCAAAATATAAAACTGCCTGGTAAGCATCAGTTTGCTGCTGCACTGCTGAATGTCCAACCTCGACTGCACCAACCATGAAGCAGAGCAAGAAAAGACTGTTTATGTAGATGGATGTAAAATTACATTCTTTATTCATCTGTAGGGTGAGGTTACTTTACAATGACCATCATTAATAAATGGTGAATTGATAGAAAACTAAACTTTTGTTTAATGTTATTTTACTGTTAAACAATGAAATGATAAACAATGTTTTCTATTATCAGTAATGCTATAATCTATTTTAAGTTTATTGCTGCACACATTCTAACATTTACATGCTGTATTAGAAATGTGTTAATCATTACTAAAGGATTTGTAAACCTTTAAAAATCATTAGTAAAAACATTGCTTAGACAGATAGAGCAGATATTTGTAACACTTTGTTGATTGTCAATAACTGGTTTAGAAACCAGCTATAAACATTATGTTAATATTATTATAAAATTGCAATTGCAACTGATAATGATAAATATAGTTAATGAATACTGTGTTTAGATGCAGTTCACAGTTTATTAACCATATAATTAAGTATTATAATGAACAGTCATCCAATAATGTTTATAGCTGATTTAATGTAGATAGATGTATGATAATTTCTTAAAGGTTTACAGATCATTGTTAATCATTAACAAATACTTAATAAAGTAGTGTTATAATGTGTGCAGCTATAAACACTTAAAATAACATAAATTATGACATTACTTTTATCACTACTACTACGACCATTATTACTTTTTAACAGAAAAATAACTTAAACTTAAGGTGTATTAATCACTTTACCAATTATTGATGGTTATTTTAAAGTGTTACCAAAATTTTTACATCTTCTGTGTTCATAATGTTAAAATATAAACTTACTGTCGATTTTGGGTCAGGTGTGGTAAATGCCTTCTGCAGTTTTCAGTGACAAAACAGAATAAGTTCCTCAATTGCTGTTTGATAAGTTAGTGGTTTGTTACCAGTAAACTATAGATCAACATTTACATGAAGTTTAGTCCTTCAAAGGTAAACTTTGATCCCCCTTTTTGCCCTCCTCAATTTACAGTCAATGTACTGCCTGGCCATCACTTGCACATACGTTTTACCATTCATGTGCAATTACATAGCCAGTTGTGACATTTGTAAGCAGCAGGTAATGAGATGTGCAGGCGGCATGCTGTGGCATCACCTGAGGAAAGATGTGACAATTCCCATTTGCTTTTCAGAATTACAGCAACGAGATGAGGTGGGCTCACAGAGACGGTATTAAATAATGGACGTAGCCACTGTGATGTCACCCATTGGTCTGTCTGTGATTTCTTTTGTTTAGATTCATTCATGCTTTAACTACAGTGTTACTACAGCATTGTGCATGGGATTCTAAAAGCTCACCAAGCAGTATAGCTTCATAATTTGTTAACTTAGCCTCTCAACATCTTTCAGAGTCATACATCCATAGTAGACACATCACAGTGTCACATTTTAGTAGACCCTTACCAGTTCATCGCTCATGCTAAGTGTGTTCTGTATGTTAAGAGGTGTGTATTACAAGTTTAAACAAAACTAAACTGAGTCAGTGGGCTATATAGAGAATGGATATAGCTACTGTGACCTCATGTCATTGTATGGTGGACTGCCAATCTGAAGCCTCAACTTTGGCATTTCAGCTGTCACCATCTTGTGACGCCAGAAGTGACCATATTTGAGCAAGAGGGTAGAGCTGTGAAGGAGCAAGGGGTGGATCTGACTGAGAGGCTGAGGATACCATTGGCAGACAGCCTATATAAGCCTGCATAACTTTTGAGCCTTAATAAAATGTAAATGAGTTATATAAAATCCCCCTCTAGTACAGTTGTGATGAATGGGGAATTAGCTGTAGAGACCAATACACCAGGCTGTAAGCATGTTAATTTCTGTTGTAAAGTTGGACATGTTAACATGGGGGTCTGTGGGAATTCATTTTCTCTTGGAGCTAGCCTCAAGTGGCCATTCGAGGAACTGCAGCCCTGGCGATTGCCGCTATGTTGGGATCTGGTATTTTAGTGTCTTTAGCAACCACAACAGTGTCAATGAAATTTGAATATTTGCAAATATGTAGCTGTTATGAAGGTAGCAATGCGTTGACTATTTCTTTAAAAAAAAAAAAGGAGTTTCACAAAGTTGTTTCTGCCATTTCAGACTTTGGGGAAATTTCTAATAGCAGTTTAACTAAAGTTCACCAACTGGCACTTGAAAAATGTTACCTGGCTGCAACTGTGGCGCCTCAGGCTGCTCAGTGATGACGTTTTTCCACTGTTTTAAGAAGTGATAGATGAACCCATCAACCATTAGGGAGTGTGTGTAGGGGTGCTGTGGTAGTTCACTACATCAAAGGCGGGGAATTTTTTGTCATACTGAGACATCTCGTGTGTCACTTAGTGAAAAATGCGTCAGACAATCTGCACTTATACCTCGCTCTGCTGCCATTTTCCTCTACTTTATCTGCCCGGTTCACCTCGGCGGCGCTGAACAGGTACAACGTAACGCGCACTTCATCAGCGAGGTCGGTCGTGGGCTGTGATGGAGCTCCGTTTTTCTGTCGCTATTTAGTTGAGGGATTCAGTGTGGGCGCCCCTTCATACACTTTCAAGTAGCACTTCATTGACATTTGGTCCTTTTGAGAGAGGATTTATGGGAGGGGGGTCTGCTGTTTGGAGTCGGTCTGGAAGATTTAAAATAGGGAGATGGCGATATAAAACAAATAGGGGTCAGGGCAGGTCAAAACTAGGTCAGGCGCATTTGTGTGAAGTGGATTAGAGAATGTGTGTGGGCGCTGGGGGGTGATAACTGATAGTAACATGTAGCGTGTGATTGTGTGGATCGAGGAATTTTGAGCTTGTAGGCATATGTGAAAAGGAGCTGATGTGGTTTTTATGCACATATAGTCCTTGAATTAAAGACGAAAAAAAATCCAACAGTCAAGACAAATAAAAAATAAGACAGAGAGATGGGTAAAGAAAGTGGATAACGCACCACAGGTCATGACCTTTGATCATCAAACCCACAATGGCTTGCTGAGAGCTCAAACAGGACTTCGATCATGCCTGTGAGTTAACTGGGAGCATGTTTGAGAATCTCCTCAGCCGGCGTGCAGTGGAGAGAAAAGCAGACACAAGCAGCTCGGTTAGAGCAGTGAAGGAGAGAAGGATGGAAGGAGGGAAGGATGGAGGAGGGAGAAGGGAGAGCAGGGACTTGCAGAATGAAAACAGCATGTAAAGATAAACAGATATCTATCAGTGAATGTGTGCAAGTTTGCTTTTTGTGTGCGCAGCTTGTTCGTCCCCGCCTGGCCGGTTTATCGTGCCGCTGCACATTGCTGCTGTGCGTGGAGAGCATCGGTGCGTGTTTTAGAGATGACAAAGGGGAGTGATATGGGGTGGGAGGGAGGGAGAGAGGGACCCTCCCCTCCTCCCCCTGAACCTCTGCATTTACCAACAGCCCTACAGAAGCCCCCAGGCTCCAGCCCACCATCTTTTTTTTTTCCTCCACACTTTCCTTGTAGTTCTGTCTGTCTGCCTGTCTGCATGCCTTGCCGTGCATGTCGTCTAGCTGTATTTGTCATGGTTGGATGTAAGCTTGGCAGCAACGCGTGCCAGTGTTGTTTTTCTTTTTTGGAAGCTGCAGGGAAAAAACAGGGAGCACAGGGAGTGACTGAGGGGGAAAGGAAAGTGAGGGGAATGTAGGAAACCTCAGGACACGGTGTGTGCCACAATGCACAGGCCATGGGCAACAATAGTATTACAAGTATTGGCATCATGGTATGATGGCATTAGCAGATTAGTGTTATTTCATAGACTGTGTGGCCGATTGGGGATTGTAATTCTTACTGTGAACATAGAACTGTGATGCTTAGTGGGCAGAGTGATACATTGGCAGGATTTGAGTTTTTTTTTCCTGTGAATGGCTCAACGAGTAAAACAAGGTGCTAATGTGGCACTCAGCACCTCGTCAGATGTACTCTAACTTCCTTCAGGTTGGGAATAGGGATGTCAGCAGTAAACATGAATCGGCTCACTGCCCGTTATACATGTCGATCTATTGGTTAATTTTGCTGCTCTTCAGTTTACTGCACTGTGCGCCACCCAGGTCTAGTGGGAGCTAGATTGCGGTGCTGCTCATTCTGCGATTACCACTAGTAACGTCATCCCAACCCAACAGCATTGCTGTGAAAAAAACTGCGCACCCTCCAGCCCCTCTCCAGGTCACCCCAGTGAGTAAGCAGCTCAATTTTGAGTCACAAACCCCCTTTTGTATTGTTAACTATTAGTATTGTTGCTATTAGTTCCATTAACAGCAACAGAACAGCAAGTGGCACTAACATAGTTAACAAAGCTAAAGAGGTTTTTCAGCTTAAAATTATGCTGTTTAATCACCGAGGCTACCTGGGGTGAGATGGGGGGTGGTCACCATCTTTGTGCAGTAACGCTGTGTCCCAGTGGTGGGATGGTGTTTCTTTTTTTTTTTAAAGATATTTTTTTGGGCATTTTGCCTTTATTGGACAGGACAGGTAAATGTGAGGGGGGGGAGAGAGAGAGGGGGGATGACATGCAGCAAAGGGCCACAGGCTGGATTCGAACCCGGGCCGCTGCGGCAACAGCCTTGTACATAGGGCGCCTGCTCTGCCACTAAGCCACCAGCGCCCCAGGGATGGTGTTTCTAGCAGTAATTGTGGATGAGCGCCACTGCTAATTAGCTGCTGTCTGAACAGCACCAATTTTACATAGTGGCCAAAAGTGGAATTACAACGACAGGGTGCATCACATGATGCCACTGGGCCCAAAAGGACTTTTTTCCAAAGACTTACATTGGGAAAGAGACATTTGTAAATCAGTCAGTCCATTTTTTCACCATGACAACCCCGACAAAATGACTTGTTTCATTACTGGGATTTGATCCATGTTGTCCGACAGATTGAATTATTTTATCCCCATTCAAGTTAGTAGGGCTCTAAACTGGAAGCAAGACGCTTGGCGGGCAGAAGTTGGCCACTTAGCTTTGCTCAGTGGCCACAAGTCTCTAGAGTGCTTGCTCTATGGGTCCCACAATGGGTAAGATCCAGGTGACTTAATACAGCAGAAATAGAGCTACTGAGCAAGTTAGGAATGAAGGGGCCCCACCTCCAGCTCTGTATCCAGTTCTCTCAGTACATCCATGGACCTGGGTGGTGTGCAGTGCAGAGCGGCTGAGGCTAGCTCACCAGTGGAGACCAGAGGGTGGGCAGTTGGCACTATGTTTGCACATGTTAATACAAAGAAACTTAACTGGTTAGTCACAGGTAAATGGATGTTGGGCTGTCGAAAGCAAAATTAGCTGGAACTGACATCCCTGGTTGACATCCCATCCCATCTCAACATTTATGTCTTTATTATGAAGAAATGAAAAAATGGTAACATGAGGAAGCATTTTAAGTCAGGAAACAGATACATTATGAAGAGCTCAGTGTCAACCTTGTTATCAGGTCTCCAAATTGTCACGGTGACAGCTATTAGAGCGTTATTAAGTTGTCGTATAAATTTGAGTTCAGTGTGGTATTTTTTTCTATTCACTTTTCAAGAGCATGGCTGAAGCTCAAAATTGATTACATACTAGATATTCTGATAATGTTCCTACTTTGTTTTTTTAAATCAGTTGTAGAGATCTCTTGTCTGCATATTAAGCAGCCCTCATGAGGGTTTTCAAGCCCAAGATACAGTGCTACGGGAAGTTAAACATAAACAGTTTCATGGGCTTCTAAACTACACATTGGCAGCTATATTAGCTAAAGTTGGGAACACACCACACAGTATGCAAGCCAAGTACAACCTGCAGCGGGCTTTGGGACTGCACAGTTTGGACTCAAGTATCAGATCGTAAACACTCATATTCAACATGTCTGAGTGTGATCTGGCAGTGTGAGCTGACCAAAAACAGAATTATGATCATGGACAACTGGAATCTACAGGAGTTGGTGGTTAAATATGTGATGAGTCATTTCACAGTTGGTTAGACTCCAGTTAGCTCCTGACTTAAAGCCACTGAGTCACAACTTGGCCTACAGTTGATGCAATATGAGAAGGATTAGCGAAACTGGCGGTGATGTGTGCAGTGTGGGAACATACAGTATGTACTCTGCCCACTGGGGAAAACACAAGTCGGTAATGCTCGATTCATGTGCATGTTTCTGTGAGATGTAAAGTCTGCATCTGAGGTCGGAAACTAAAGCAACTGTGAAAGCGATGCAAATCTGATTTATGTCAGTATCCAGAGGACTGAAAATGTGGTGGAAAGCATACACAAAGATATGTTTTGTTTGAGCAGTTGTCTTGGTTACTACTGTGTCCTGTAAGCCTTAGGTCACCATAACAGAAGGATTTGACTTTTAATTGACTGCAGTAACATTGTCTTATTTCAGACTTGAAAACAAACAAATTATTTGATTGCTGTTGAACTTCCCACAGCAGTAACATCGTTTCTTACTGCATTATAAACCACAGTGCATTGTTGATCATCTGATAAGCCTTTCAAATGCATGGATCTACCACTGCATCAGAACTTCCTGCATCATGTTTCTAATGTGGCCACAATCCATATTTTTAATGCAGGGTTAATTTTTGGGTCTTAATGCTGACTTAAGCTCGTGCTTTGAAGAGATTATGTTCTTTTGTCTGTTTTTTTCCTCAAATGCAAGAGCACTATTGCCAGCTTTGAAATAAAAATGTTTAAATTTTAATGGTGAGAGACCTGAAAGATTTACAGCTTGACTTGCATTTTGCTCATGAAGACTTCAGTGTTTCCCCTATAATTGTACAGGCCAATGGGAGCCCCCTGCCAAGCCAATAAAATATTATTTTAATGCCATAAATAATGGCAAATATCCTTTCTACTGTTTCCCCTATATTCATTCTGCAGCAGAGCACTATGTACGGTTCAGTGCAGCAGCACTCTGCTGTGAGTCCGTGAACGAGGCAAGTGTCTGTGGTTAGTTCACATGTCTGTGATAACAGGTGAAGTGTAGATAACATTGTAGTGGTTACAAGCAGGCTCAGTAGCAAACAACTCGCCAACATACTGACAGAGTGTTTTTGTTTTTTGAGATGAGCTGGATCAGAGAATATTGGGTTAAAACAGATGCTGGTGATGGTGGTGTTGTTTTGCCCTTATTGTTCCCCATGTTGACTGAAAATGCAGCTCCTGGCATTTGCTCCTGTTGTTCCTCACCACTGTTTTGGAGGAAGAAAAGTAACAGTTGAACCAGTATTAAAAGTGACTTCTGTTTTTTTAATTGCATGGGTCCATTTTTGAAAACCGTCCCCGCCCACACCTGTTAATAAAAGTCCTGTGACCTGACCCACACCTGTGATTAAACACACACAGGCTACAGTCACTCACATTAAGCTGGGTTCTCCGCTCCTGAATTACAACTCCAGCGAAGTAAAAGTCTCTTTGCTTTCAATGCCGAGAAAAAACATTATGCGCAATCACAGCCAGGTTAGGAAACACTTTAGCATGCTCCTTCCACCACCATAGAACCTCAAAAGGATCCTCCTTGGGTGTCTTTAGTAGGCTGCCACCTCATCCTTGGGCTGTAAAGTTTCATCGCTGGGGTCCTCCACGTAGGTGACGAATGTGACGCGAGGTCAAAGGTTCAACTTGTGTCATTGACTTTCAAAATAAAAGGAATTGTGGCTTAATGATAGCAATTTAGATGTCAGAATATTATAACATACTGCACATCTTTTTCATCAGTTTTATTCTGAAAAATAAAAATATATATTTGTCGGTTTATTTCGGGGTCACTTTAAATGGTGCATGATAATGTAAAAGGTGCATGTCCAATTATGGCTGGGCAATATATCAAAATTCCATCTGTCGGGATATTAGACTAGATATAGTCTTAGATTTTGGATATAATATTGTAAGTTCTTTCTTTTCCTGGCTTTAGAGGCTGCATTACGGTAAAGTGATGTCATTTTCTGAACCACCAGACTGTTTTAGCTGGTCTGTTATTTGCCTTCACCCGTTTAGTGATTATTTCCACATTACTGATGATTGTTGATCAAAAAACTCATTGTTTAAATATTTGTGAAAGCACCATTAATCAAACCTACAATATCGTTGCAATATTCATATCGTGGCATTTGGTCAATGATATTGTGATATTTGATTTTCTCTGTGTCACTCAGCCCTGTTTCCAAGACACTGGCAGGTACATGGAAACACAGCCATGTTTTTGTTGTAGTTCAGGTTTCCTTTGCTGCATGCAAAACTACAGCTCTGTAATGCACTTAAAAACATCTAGCAAATGTGTAAATGTTCTTCCGGACAACGAATGAAAACAATGAAGATGTTTGTGTTGAAGTGAAATAGACCTCTCCTTTTTCAGATGTCAGTGTGCCTTGTAGTCAGCTTATCTAAACAGGATTACACTTTTCCAAATGTAGTTGTTATAATAGAAGAAGGAGGCGAGGGATGGAGAAGCGGACTGACAGAGGGATGGAAGTAAACCAGAGGGAGGGAAGTAACTCTGGGCATCCGTCCACCAACTCTGCTTTCTGGCACTGCAGATACCTTCCCTTGAGTGTAAACACACTGCACATTGCACACACACATGCACACACACAGACAATGGCATCGCCTCAGGCAGTGCCTGGCTGGCCCAGGCCCCCCGACTCTGTTCTCCCTCATTCTATATGCTGTTTTTTCTCTTTTCTCTTTCACCTGTCACATCCGCTTTCTCCTTTTCTCCGTCTCCATCTCTATCTCGCTCTCTCGCAGGCTTCTTCAGCCTTTTGACCCTGTTTGCCTCCCCTTCTCTTCATATTTCTTTCTCTTTACAGCCTTCCATTCTCCCTTTTGTTTGATTGGTTCACTCATTTTCCTCTTTCTGTCCTACTCCACCTTATTCTCTCCCTTTTTCTCTCCCCTTTGTGTGTCTTATTAATTTTTTCCATCCCTTGTGTTTTATCTGTCTCCCTGTCTGCCTTCCTCTCTGGCCTTTGCTCCTTTGCCATCTACTTCTTTCATTTTCACCCTTCCTCTCCTTCCTCGCCTCATTCTCATTCTGTCTCTCATCATTGCTCCTCACTGTCACTTCACTCATTAATTTCCTCATCTTTAGCTCTCTTCATCTTTCTTTCTCTCTTCTGTCTTTGTCTGTCTCAGGCCTCTGTCTCTGTCTGCTGTGCTGCGGTTTGTCAGCGATTTCATTAATTCATCATCGTCACCCGCCAGAGACTTGCAGAGCAACGACTTTACATGAATCTTCCTTCCATTTTCTCTGTCTCTGTTTATCTCGCGGCCTTTATGTGAATTATGAGGAAACAAAATCAACATCAGGACGCCGAGTTGGTTTGTTTAGATTTTGCAGTGGAGATGCAATTGTGAAGTTCAGTGTTTTCTTGATTTGGGGCTTGGGGTTCATTGCTTTAGTATTTCTGCACTGCACTCCACCTGTCAGTCAAACTGTGGGCGGTACTCTGGTGTCCTAAAAAGTTTGAGTTTCTGTGGGTGGAGCTCTTTTTCTTGGTTCAGCTATGCATCATAATCATGCCAACAACTTCTTTTCTTTATTCCAGACAAGCCAGAAATGTGAAATGCGTCATCCCCTGGACATGTAACAGACATATTTTTATATGAAAATATCAGAGTACGACTTTAAGTTTAATGGCACAACAGCTGCATAATGACTCTAAAACATCCTCCTCAACCTCTCGGAAATGTCACACATCCTGTCACTGCCATTTTTAATGAGCCACTACTTAGGTATCATTTTGTTGCCGAGCGGATTCCTTTTTGTTTTCGTCTCCAGGTGAAAGCATGAAATATGGCTAACATTAGCTGACATTAAAGAACAAAAACAACTTGTCCATTAGTCCTTATTTCAAAGTTTATTTTTTGACACATAGGAAACTGATGTAACTAATCTGCATTTCTTTTTTTTTGGTGACATTTCAAGAGCTTTCATAAAATGTACTTGTCACCTGAATGAAAACATAGTTCTGTGTCTCTGTCTGTCCTTAGATTTACTGGCTTACCCTCCTTCTATCCATCTTTTCCTCTCTCACCTATTTTCTCTGTTTGTCTCACCCATTTATCTTCCTCTGACTCCATTGTTCTTTTCCTCACTCCAGTCCTTCTTTACCTTCGCCGCTTTCTCTTTGTTTCTCTCGACTCCCTCAGTCCCTCTCTCTCTTTCTCAGTCTGTCTGTGTGATGAAACAGGGGAGGAGAGAGAACATTAATAGACGACGACAATGAGAGAGAGACCACGGTGTGAGAGGAAAGAGGGAAAGGAAGGGGGAGTTGGAGAGAGAAAAGAGAGGAGGAAAACGAGGGAGAAATAGGCCAAATTCAAGTGAAAAAGCGAGTGGCAGAAATTGGAATTGAATGCAAGGTGCGACACGTGGTGTGAGCTCTGACTCGCCTCCAATTTAACACACATTTAAGTGGAGCCTGGGCAGAAGGGGGAGCCGGGGCAGATGGATTGATAGAGGGAGAAAGGAGATGAAGATGTGGATAGACAGGGGCAGAAAGAGAGGAGGAGAGGTAAGAGACAGTAAAGGCTTGTATACATTGTGTAAATGTAGGCTGTCCCACATGAAAGTTGACAAGTTGTCCACCGATGCAGCACAGCCTGCTTTAAAATTCTGGCACTGTCAGAAATTTTGCACCTAATTCTCACAATGCTGCTTCGACCCACGTCTACAAACAGAATAATTGGAATCTAATGACATAGAATACACTGCCAGTACGTGAGCACAATTTCTAGATACCCTAGCAGCGTTGCTCAATGAATGGCAATTTTGTTAGTCAGTCCACCACTTTGGTCCAGACCAAAATATCTGAACAATATAACAACTATTGGACAGAACGCCAGGAAATTTGATGAATTGAATGAAGGATGATGAATCCTAATGACTTTTGTGATCCCTGACTTTCCCTCTAGTGCCACCATGAGGTTGATATTTGTGGTTATGAATGAAATATCCAGACAACTGTTTAGAGGATTTCCATCAAGACTGTATTTAGTGCTAATCATAGACTGTATGTAAATGTATACAAATAATGGGTGTGGTGACCAGGGGTGCACCGTCAGGAGAGGCAAACCAAGGCTTTCTTGTTGCAGTGACAACTATAAAGCCTGTTCAAGCTCTCATAACGGCACTATACAGTGCATCGCCTTTGCCTTCCAAAAACACCAAGTGGGGCCCGTTCTAGCTGCCATGTGACTGACTGCTGGATACCGTTAGGTAGGACAGGGCCTCATTGGGTTTCTTGCCAGGGGCCCCCCCTTGAGGATTGCAACTGGTAGCAACCGTGACATTTGTGGACTCCTGTTTTGAAGCCACAGATTTGGCATTTTGGCTATCGCCACCTTGGTTTTTGGAGCCAGAAGTGACCCTTCAAGAAGGTGAGATCGTGGCTATATAAGTATAGCCACGCCTTGCAAACAAGTCTGTCACTCAAAGTTGCCTCGCCCTTGGTTATGCATTACTGGCGTTCATAAGATATAAACGGGTGAGTTATATAAAAATTCACCCTAATACAGTGGTCATGAAGGGGAAATTAGCTATAGAGAGCAAAATCCTACCATCATGACATCACACATTGGTTTGTGGACTCCCATTCTGAAGCCTTGAGTTTGGCATTTTGGCGAGACCAGAAGTGTCCATATTTGGACGAGAGTGAGAAATAACCATAACACCAGCTGCTAGCTTAGTTTGTATGGTGCATTTACAGCTAAGGTTAACTGTCATAATGCAAATTTTTGCTTCAGACTATTAACACATAATGTAGCTACTTATTGGAAAAATTGAACATACAACTCCTTTAAGCTCAACTTAACCAAACAATGACTTTTTTTAGACAACCATAACATTACAATTGACTTTCAGGAACTGAAAATACACTGAAATAGCAACAGCTACGGCTGCGCTTATGTTATGACAATCTGGGGTTACACCATGGTTATGTTACCTAACCAGTGTTGTCGTTGTGGTAGCAACTCGTCAATGTATGGCATGTGCCTGTAACTCAAAGAAGCCGCACCCTTAATTACGTAGCCTTATAAGCAATTGAACGGATGAATTATATAAAAAGTTACCACATACAGTCGTCATCAATGGGGAAATTAGCTATAGATACCAAAACTGTCTTTTGTTCCAGGCTGTAAACATATTTATTTCTGATGTAAAGTTGGGCATTTTAACATGGGGGTCTATAGGGATTGACTCACTCCTGGAGCCAGCCTCAAGTGGCCATTTGAGGAACTGCAGAATTTGTCATACCTGCGTTGGCTTTCTTTTTTAGCCCCAGAGTTTGGGGCTTGGTGCTCATAAACAAATGTTAGCATGCTAATATGCTAAACTAAGATTGTGATCACGTTCAACATTGTAACTATTAAACATCATGTTAACATTGTCACTGTGTTCATATTAGCGTGACGATGTTAGCATTTAGCTCAAAGCACTGCTGTGGCTAAGTACAGCCTCAGAGCTGCTCACATAGCTGTAGACTAGTAACTCTGTAGTCTTGTGAAATATGCAAAAATGAAACCCCAAAACAATAAAAAAGATAGAGGTCACAGGAAAAGATATTTGTGGAATATTTGTGGCAAATAAGAAAACCCTCTGGAACCAGCATTACAGCCCAAGCGTTTTTGTGTTGCTGCCATTTCAATGCATGTGAGCAGCCTGTCGATGCGAAATTTGATAGGCTTCAAATTGATATTTTCAACACAGATTGCTACCAAGACTTTATTAGAGCCATCTCACTCAGTGCAACATTAAATGAACGTGCAAGATAACTGTTATCGCAGTGTGTGTAGGGGCCTTAAGAGAGAGATTCACTTCACATTTCAAGCAACATAATAACTCAGCAATGACTCATGACGCCACAAAACACACAGCAAACAAAAGGCACCATATTTAAGGAGGCCGAGGGACTGAAAAAGAGAAAAAGTGGAAGAGAGGAGGCCAGAGAAAGGAGGGAGGATGAGCATGGTGGCTGCTTTCAGGCTCACAGGAGCGATTTTCTCCCTCAATAGGAGTACTTAAGGCTCCATGGATTATTAATGGCCTATCTCTGAGGAGCCAACCCCCCCCGTCCTCCTCTTTCTCCTCATGTCACTGTGCTCCCTTTTTCCCCTTCTATCTCCACTCTTTAGTTTCCTCCCTCCCTCCCTTACTCTCCTCTGTGTATTTTCATCCATCTCATCGCCTCCTCATTGTCTAACCACCGCCATCTCCCAGGTTCATTTTAGCCTCTTCCCTCCCTCCATTCCCACTTCTCTACCTCCAGCTCCCCGTCAACCCTTCCTTTTTACCAACTGCTGCCTCCTGAGTTCATCTGTTTTTCACTTATTCGTCTCTTTTCAATCTCTACTTCCATCTCATCTTCATCCTCTCTCACTTCACTTCATTCCAGCCTCAGTTCATCTTTTTTTCTAACTCTTTTCAATTCCTGCCTCTATCTCATCTTGATGCCTGGCTCCTTATTCTCTCCCTCCTTTTGCTGCCACTTTCGCAGTTCATCTCTGTTTCATCCCACCCCACATTTCTTTGTCACTTGACTACTTTTCAGTCTCCTTTTGTGCATTTGTTCATCTGCTACATCCCTAATGGATTTGGGGGAATTTCTGGCTAAATAAAATACCTAACAAAATCAATGCTGTTGGCCTCAGAGGTTCTCACTGCAAATCCAGGGTCAAACGAGTTGACATTTTAAAGCCAAGTAGCTCATACTGGCATCACTCCTCATCAACCCCTGTCTCCTGAGTCAATGGTATCATCTGTGGGTGACAAGGGCGTGTCCAGTGACTTTCCTGCTAACCCCCCCTCTTTCCATTTGTCACCTCTTCTTGAAAGAGGACACTGTTTTTCCTCTCGATGCTTCTCACTTTACCTCTCAGAGCCCACCTGATCTGCCCTCCCCGCTCTCCTCTGCTGTCTCGCTTCCTTTGTGTGTGTGTCATTTGTAAAAGGCCATAATGGAGCTCTTTATCGCACTGTTTATTAAATTGTTTATGAAAGACTGTTTTAACCTCGACTATAAAGCGCCATTAAAATCCCACGTAAGTAATAATTGGATGTAATAGTTGGATGCCAGTTAGCAGTGTCTTTCGACGTACTATACTATTTATGTTTGAACTTTTGACTGCTTTCCCCTAGTCACTGCAGTGTTGTCATGGTTATTAATGTTCCACTTAAAGATCTCAATCAGACACGTTTTAGGATAAAATCATTCTGCTATTTTTCACAGAAACATCCAATTAAACGAGACATGTTCTTGTGTCCAAGTGAGTAATGAAACAACAAATTCTTAAATTGTTTCTGTACTGAGTGAGACGGCTGCAGCTGGCAGCAGCAAAACAAGCTGCAATGTAACTATTGGGGCTTGTTAGAACCCCCAATGTACATCCCACGAAAGTGCTTGTTTTTGCCACCGACAGGCTCAGATTAGTATTTTAAGTGCATGACGACATTTTGGAAAGGATCCTCACAGAGATAGACCTTTTTGTTAAAGAATCAGATCCTTTTTGTTTAACCAGACACAGCCCTGAAATCGCCATCTCCAGACCCACCAGACTGCATTTAATAAACAGTAATTTTAGAGCCAGCATATTTTCACATCTAACTGGGTGAATAAAGGGTTGATTGACCAAGCCAGATTTGGTGATTGAAAGTTTGACAATGATAATACTGTTTCTTTTTTTTGAAAGGAGTTTGGTCGATTTGGTGATAGTGAGTTTGGGGCTGTTTCTGGTCAAACAAAAAGGATCTTACTTTTTAACAAAAAGGTCTCTGTAGGATCCTTCTTTCCATAATATTGTCGGATACAAACATGCTCCAATTAGTTGCATTGCAGCTTATGTTGCGGTAGTCTCACGTGACCAGCCTCCCTTACTTCAGAATGGGAGTCTGGGGACATTCATCTTTCGTTTTGTAATAGAAATGGGCGGGGATATCCAGACCCTGTGACGGCGTTGCCATAGGTACGGCACGTGTGTTACATGTAACAGAGACGTACCAGAAACACAGAGAGCAGGTTACCGTTGCGTAGTACTGTGATGTAGATTTGTAATGTAGTCAGTCATGGCTCAGGCTACTACACCTAAGAAAGGTGTGGATATTTGTCGGGTTTGTTCGGCGTCGGGGAGCAGCAATTCTGGTGTAGGCGGGTGTAAGGTAAAGCTAATCAGCCGTTGGTCGAGGAAGTACGGAAGTACACAGATTTGGATCCAATCACATCACTGCCGCTGGGAGCCAGCGCTAGTTCTATTACAACTTTCCGATGGGAATGTCCACAGACGACAGAGTCAGCCAGTGTGCTGACGTCATCGGCGTCTGTGTAAGAGACTAATGTTGCGGCTGCTTGCTGCAGCATTCTCACTAAATACTGGACCAATTTTTAAAACAGGTGTTCCTCTTAGTCACTTAAATGCAAAACATGGGAAAAAGCATCCAGGTTTGAAAAAATACAGAACTTATTACCTTTAATTCCTTATTGAAAAATCTGAATTTATGAATATGCAAAAAAATTGTATATTGCAAAAGTTTAACTGCTGAACACAAGATGTCGTCTTTTATTATGGAAAAGTCCATTCTCAGTGTACAGTGCGTGGCTTCAAGAATCACTACTTGCTTTTAAACTAGTTGTGATGCCACAAAGTCATATTGTATGTGCACTTCTCAAACTCTGGTTAAAGTTGAGACAGAGAAACATTCCTCTTTCAATAGACACATTTGAGAACAACCTTCTAGTGTTAAATTGCACAAAAATCACTCTGCAGAGTCAAGGCCTCAAAGTCAAGGGTAGAAACAATAAGCAACACAAATATTTGAGTGGAAGTGGAACACCTTTGGAAAAAAAAGCTTTTTTCTCTGGTTCGTTGCACAGATGATTTGGCCTCTTGAGAGCTCTGTCACGCCTGTATCATGCTACGCAGTATCAACTCACCAATGGCCTGATGTGGGTTGTCGGGAATAAAAATGAGCTCTGGGACTGACCATGAGCACCTAATATGAGATGGTTACCATCTAGGAAGACATAAACGTTGTTTAGTCTCCTGGCTTTAGTTGTCTTATGTTCATTTAAAAACTGACTGCCGGATTGCTTTCACAGCTGACAAAAGCTTCTATTTTACTTTCAACCTGATACGAGCTATCTTTGATGCAGTGTCTTACATCTGTATTTCTGTAGCTAGCAGTTACTCTCATTATAGATTAATCTCTTGATTATTTTTGGCTTCATTGTTAAGTCTGTAACATTTTAGGGAATGCTGAAAATTAATTTGCCATATCTCAGAGCTCCCGGTCAAATTGTTTGTTTTGTCAACAGTCCAAATCCAAAGATATTTAATTTACAAAGATAAAAAACAAAGAAAAGCAAAACACTTAAGAAGCTGAAACCACATACAAACAAATGGTTGGTTATTACAACTGTAGTCAATTAATTTTCTGTCAGTTACCTTATCATTTCAGGTCTAACTGCAATTAAGTTGTAAGTTAAAATCCTGTTGATCCTTTTTGATATATCTGCTTCACTTCTGGAAAACAACCCAGCAGAGATATTAAAAGTCTGTAAAAATAACGAGTGACCAAAAGCATCTATCTTAGTGTCTACAAATGTAGTTGTCCTAAGCTTTTACTGTGAGTATTTCTCTGTTAAACCATCATTTAGTTTTTCAGTAAAGACCTAAATTGTGGGTTCTGGTCTTTGTGTGTCCCTCTCTGTCGCTCGCCAGTCCAATTTTCCACCACTGCCTCTCTCTCGCTCCCAGCTCGCTCTGTCCATTTTGTCATTTTACCAACACTTTCTCGTTCTCCTCGTCTCTCTCGCTCTCTCTCAGTGGCTCAGCTTGTCAGTCCATTTTGCTTGTTTTCTCTAAGCCATCCCCTCTTTAGCAGAGATGCTCTTAAGCTCCTTGTTTTCCTCCTCCTCTGGCTCGCTCTCCATCTGAGCAAATTGCTTTGGACGATGCATCCAGGTTGGAGTGCCCTAGTTTCTTCTCTCCTCTCTTTCCCTCCTCTCATGTCCTTTCTTCCTCTGCCCGTCTCTGCATTCATTTATTCGGATAGGAAGACAAGGGAGAGGAGTGAAAGAGAGAGAAAATGAGAGAGGGGTCAAACAGGAGGAGGAGGAGGGTGAGAGTAAAACAAATAAGAGGATAAGGGGAGGGAAAATAGTCTTAAAGGACTAAAAATTGAGTTTCTGTCAATATGCCTTATCGCCTGCTGAAAGAGGATTGGTAGCAGTTTCCTCTCTGTGTCCAGAAAGCAGCAGCACAGCTGAGCTCCACAAAGTGGGCGTCTGCTGTCCACTGTAAGATGGATTAGACCTCGCACTGACTACAAGATGTTTGTTTGTCCAATATCTGGAATATAAAAAGAGTTGGAGACACAGTTCAACATTTTGAGAAACATGCTCATTCACTTCCTTACTGAGAGTGAATGAGAATAAATATGAAGCTACAGCCAAAAGATGGTTATCTTAGTGTAGCATATAGACAGGAAGAAGAGGAATACAGCTCACCTGGCTCTTTTCCTTTTTGTACAGAGTAGAGGTCCAGTGTGTAGGATTGTAATAGTGTGTAGATTTTAAGAGGATATATTGGCACAAATGGGATATAAGATAGTAAGTATGTTTCCTTCAGTGTGTAATCATCTCAAAATAAGTATCTTTGAGCAATTTTTTATCTAAATAGGGAGCAGGTCCTCATCCACAGAAACCGCCACCTTGCCATGTCTCTACAGTAGCTCAGAAGGGACAAACCAAAGACTGGCTCTAGATAGGAACATTTGTGTTCTTACGTTATTGTGTTATTGCTTCAGCCACCATAATTATCAGCCCCGCTGCAACGAGCAGTGTTGGAAAAAAAATAGATTGTTCCAATGAGAAATTGCTTTATTCAGTGTTTTTACTAATTTTAAATCACCTGGTCTGTTGATTTTGAGACCTTTGTGGATGATTTGGCTCCCTGTAAAAATCACCTAAATTTTTGGATTTTACGTTATCAGAGAAAAAAGGTGAGCACGCTCAAGCAGGTGCTTGGCTGGCGACCTGTCTGTGATGAGCAGAACAGTGTCAACGAAACATTGATTCATAACGTGAAACTGCTTTATTCAATGTTTTCACCAGTTTTAATCACCTGGTCATTTTGTTTTAAAGAGGGGGAGACCTCTGAAAATAATTCAGCTCCCAGTAAAGACCCCTGAACAATGAACAGTGAAGGAATTAAAACAGAGAGCTTGCACTTGGCACACGGTAGAAATTTTAGCTGGTTGCAATCTGCAATCCTCACCACTAGATGCCACTTAGTCTCGCTCACCAGACCTTTCTCAAGAAAAGAAAGGTCTGGCTGGGCCGACCCTCACTTTAAGATTGGAGAAAAAATGAGGTCTTAGACTATAGGAATAAAAGTGTACCTTTTATAAATGGGCGTATATATAAAGTTTGGAGCTGCTCCATAGCCAATGACTTGGGTAAGATGTAGATGACACTGAGAGCACCCAGGGGAATGTTCTAAGTATAGTATATACACTTTATGGGTCCACAAATTCAGGCTCCTATTCATTGTCTATGGAGCAGCTCCAAGTCAGAGAGTTTTGTGATATCTGGCTTCGAGAGAGAGTCGCTTCAAAAATATTGATTGAACTTTACTTGTCCATGGAAATAACATATTAGAATTCTTATTTTAGGTGATGTTCCCCTTTAAGATCACAGGGAAAACGTTTTGCACGTTTTGGTTCAGACACAATCTTGCTTCCTGTATTTCTTCCGACCTCACATACAGCTAACCGTTTGCCTCGTTGCTGCCTGGTGGGGATGTGAGATTCACATAAAAAAAGGAAGCTGGCAAGAACCAAAAGAAAATCCAACACTTTCTTTGTTCTTGCTCCATTTTGGGTACTACTAAATAGCAGCAGACAAAACTCTCAGCAACACTCAGGTACACTACTGCTGGAATTTCTTTTCAGCAGTACTGAGAAAATAACACCCATGGTGCATTTCATGGTATAGTTCAGGTGAAGTGTGAATTTCGGGTGATCCTTATTGCAATTACTGCTTATGTGACTTTACATGCTCTGGTAATGCCATGCCATGCATTAGTCACCGGCCTCTACTCTGAGTTTAAGTACCAGAGTTGGCTTTGTGAAAGAAATGACAGACTGAGTTATCTCCAAATGAATCAGCTTTGTGTTCAATGAGTGATTTTTTTCAATTCCAGCATGAATATCGTGAAGTGCTTTGGTTCAGACTGAGGTTATTTATCATTTTCTGCTTGTTGAAGTGTGACTTTTGTCCTGTGCATTAGTGGTACAACTTTAAGTCAATGAAAGAGCAAAATCTCAGATCATAAGGAATTTGAACTATTCATTTATTAGTCAGAGACCTTTTTGCTGCGCATTAGTAGTAAGCGATGTAAAACCTTAACCTCACACAACTGTACAGTATCTAGGGCACCTGTGATTTCAGTGAATTTCATTATCTTGTGTGAATGTGTTTAATGAAACACGGAGGTTGGAGGGTAATTCATTAATGCTCCACCAGGCAAGGTTTTTATGTAAAGGAGCATTCTGCTTATCAGTCCAAATCCCAAATTGGGGCCGCGACAGAGAAAGAGCATCCCATCCCCACTAATTGGGACGCTGTGGATTCAAACAGCGAAAGCATAAGGAGAGACAGCAAGACAGTGTTAAAAATGGAGCCAGTTAGTTAAATGAAAAGAGAGGGTTTGGAAGAACGGGAGAGGATTGGAGTGAGTTCATCAGATGAGAGGGAGAAAGTGATTTTGGCAGATTGGCAGCGAGATGAATCTGCTGTCTGAAGCCAATAAAGGCAAATGATTTTGTTGTGACATTAATGCTTGGAGCAGTCGGCACTCACGCCGCAGGACTACAAAGAGTTAAACAGATTATTGTAGGTATTAGCTACACTGCACTGTGCAGGGCTAGTGTTCATTCAGCAGTGAAAGGCCACCTCAGCAGGAAAATGTTCAGGGGAGAGGGAGTGAGAGCAGCAACCCCTTTTTACAGAAACAAAAACTGCAGAGAATAATGGATGTCCACCGTGTGCAATTAGTGCTTTTATCATTACACAACCTGCTGCTAACTGGGAGCAGAACAGGGACAGACCTGGACCCAAACCCTCTAAATTACCCCCGACTACTGCTTCAACAATAATGCTCCACGGTAGAGTGAAAAAAAAATAAAAATAAAATGGGAGAAAAAACTCTGACCAGTGATCTTTTTCATTTTTTCATATCTGAAAGTACAAAGCTTGCCTCTGCAGATTTTAGTCTGTTTAAGCACTTTGAGTAGCAAATATCAAGCTGTCTGTGGAAATGAAACCAGCTTTGAGTTTTGATTGTCACTTTCCATTCTGCAACAGATGTGATAGAACGACCCTCTGGTGTTTGTGTGAAGTGTGCATTTCTCTCTGCAGCTTTTTAGACTGCAGCAACGGCGTGCTGCAGAGTCACAGGGTGCTGAAGTAAAGTGGATTTGCACTTGTAGGGAAATTTGAGAGGTGTTAGGGAGTGTTTGTAACTTATTAGGAGGGAGTGGGTGGTGCAAAATGAACTGGGAAGGGACTTATGTTTTTATTTTTGGCTTATGGGAGGGACATACAACTTTAAATGGTTGGATTTTCATTCATCCATCCATTTTCTAACCGCTTATCCTATTGAGGGTCGTGGGGGGGGCTGGAGCCTATCCAGCTGACATTGGGCAAGAGGCAGGGTACACCCTGGACAGGTTGCCAGACTTTCACAGGGCTGACACATAGAGACAGACAACCATTCACACTCACATTCACATCTACGGGCGATTTGGTGACACCAACTAACCTGCATGTCTTTGGACTGTGGGAGGAAGCCGGAGTACCCAGAAAAAACCCACGCTGACACAGGGAGAACATGCAAACTCTGCAGAAAAGGGCTCCTCCACCCTGGGTTCAAACCAGGAACCCTCTTGCTGTGAGGCGACAGTGCTAACCACTGCATCACCATCAAAACTCATCATATGTCATTTAAAGTTTCATCAAAAATAAGCTGTTTGTAGAAACCAGATCATGTAAAAAATCATTCAACTCTGCATTCATGACAATAGGGAAAAAACAAGGCCCTTTCCAACTCCATAATTTAGTTCTCAACTTTTAACTTCTAACTTTAAAGCATCAAAGGGTACTTTTTTAAAATCTAATGATGTCCCCTGTGCCAAGTTACTGATATTATTCAGTGTATTTAAGAAAATGTTCATTATGCACATGGTGCTAATGCTGGCTGTGTGTGTGTACGGTAGGGGTGTGTGTGTGTATGACGTGTCGGTTTATAAAATATTGCTGGTTTTGTGTGTTACGACCAATGACAGCCGGCTGTCATTAACCCATATTCTCCTGAAGTGCACACACAGCTTGCATGATGATACGATTTGTAAGGAGGATTTGCATTTTGCTTAAGAAATTAGCTGTTTGTTGTGGTGATCACTCTCACTCTCAATTCTGTGCTTTTGCTCGTTGCATTGGCTCCAATACCTACATTTGGAGTGAAACTAAAAAAAGCATGTGGCCTATTTTTGAAGGCGGCAGGGTCATGCATTTCCTTCCTGTCACTCAGAGAGGCTCAAGGAAAATATTTGGAGCTTCAGGGACGGTCAAGATAAAAAGAAAAAGAAAAAAAAATGAAGTCACAGCCCTGGCACCACCCCTCCTCTGATAAATAAAGAACAGTCCCTTATGCAACTGAACTTTTCCCATGATTATGTTATCCAATTGATGTGGCAGACCATGGCAGTAATAGTTTGGATTTGCCACACTGCCATAGTAGCTGAGCTGTACCAAACCATTTCAGTCCCACTAATTGTCTGGGCTCCATTGCTGGGCCAAGCAGAGCTTAATTATGAGCACTAAGGAGCTCTTGTGTCCAGTGGACCACTCTAGTTATAGCTGGCGTCACCTAAACAGAAACACAAAACCTAGGTGCTGTTGCTGTTGCTATGCAACTGTTGGAAAACGCGTTTGAAGTGCAGGGCTCTTGTAACTAAAGTTAAAATTTGTTTTAACTTCTTCCACTCAAAGCTTGTTTGGCTGTGCCGGCCATCCTCATCTTGTCCTTCGAAAAATAATGAGGGAAAATTAAGGCAGCGCTGTAAAGGGAAGTTTTAAAACACACAGCCCTCACTCATTATCACTCATGTTCTCTGTAACAACATTCCTGTGGTTATTTTTTGAATGCTATTGCCAGAAAAAATGGCGGGTCAGTGGGGTGATGGTTTAAAAAACACACATTGTGCTCCAAACACTTTGATGTGGCCCAGGCTCCAGCTAATTCCCCCCTGTGCCTGCCGTGGGCTCGAGGCCATTGTATTATACAGTGCGCTCTGTACACTGCCAGACTATGAAAGACCCCATTTCACAGGCCTTTTCCTAGTCAATCTATCCTAGCCAGAGGCTGCTGCAGTGTTATGTTAGTGACCTTGGGGTCCATTTGCATTGGCATGGATTAAAGGCTGCCTCCAGCGGCCTCATCACTCCATTAATATTTCAACGCTACGCTCAAAAGTGTCCATTTGTAACAGCGATGTCTGATTAACTCCACCTCTCCTGATTCCAGTTAACTGAGGGCGCACATCATTGCATGTTATACAGCTGCAGATGTTTTGCATGCAAAGCCTGTCTGAAAGTGTTCAAATTGTTTGTGAGGTGGCCGGCGGGCTGAAAGATGGCACTAAACCAGTGGCTCCAGCGCTTTCTCCCCCTCAGGGCCCCGGTTCACAAATGATCAAATGTGCATGCCTGGCTCACGGATTTTTTTGTTTTTGTGTCAGGCTTTCATGGCTTGCTCCTCATTAAATTCAGAAAAAGGTCAATGTTCATTTTAGTGAAACAAAGTTTAACTTTACACCGTGAAGTATTTCTATCCTAACAAAAATGACTAAAAACTATTCTGAAAATCTGTTGGTTATCAAAGTCATTAATGGAACAAAAAATGACAAATATTTGGGGGTTCCAACTTCTCAAATATGACATTTGCTGCCTTTTTGTGTTTTACCTCTTAAGAAAATCCAAATCCCCTGGGTTTCAATAGACTATGGGTTGGACTGTCTTACTGTTTATGGACTAAACAATAATGGCTTTATTGGAAAAATCCTCAAGTCTGATAGACTGGCTATTAGATGAAGCTCAGATCAAAAACAATCCATGTTCTGATTACATCCCCACTACTGTTCTCTGTTGACTCAGATGCTGTTCTCTCTCGCACCTTGTATGTGTCACAACTGCAGCACAAACAAAAACTCTGTCTGTTTTAGCTCAGTTACAGGTAATTGTCCCCTCAGGGCTACAGGGCACAGCGAGGTGAGCTCAGGCTTACTCATCACTGGACAGTTCCTCAAACATTGTCTAGAAATCTTCACAATTGACTTGCAGTCTTGTTTTGTGTAAAGCTAATATACAAATGCATGCTGATGACTCTATATTGTACGTTGAAGCAAATGCAAATGCTAATGTAAGAAATTATATTGAATTAAATAATTTTGTGTTTATTATATTATGTATTTTCTGGCAATGTCCAGGAATTCTTTGTGTTTTCGCTTTGTGTGAGAGCGCTACATAACAAATCAAGCTCTAGCGAAAGTTCAGTCAGGAAGACAATCCTTTTCATGCTTAGGCTACAAGTTTTCTTTCTCACCCTGCCATTCACTCCTTGCGCGCCCGGTCACTCACTATCTCAAGGTGTCATTGTCTGGGTCTGTCAACTGGGTCATCAGCTGATTCACAATCAACCAATAGCTCATCGACACACCTTCTCTGTCAGCCTTTCATCTTGCTGCTCCTCATTTTAAATATGTGTCTATCTCTGCCGTAGTTCTTTCTTGCTGTAGTCGTATGTGCCCTCCGTCTATCCAACACCATCTAGTCTTTACTGTTTCATCAGCCTCATCTGCCAGTCAGCAGTCTCAGAGTCAGCAGCCACCACCAACAGTGTCTGGAAACCATGAGGGGATTTATCTTACTGCCACTCCGATGTCCCTCAATCACAAAATATCTCCCTCTGGTGTCCAAGCACCAAAGACTTTTGTTAGATCTTAATCAGCTCAAATCATCTTTTCATGTATACAGTCATTCTGTATTAAATATTATCTTTGCTTCATGCTTCTGTCTTCTCCAACTTTAAGTGGTTGTAAATTCTGTTACAGAGGAAAGCAAAAAGTTTAAAATATTTTAACTTTGAGTGGCAGTGCCATTTACCTTTGCCATTATTCTCTGCTGGCCTCACCTAATTTTCCTGTCCTGCTCTTGTCTACTAAATTGAAATCCAATTTGTCATCTAATGTCTGCCCAATTCCATGTGAATGAAGCATAAAAAAAGATAGTACTAATCATCTCAAAACCCAAATCCATTGTTTTGGGATTTAGCCATAACCTGTCAGTGCTGAGCATTTATTTGACTGGTGAACCTATACAACAGGTTCTGCGGTTAAATTACTGGATTTAACAATTGATAGTGGACACTCATGGTTATAACACATTGGCATAATTGTTAGGAAAATGGGAATATCATCTCCTTAGCAAGAAAATGCCATCCTTGTGTTCCAGGGCACAGTGTGGGGCAAGCAGTTAAATCTTTAAATTTAAACCACCTGGACTATTTTTCACCTGTATGGTGTTCAGCATCAAAAGGTGTTTTTTGAAACTACACATTTCCCAGAACAGAGCTGCTGGACTAGTACTACATTGGCCCCCATCAGAACGACCACAGACAGCACATGTCGTAAACTCTTATTGTTACCTGTAGAGAAACGACTTGCCTTGAGCACAGTCACATTCTTTAGCCATAGCGTTAACTCCACTAAACCAGAGTTTTTACACAGTCTGGTTACCAAAATGTAGTAATAAAATAAAAGTAAATCTGTCTGCAATCTATCCTATATATCAATGATTAAGTGCCATCTGTATGGTTCCAAATAAACAGCCAGGGTATTTATGTCTGCAGCAGTGAGACATAGAGGCAGTTACCTGTAGCTGTTTTTACCATCTTCCTGTGAATGAGCAGAGAGAGGTTTTGAGAGCAGGTAGTTATCTCCCTAATAGGGGTGACTCAAGCTCAGTTGACTGCAGATGCATGCTGGGATTCTGCCTCAAGGGAAGGAGTAACAACTTTTAAGACTGGAAGGGGGGCAGCTTTAACTGTGTGTTTGTAATGCTCAGACTTGGATGAGCTGGTGCTGCTGGCTAACTTTAATGATTGACTAATGACTCGCTCAAAGATGAGGAGCCCTTGATTAAAGTTTAGCTCAGAAGGGAGCAATTTATGTTATGTCTAAAGGGCACGGACGCACAAAGGTGGGCATTCAGCACTGCAACAATCCCAACTGACAAGGGGTGGAACAACAGTCTGTAAATAGTTGGCTATTTACCATAACTAATGGGCTATCAGAACATTGCTTTTTAATTCAAACAGCATGTGAAAGGATGCCTTTCAGAAGATATATGAAAAATAGATGTTTAAAAAATGTCCAAATGTAATTAATTCCTTTGATCTGACGTAAAATTGTCATCAGGTCAGATCAAAATGCAAGGGTGAGGGTCAGCTCATGGGTCAGCAAAACTTGGGGAGAGATTTGGAATGGTGGGGGATAATAAATTGCCTGTGTGATCTCATCACTACTTGTCATATTTTGACGCTTGGGCAGAAGCCTTTTGTATTGTATTTAGACACACAGGGTCAGCCGGTTCAGGCAACAAATCTACTTGTTTAGGGTTAGGAAAGGATTGGGAGTTGATTGATGTGACTAGCTGACATTACAAAACAACTTGTTGACTTTTAGTTTCACACGGGACATGACAGCCGGTCTCGTGGGTCAGAGTCCTATGCTTGTTGAACGAATCTAACTCCTCTCCCACCCGCCATAAGTGGACTTTCTCGCTCTTTATACTAAGTTTGTTGCTTAGATCATCTACTAATGACGCTGATGGATTTACATTGGAGTTTGTTGAAAGTTCTGTGCGTCTCATAAAGACGCTAAAGAGTGCATCTTATGCTGAGGGCCACTGATCAGGTGGCATTTTTTTGAGGCCCTGGGAGTGAGACCAAACAGACAGGCTGAATAGGCTGAGATAGACCAAAAAATTGCCAGGACAGTTTTGGAGCTGCTTTTTAGATCCATAAAATTTCTCAGATGCGAAGGACTTTCACTGCGGGGGCATAGCCATCAGGATGGAGTTTTATGGCAGCTAATGATGGAGTGGATGACGAGTGGGCACTCAGGGCATGTGAGTGGCTTCAGTGAAGAGACAACTAGATGTCCCACTCCATTCAAAATGAAATATTAGAAATGTTGGCACATGCACTCCAGAGAGAAATTGTCTGAGGCGAGGGAGCACACATTTTCTGGACTAACTGTTGATGCAACCACCAATGTAAGAATGTCTGAGCAGTTTTCCTGTGGTTCCTGTAAGCATGTACACATACATAGTCATATGTGCACACTTATAGTGTGCAGCTGCCCTTAGCAAAAATATGTTCCTACGCACATGCTAAAAGTAGATTTCTTTTTTACTATTTAGTGCTTTTTAACAAACCAATTTAACACATATCTAGAGCCATATTACATTATCTGACACAAAAAAAGATACAATTGTAATAATACGGTACCCTGCAATTCAAAGCTGATGTGATTCCCTTCAGCTGTGGTGGTGATTTAACTTTTTTGATAAATAAAAAAAGTCTAACTAAAATAAATCAATCATTTCCTCAATTATTTTATTTAATGCATTTCAAATTTTGAATCATAAGTGCCCCAGAAAATGATGTTTGCGATGACACCAACAACAATGACAATGATGCACTTGATAAGTTTTTGGCATGTCCCTAAGGAGGTTAAATTTCTCACTAAAATGCTGCTGTTCCTGGATCAGTGTCAGCCTTCTGAATTTAGCACATGGATTTAGTTACAGTTTTGCCCTTAACCTGCAGGCGTTTGGGGCCAGTGTGCTTTGGGAGTAGCATTAGCTGCTAAAGCTAGTACTTGTCTTGTGTTGCCCGCTGGTCCTGATCACACACACGTAGCATTTTTAAACAAGGTTCGAGGTACTACGGGCATATGTTATGATACTGTTCCATGTCTTTGAGGACTGATGAAGTGATGTAAAGATTTTTGCCAGAGTAAGACAGGGTGGTCAATTCTTTCAGTGTGTGAATTTTGTGAATGGCCTGAAACAGGTACATGATTAGGGAGCTAGCAAGTGAGCCAGAGGGTTGTATTGGTTAAATCATTAATCTTTACACCTCGACCTAGAAAGTATCTACTTCAAATAACATCTGGATGTTAAGTGCTGGATTAAAACTTCTATTTGTAACACTGCTGCCACCATTTAAGGGGAAATATTGTCTGCTTACTGTGGGTGTCTATGGACGTTCCTTTCGCTGGAAATTCTCCTTTTTTTCTTGAGCAGAAGATCTTAAGATTCCGTGTCAGTGCCCATTCATTTCTCTGCTTTCACCTCGTCAGTCACAGTGTCAGTTTGCTGTTTAAACAGCAAGCATTCTGTATTTTTTATAGAGACTCTTGCTTTTGGCTGTAGACTACAGGACAGTGTGCTCAACTGAAAGAGCTTCAATGTGAACCAATATGGGCTAATGTGTCATCTCACTACACATTGCACTTCACTGACACCACCGCCATTGACCCTGACACTCATTGACGCCTCTGCACACACACATTAGTGACAAACACACTCATACTGAAGCTTGTCCCTGCTGATTGTATCATCCAGCCAAGTGGAGGGTTAAATCCAGTCTTTATGTCAGCTTCACAGGTTCTGAGGGGTTCTTTACCAGACTGAGGTCATGTACTCTTTCACACAGAAAGTAGGGAGCATGTTTAAATGTTTAAACTGCCCTCATTGTACTATATGCCATATGGTGAAGCTGGGGTGCATACATATTTTACATTGGTGGCCTCAGGACCAGTCAGACCCCTCACACACTTTTGATTTATTCAGGATTTGAAGGAAGAAAAAAAAACAAAAAAACAATTCCGACCCTGAATATTTTTGCTCTCATTGCATTAATTTTATTTCTGTATTGATTTTGTTGTAGAGGTGTTTTTTTTTTAATTCCCAGTGAAATAGACTGACATTCACAATATGTGTCTTTATTTTATCTGCAGAGGATTAATGCTCATAAATGTGTTTCTTAGCCCGTCATTGATGTATGCCCTGATTCTCACCATTTTTACTTTACTACAGGTGGAAACAGATAGTTATATCATTACTTCTATATATGAAATTACATAATGACAAAAATTAGAGGTCAATTTTTAAAGGCCATTAATATAACGATAGTTTGAAAAAGGAAAAATATGATAGCTGATTAATCTGACCACCAACCTGAAACACTGAGGGCTTTTAATTTGAAACAGGAAATCGTGGCATTCACACTGTCACAGGCTTTCACATTTTTAGGGCTGGACCAGCTGTCGTGGTCCAGGAAAAAAATTATGATAAATATATGTTTAAATGAAAAACAATATACTTAGACAATGGTTGCAGCGATATACCGTGAAACAGTGGAATATGGTATGACAATTGATGGTTATCATACTGTGTACATTTGCTTATCATATAAAAAATGTGACTGTATGGAGAATTTCATCTGTGGGAGTGCTTTGCCTCTTCTCCTAAACTACCTATAAGACTTTTTACAGATATTTCCAGTCTAAAAATGGTTTCAAGTTTTAATTATGAGAAAGCATGTCCATCCATCCATTTTCATCCGCTTATCCAAAGCTGGGTCGTTGGGGCATCAGGCTGAGCAAAGTAGGCTATTCCAGACGTCCCTCTCCCCGACAACGCTTTCCAGCTCCTCCTGGGGGACCCAGAGGCGTTCCCAGGCCAGATGAGATATGTAGTCCCTCCGGCGTGGTCTGGGTTTGCCCTGGGGCCTCCTACCAATGGAACGTGCCTGGAACACCTGATCAGATGCCCGAACCACCTCAACTGACCCCTTTCGATGCAAATGAGCAGTGGCTCTACTCCGAACTCCCTCTGGATGTCCAAGCTTCTTACTCTATCTCTAAGGCTGAGCCCAGCCAGCCTCCTCTGAGGAAACTCATTTTGGCCGCTGCATCTGCGACCTCACTCTTTCGGTCATTCCCCATAGCACATGACCATAGGTGAGGGTAGGGACGTAGATGGACCAGTAAATCGAAAGTTTTGTATTCTGGCTCAGCTCCATCTTCACCACGACTGTCCAGCACAGCGCCCGCATCACTGCAGATGCTGCGCTAAACTGCTGATCCATCTCACGTTCCATTCTACTCTCAGGTGAACAGGACCCCGAGATACTTGAACATCCCTCGCTTGGGGCAGTGACTCACTCCCAACCCGGAAAGCATGTGTACAACCAAAAAAAGACCCTTCCTGTTTTCATTATAATATGTTAATAATAATATTAAGGAGAATCATAAGGGTCACTATGGTTATTGTATTGTGAAAATCTCGTACCGTTGCAACCCTAATGTAGACACACTCATGCAGCAGAAGGGACCTGTTTTGTCTGGAGCTGTACCCACTGAGTGGCTCCTTTTTGCTTGATTAAAAACATTTTATCCCTCTTCAGCTCCGGCCGGTGTTGTACGCCCCTGCATGACTAGTGGAGGCTGTGCAGCCATCGGCCACTATCGGAGCCACATTTTGCTGATATTGATAATTTGTAAAACGTCCTATTGGTGCGGATTAATTGGTCAAACCGATAAATCTGTAAGCCTCTACAAAATATTGCTACTATCAGCAATGGGAAAAACAAATCTGTAATCTAAAAACTAAACTTACAGTGTTTCTTTTCTCCTTTAGAACAAACAAATGGATCAGTTGGCCAAAATGCATTGCAACCATAATCCAGTGTATCTCTTTTGCATGAGTGATGTGACTCTTATCATTTTTTCATTGGATTAACTTTCCCTCGGGTGCAGCTCTTCATTCTCAGAGCGTATCTCGCTGCTGGATTTTTGAGGCACGTTCAGGCACATTAATTCATTTCTGGGAAATGTAGGAATTTACTTACTGAGGTAAAAGTTGACATGCCAGGGTGACATTCAGAGCATTAAAGGAGTTTTTCTTTATTAATAATGGACTCTTTCTATCACAGACTGATATGTACTGTAAGTCAAAAGGTCATAGTGTGGAATTTCCTTTTTATATTTTCAACTTTCAGTTCTCAAAGTTTTTCTTGTGATCACTTTTCTTATGAAGCATTAGCACCAAGAGTTAAAGTGGTGTAGACATACTATGTTGAGTGAAGAAAACAGTAGCCTCAGTGTTTGTATTCCTACTTTTGTCTGCATCAAGGTTTTCTAAGTTTTTATCACACAGAAAAGGAGAGAGACTGAAAGCTGTCTGGTTCAGAGACATTCAGATGTCTTTCAGATTGAACTGCTTTACTTTTGCTGTGTCATGTTCAAGGACATTTGTCTCTGCCAATAATACAAAGGAATATATGTAAGAGTTGCATCAGTAAAGACGGTCGGACGGACAGTATGTTCTCCTCCATTTACCAAGCTTTCTTGACAGCAGTTTTATCAGGTCAGGTTGTATCTTAGATGAACTCCTTGATTATCAAATCAGACCATAATTTGAGTTGTTGTGAGCCAGTGTCAATTAAGATATTTAAACCTGGAGTGTCATTTCATTAAATCACTTTTAAATTTTTGAATGCTCTTTTGCAAGCTTCATTTGCAGAGTTTCATTACAAAACAATATACCTGCTTCACAGCTTGTGCGTAACCTGCACTGTAAAAAAGAGGAATTCAAGGAACACTGACTCATGAATTCCAGGTCAGTATTATAATTTAGGTGAGCCAAATTGAAATATAATTTCATTTTGAATATTTTGTTCCATTTCAGTGATTTTCAAATAGGTGGCATTATGCAAGCGTCCTTCATTTATTCAGCCTCAAAAGGACAGGTTTAAAAAAAAAAGCATTTGACTGCTTATAATTTAACAGCTGGCTCTCACTGCTATTGATTTGCTTTCAGCTGTTGAACTGACCAGACTTGACGTACTGCATTGCAACTCAGAACTCGTCTTGAGACTTGACCCCTTTGGCTGAATATTACTGAGGCCTGAACCCTTGTGACATTTTAAGTGTAAGTCTTTATGGTCCACCTCCGAGTAAAGCAAAGATGCTGTAAAAATGAGGTTACAACAAAACCACAGCTGTGATTTAAATGGGGCACAGGCCCCGCGGGTGCATCCACAGAGGTGGTGCATCTGAAGGTTGCAGAGTTTAAAATAACATCATGTGATGTTTAATTACCTGTCGAAGAAGCTGGTGGATGGCTACAGTTTTACTCTGAACAGCACCTGGCGGGTGTTAGTTTACTTTTTTTTTTTTTTTTTTTAACAAGTAATGATCAGTCTTTTTGCATGCTGGTATTTTCTGTTCCAGTAAGCATGACCGTTGGAGCTGTGGGAGGCAGAGTATGGAGGACACCAAGAGGGATTTAGTTTAAACTCACTTTTGCAGGTAGATGCCAAACTAAATTCACCAATTACTTTCACTATTTCATCAGTCCAGTGGGTTTTGGCATCAGAAAGAAACATTTTTGACTTCTTTTTTTTTTGCATGCGTAATGGGAGAAGCCATCCGTACATCTCTTATGGGCAGTGAAGTAAACCAAAATTGCTGGAAGCAATGACTCCACAAAATATGGACTTTTGAGACTGTCCTCCTGAGACTCTCCTCTCTCAGAAGTAGAGTCAGGTGTAGTTTCTGACTACAAAAACCTCTTTGAGAAAAGGTTGAGGTGCGTGGTTGAGCCTAACTATGTTCAAGTCCTATCTCTCACCAGCAGTCAGTGTTGTTGTTGTTTTTTTTTCAACAATGAAGGTAATTCTTTGCCATCTCTGACCATGACCACACCTTTCACAACCCAATCGCCAGGGAAAAAAAAACATGTCATTGTGCACTGTAAAAAGCAAAGTATTTGTTGTAATAATATGACAGGACAAGCTGAGGTAATTTCGTAATGACTCAACTAGTCTCAAATTCAGTTAGCTTAAAATTTTAAGGCAGCCTGGATTTTAACTTTTTTTTAAGTTTAAACACAAAGTTCTTTTTCACAGAGTACCTTTCTGTTAACCATAGATACATTCAATTTACATGTTATTATGTTATTATATTATGTAAATTGATACATTCAATTTACATGTTACTATGTAGCGGATTCAGTGAAACTTTATGTTTTAGCAACACTATGGTTAATGTGTGGTTAGCTTTAGGCACAAAAACCACTTGGTTATGGTTAGGAAAAGATCCTGTTTTGACTTCAAATATTTGGTTTGGGGAGCAAAATCTTGGCAGGAAAAGGAGTGATTTCTTTTCATGCTACTATCTAACACCCATGTTTGGAGCCTGAAAAGCCGCTGGACAAATAGCAACTGAAAAAACAGTAGATAGTCCGCTAAAACCCCATGTTTGGAGCCTAAATAGATGCAGGATGAACGCAGACTGGTCGCTATTAAACACGTTTGAAGCTTTAAAAGCCACTGGAAACAGCGACAGGTTGCTACAAAACACCCATGTTTGGAGCCTAAAAAGCTGCTGGATATACACCAATGGGTTGCTTCTAAACACACAAGTTTGGTCCCAAAAAATACTAGGCAAACAGCAACTAGTCACTAAAAAAGCTGCTGGAAAAATTGTGGACGGGTTGCTACAAAACCCAACATGTCCCCAAGTGGCTTTTTAGGCTCCAAACATGGGTGTTTTGTGGCATCTGTGTTTCCCATGTTTGGAGCCTAACAGGCTGCTTGAAACACAGCAGTGACTGACTATATCACAACCAGTTTTGTTGTTTGTTAGCCTTGGTGACATAGCATCCACCACACCCACCATCCCTTACAGCTCCAGATGACAAAGTCAGCTCATTTACTACATCATTTTAGAGGCCTTGACGTGATGTATATGAAATGTGCAAAACTGAAGTATTCGTGGTTTGTAGAAATGTACAATGCCAATATTTTCTTTAAAAGACTGGACTGCCTTTAAAGATAGGAATGGCAGATCGGGACACCTAGAAGAATCATCTTGGAACATTTTTACGGGTCATTTTGACAGACAATGACAAAATCATTTTTTGTCTTAAGCCACGAGGACTTATTGGACTTTGTGTTGCTGTATTTTTAAATCCCCCAGAGAGGAGAACATGACTATAAATCCCTGGAGTGCAGGTGCTAGTGAACAAAGGGAGTACAATCCTCTGTAAGGGCTAAATGCAGGTGAAAAATATGTACTGGTCTTCTACTAATATTGCAATGGAAGCAAGATTCTCCGTGTTAAGTCAGAGATTTTCAAGTCTTTGGCCGATCATGCGCCTTTGTTGGTTTTCCAAGTTGGACCAGTGTAATAATTCCAACATACCAGCTGGGAAAATCTTTGTTTTGAATGCAATGAAGCACAGGCAGCTGCAGTGAAAATGCATCAGCACGTGTTTGGTGTCTGCTGGGTGATTTGACACCCTGCAGTCGACAGCAGAGCAAAGTGTTTAGTGAGTGAGGAAGCTCCGGCAGACCTCAGACGGCGGAGGAATAACACACTGTGACTGTTCTATTAGGCCTGGTGACTATACCGCACCTCATTAGACACACTGTGCGCGCCAACTGGAGGCTTGTGTATGTGTGTGTGTGTGTGTGTGTGTGTGTGGCGAAGAGTGAAAGGAAAAGAGAATGAAACATTTAAAAATGAGAAAAAAACACATTCATCACTGTAAAAGTTTGACACAGTGAATGTTTTTTTAATGCATTTTTTTTAGTTGATTGATAGAAAATTCATTGACTGTAATTCCGATAATGGATGAATCGTATTAGTCATTCATCGAGCTAAAATGCCAAATGGTTTGAGCTTTTTAAAAGTATTTGCTGCTTCTCTTTTTCAAATTGAATATCCTTGAGTTTTGGACGGTTTGTTGGACAAAATATGTACTTGAGAGAGATCAACTTAAACTCAGGGACGAGGAATAAATAAAGAGCGTCTACCTGTTTGGTTGTGAAATGTGTGTCCTTTCCTGCAACTGTGTTTGCGTGCCACAGCAGTGACAGCAGAGCACACAGGAATGACTGTTGACAAGTTGCTAATTAGCAATCAGAACAAGATGCCTGGGCTGGAAAAGAGATCTTTGTTTCACAGTGACACACACACACACACACACACACACACACACACACACACACACACAAACTCACACACACACGCTCCATTTTTCCATGTCACAGAGCACTTCCTGCGTTCTTTGGGGACCTGCTGTCACTGATGTGGAATCTGTATTTAGAGTGTCACACTGAGCTGTGGCAAAAGGTTAGGGAACACACACATACACACACATACACCCCCATGCTGTGTGTAGGCAGTGATGATGATTGTGATCATGGCTCGCTGTCGCTGGAACTGTTTAAAGACGCCTGTCATTTGGTTTCAGCTGTGATAATGACACCCAGGTGCTTATTGTAATGAGGGGTGAGTGTTTTTTTTTTCTGGAAGGGTGAGCAAAGGATGATGTTTTTGAGCTAAAATTAAATGCCCATGTCTTTTCTGCTATTAAAAAAATATTGTTTGTTCAACCACAATTAGTTGTAGGCTAATGGTCACATTTTATTTGTTTGAATATGCTGTTTGGATTGTCTTGTTTAAGGGGCTTTTATTGGACATTTTAATATTATGAAACCAATAATACCAGATTAATGAACATGCACTGGAGTCATAGCTTTAAGCAAATACGACAGATGCTGATGCACTTGTAATCCACTGCTCAAAGTGCAGAATTGTAACTGTAAGCTCATTCTTTTTTCAAGCTTTTAAAATGAATTCAATTCTATCGATGGAAACTCTGCAAACAAGGCAGCCCCTAAAACCTGGAGATATGTTGCTATTTCTGTTTGTAGTTAGGGTTTAAAAACATTTTTAACCACCAAAAATGTTCTGTTTTTTTTTTTTTGGCAGAGGTCTCTTCTGTAAAGAGAATAAAATGGAAAATCATTAGCTGGAGTTTTAAGACAGGACTGAAAATATCACAGAGTTAGGGCCTGGCTGAAAAACTTTTTTCAATGCATGTTGTTAAAGGGTGTTTCAAAATCTCTCCATGTGAAAATATAGTTTCCACTGGTAGAGTTTTTGATCAGTATGTGGAGAAAAATAATTGTCTAAGGACAAAACAAACTTAAAGGAAGGAAAATTACACCAAATGCCAAAGATGACCATTGAACCAAGAAAAGTTACAATACAAACATTTGCTATCATGTGAACAAAGACTAGAAAGCATCTGAGCCAAGACAATACATACTGCATATATTCAAATGTGCTCAAAATGTGCCTGCCCCCTGCCAATATGTTGATAAAAGATATAAATTCACACTCACAAAAAAAAAAAAATGCTTTGCCACAACAGGCAGCCACACACCACTGTCTGAAATAATCATAAAGATTACCCCAGCATAATCGCAATCAGTGTCAAACACTGTAGCCTACTGACTCTCTGTTTAATGACTTTCAAATTTATTAAGAAGTGGAAAACTAAAATGTCTTATGAGTGTTACGTAGTCAAAAATCACTATCTGTTACCATTCCCATCAGTTGCTGATGGGAGACTTATTTTTGTGTCACCATTCCAATAATAACACTCCAGTCAGAACATGCTTGACAAAATAACGCTAAAATTTTACTGTGGGTGGCACAGTGGTGCAGTGGTAACACTACAAAACAAGAGGGTCCTGGGTGAAAACCTGCCGGCTGTCTTGGGCTCTTCTTTGTGGAGTTTGCATGTTTTTCTCCAGTCAGCCTGGGTTTTTGCTTGGTTCACCAGCTAACCCTCCAACCAAAAAGCTTGATCCATCAGGCAACTTGTCCTCCCTCTGGGATGTTTTTTAGCCTTACGAAACAAGGGGCTAGAGAGATTAGTCAGCTGGTAAATATGAGCCTTGAGGCTGATCGATAAGATCTCCAAATGGTCACTCCTGGTAGGAGACAGGACAGCAACCTTTGACTCTTTGAATGCCCTTCCATCCACCCTGAAAGCCTCCCAGAGACCTTTTGTGTTGGTGTAAGAACACTGCTTTCACTTTCAGTGGAAACTCTGGCTGTTTTACTGTAGGCTGTTGAAACAGACAACCAAGGCCGTTGTTTTTTTTTGTTTGTTTTTTTTTTCCCCAAGAAGACTGCTTCAAAATGCAGAAGCAACTAGCGTATTGACGCCAATGTCAGAACAACTACCAGCATGTCTCTTACATATTGTTAAGTCTTTGTGCAGAGATCTCAGGTCTTTGCAAACAAGACAGATGAATCGGATTGCCTCAGATGTAAAGAAAGCGTTACAAGGTAAACAAGGTGATATTAAAGCATGAATCACAATCGCAAGGTCAGCCGAGGATAGGAAGGTTTCATCCGTACAACTTTCATACATGATTATCAAAGCAGAGATTTGTCTCAGATATCACTGCCAGGTTTGAAGCAGCAGTCTTTCAGGAGAACATTGATGTCATCGAGTTGAGTTTTAACATCGTGTTTTTATATGTCTACTTATTGCACAATGGGTGACGTACACAATTAGATATTTCATTGAGTCTGTTTTGTGCTATTTAAGTTCAGATTTAAGGACCACTGTGTCAGCTACTTCAAAATACGCAGACAAAGATAGGGCAGGTTGGAGTGTTTTCATTGATTGTTTTGTGATGATGACTTTGATTTTTTTCTGCCGTTGTCATGTGACTGACAGTAAGAGTAAGAGCATGACAGTGCAGCACCAATACGAAAACATACAACAAACTGAAACTCACTTTGTTACTGTGATAGATGAGGAAACCGAAACAGCTCTGAGGGTGGAGATACGGTTTATGTTCCACCAGGGGTGTAACAATATATGTAACAATTCTGAATTGATAGATCGGTTCAGTGATCAACAATTGAATATTATAGACCCAAAGTGAAAACATCAGTACATATTGTCATCTGTAAGATAGGCTTGATTTTGAAGTTCCCATGGCACGTCTGTGTCACCATTTTGTCTAAGTGCACCTCCTTCCTCAGCATTCAAACAGTGCTAGTGACCTAGCACTAGGCCTGGACAATATGGCCTATACATACGAAGTATCACAATATTTTTAGGCTTTATCGTGATACACGATATATATCGCAATATTTTGAAATTTCCTCTAAACTTCGGTAGACTACTTAAGTACTAAACTACTGAATAAACTACAGTTACAATAAAAAAGTTGTCAATGTTATATAATAAAATAAAAAATGAAATAAAATAAAATATTTAAATAAAATAAAATATTGTTATAATAAAGTTGAGTTGAGTAAGGTTGCCTCCTGTTATATTAAAGTTAGATAAAGTGCTGATATAATAAAGTTGAAAAATGTACTGTTATAATAAAGTTAAATAAAATGCTGTTATCATATAATGAACTAAAATAAAGTTATTGTTGATTTTATCCTAAAGCATCCACTCATCTTGGGCTGAAAGTGTGTGATGTTTTTGCTGTGAACTTGACGCTTCCAGTCAACAGTAAGATGTTAGCAGTTAGCAGGCAATTAAAAAGTTACTACAGTGCTGTTTAATGTGAGGATTTATTCACTGTTTTCTGGAAACAAATTAACACCTCTCCAGTTTTTGTATGAATAATATTTGCAGGTTGCAATGATAATACATAGCTGTGAGCTGGAGCTCTGCTGATACCAAAACACGCCTCACCAGCTCACACACTATTGCACATGGAGAGAGTGGTCTGGGTAGGCAGGGAAGTGTGTGTGACACGTCATGTTTGTGTCTGTGGGAGATAGCCATAGGAGAGAGCGAGAGAACTGAAACCCTGAAAAAAATGACATGATAATATATACTTGATGTTTGTGAGATAGTCACTTTATAAATATAGCTAGCACCAGGCAGATAATGGAAAGCAGCCAAACAAAAAAAAAGACAAGGATATTAAGTGATACTGTCACTTATTGATCACAGGCCCCTGAATTGAATCGAATCAAAATCGTGTCTTGGCACACTTTGTGATATCAGCAGACTATTGTATCGCTGTCCAAAGTATTGATATACCGTATCGTGATGAAACTTGTGACTTACACCCCTACTTCCCACTGTATTATGTCAGTGTAAAGTGACTGAGTCATGCCAGCAAAGAAACCGCTACGCTGCAAATGCAACTTAAAATGTGAATTGAAACTGAGAGAGTTGGCGTTATGGAAAGGAGAACAAAGAGAGAGAACCGGAGGAAATGAAGGGGAAAATCTTAACGGATCAGAATCGAGGGACAAGGAGAGAAATAAATCCACCGCGCTGAACGTTACAGCAGCTGAAGAGCTGATTCAGGAGAGTTCACTGCTAATGAAAGGCACGAGCTGCCACCGAGGGAGAGAAAGAAGAGGCATACAGGGGCAGAGTGGGAAAGTGTGAGGAAGAGGAGGAACGACAAAGCCTGCAGAGACAAAATGAGAGAGACGTGAAGTGACAGAAGGAGGAGGAGAGGCAGAGTACACGCTGAAGTCTCAATGAAATGAAAAATGACTGTCCTTTTTACCTTGTTAGCCAGTTCTCCATGTCACACTGTACACCCTCTAATATTACATCTTGTAATAAAATACCATGGACCACAGACTCTTACTGGCTACTTAGTGACAAACCAGAATATGTGGATAAATGGTCCAATATTTCATATTAAACCAGTGTTTATTTGGAAAATCATGTTTAATAGACAGTGTGGTTGCTTTCTGGTGGCTGGCTTTCAAAGGAATACCAAATTTACGATAACACAAGAAGGGTTTGGTTGTGAAAGCTGGTTCCAGTTTGTATGTGGTCCCAGGTTGGCAGAACATCCAGATTCACTAAGCTCTAGGATCTCTTATCAGACGTTTTATTTCCTCTTGATCTGTTTTTAGTAAGAACAAGAGCTGAACGATAAGAACATTAATCAATTAGTTGATCAACGGAAACATTTGCAAGATTTTTATAGTAGATGTGAGGATGTGCTACTTTTCTTTGTCTCACGTCATGAGTCTCAGGGTGTTGGTTGAACAAATCTGATGGCATGACCTTTGGCTTTAGGTAGCGGAAATGGGCATTTTATGGACCAGATGATTAGATCATTTATGAATATCTTACTATATAATGACGAAAACTCTGTGTGTGTGTGTGTGTGTGTGTCCCATGTTTTTCTCCTCACTGACTTGGTCAATCCATGTGAAATTTGGCACAGTGGTAGAGGCTCATAGGAGGATGCGAATGGAGCAATATTACATCAATTGGCCAAAGGGGGGCGCTATAACAACCGATTGAAATTGCAAACTTTGAATGGGCATATCTCATGCCCCATATGTCCTAGCGACATGAAACTTTGCACAGAGATGCCTCTCCTCATGAGGAACAAATTTGCCTCAAGAACCCATAACTTCCGATTATATAGATTTTCTGCCATTTTGAATTTTTTGAAAAACACTTAAAATCGATCTCTTCCTAGGAAGTTTGACCGATCTGCATGAAACTCGGTGAACATAATCTAGGGACCAATATCTAAAGTTCCCTCTTGGCAAAAGTAGGAAAACTTACTAAAACTGAGCTTCTATAAGGCAATGACTTTAACTATCTGCTTTTCAACGTGCTACCTCAACTACTAATGTACAGTTTTAGGCCACTAACTATCCCACTATTGGCAATGGTACTACTGTACTTTCAATAAAGCAATCGTACTATCAAATTCACTAAAACTCTGTCTGAATACATTGCTCTCCTTAATGGGTTCAGTTGACTATTTAATCTGCAATTTCCTATGACCTGTATCCCAAACACACACCATGTGAAACTTAACGTGGGCAACTGTGCACTCAATGGGTATGGACTAGTTATGATTATTCAGTAAAGAAAATAATGGTGAATTGTACCCCTACAAAGAACAATGGACGAAAACATTCAGGAAGCAGGCTTCCTTTCTTAGCTGATGCTGACCATTATTTTTTTTAATTGAAATGACAACTATCTCAGATGGCAGATTACATCAGCTGTAGCTAATTAATTCTGTTGGTAAGTTGACCAAAGGCTAAGGCCAAATTGTCACTTGGCACTTGTCTAGTTAATATGCTGTCTGCAAGCCAGTGTCTGTAATCAGTCAAAGATTGTTTGATGAAGAAAGAAACACCACTCTATGTTCATGAGCCAACTGAGAACTGTTTTTGTCTTAGTTCAACAAGACAAACAGAGAGTTCTCCATTTCATTCTCAGAAGTCTGAATTTCATATTTAAACTTTTATTAGTATAGTAAAATTATTACTGCCTGTTGTTAAGTACTGAAGCCCTGTCACGCCCCTTGCTGTGTGATGCTGATGCTAAAGGCACCCTTTGGTGCCTGTGTAGCCCTTTGTTCTGCCTGGCCTGCCTACGATCACGGAATGGGGGGCAGAGTTGTCTTGACTTTAAGCCAGCAGCAGGGATAGTAACAGTGCCAAATTGGTATCTGTGTGTTGTTTTTGTTATTGCAATGTTATGCCATTGTTATTGCTTAGAAAGCGCTGTCAACAAATATGTCATATGTCACACTAGAGGTAAATGCTTTTGTGTTGGACATCTCACCTGTCACGCCTCTTGCTGCCGGGATGTCAGCATGATATCTAAAATCACACATTGGGGTGACATGATGCCGTTGTTGTTTGGTCCTGTTTTAAAAAAAGCAAAGGCTGCTTGATAAAGGAACTTAATAGCAGCCCTACTGTGCAATCTCTATGGAAAAAGGGCTTTTGTGATGCACCGTGCTTTCAACTAACTCCATTGTAAACCCATCAGCATCAATATTTGACACTCATAGCAACTCACGTAGGTTGAAGAGAGAGAAAGTCTGCGTAGGAAGAGAGGGAGGGGACGGGAGGTGGATGGGTTGAACAAACACAGACTTTCACCCAGGAGACTGCTGTTCCCATCCCATGTGAAAATAGAAGTCCATGCTGTTATAAAGTAACATCATGTACTTTGAATCCTTCCATCACATGATGTATTTATGCTATGTTACATACTTATTCTTACCCAGAACATAATATTTTTTTCTAAACCTAACCAAAGATTTTATACGTAAACCTAATGGTTACACAAAGGATGATCATAGAGATACAACAGGGTGCCTTTGGCGTTGATATTATAGGCCCAGGGGCATAAGAAGCCATCTGTATTGGACAACATGGGATGAGAACATGTAAATTCTACATCAAGATTTTAAAGCAAGTAACTCACCTCTTTATTCAATGTTTCCGATAAATATTTGATCAACATTTGATATCTTTTGCTCCTTATCTTATTGTCAGGTTTTACCTATAGGTTGTGAACATGAATTACTCAACCACTTATAAATCTGGTGCCAACAAAGACTGGTTACAGTTGAATCTTTCAGGTTTAGTTCATTCTAAGTTTAGTTTCTTACAAATGTCCAACACCAGATGTGATTAGATTTGATAAGAGATTCACACAGATTTCAGACTCAGTAAATACCACTGAATCCCCGGCTCCAAATTATATGCAAACTAGTTCTGAACTCTGTAAAGTCTGTCTCGCCGAAATATAGTTTTAACTGCAAATTCAGTGTGTCACATAACATCCTTGAAATGCCATTTCCTAGTTACTTTATGGAACTGAGCTGTCACTGAGATGGAGAGAGGAACATGCAGAAAGTGAGTGTAGGTAAGTGGGTGCAGGAGGGAGGAAGAAAGAAGCTGAGAGATGAGCAGAGACGAGGTGGATGGAAAGAAAGAAGGGAAAGAGGCGCTGTATGAAACAAAGTGGATGCATGTGGTGTTGCCTTATTATAGGATAAACAGAAGGACTCGGATAAGGAGGTCGGGGTGGTAATGGCAGTAACGAGCAGGAGGGGGGGTCAGGGTCTGGGGGTGTTGAGCAAAGAAAAGACAGAAAAAGTTATGGAGTCAACAACTTTCCTTAATGAGCAAAAGTGATGAAATTCCAGGGAGCGCGAGAGAGGGGGAGTGAGATATTGAGCGCGCAAGGTTGAAACAATGAGTGTCAAGTGGGAGAGGGAGCAGATATGAGGCAGAAACAGAGGACTCACTGAGAGCAAGAAAAGATTCAAAAAGGTGAAAGAAAGGAGAGATGGTTGTTGATGAGGATTTCTGTGGCGTTAAAGGTGTGTATTTGTGTGTGTACATTGCAGGGTGGGAACAGGATGGAAAGAAAAAGGTGACAGTAAAATTCTTCAGTTACCACCTGTGGTTTCCTGCCGTAGAAAGAGAAGGCACGAGGGACCATTGCATGTCAGGGCTCATTCCACAACATTATTAGAGCTCCGTTTCTGCACTCAAATCATTCTTTTGTATTCATTCCTTAATATTTCTCAAGTATAGGTGCATGTGCATCCTTGAGAACATGTAGCCAAAAGAGGTCTGATGGCTGCTAATAGCTTCAATTTCAATAATATAGCCTAATAGGTTTAACTTTTTTGTCAGCAGTCATTTGGTAATAGTAGTCATTATGCTGTCAGCTTGCCTGCTTTTACCTTGCTCTACAAAGCGCCCTCTGTGCCTCACAGGCAGGTACAGAAATTACCAGACTAAGAGTGACCATGTTGCAGGTGATGTAGCCTTTAGACGGCCAGAAATCTCAGATTGGGTCCTGACGTGTACAAGGATTGGATTTTGATTGATTTTTCTATATTGATTTTTATTCTCCACTCCATCTCTGCTCCGGTTGCTCTCTTCTTTCCAACTTAATGGATTCTTCAAGGATTTGGTTAACTTGTCAGCAACAAGCATGCTGGCTCAATCCTCTGGACCACAACATGACTCCTCACATAGAATAGTCTCCCAAAGTGTACTTGAATGTCTGAAAGCTTGAATTTGAAGCCAAAGAAGATGAGTTTGTTTTGTTTTATTTGCATAATTGATTTCTGTGCTGAGAGTTATTGCCTCAGCTCTTTACTGTTCTGATATAATCAAATGAAATTTGGAGTAAAGTGGGTGATATCGAGCCGCAGAACTTGCTGAAACAGAAAATATGCGCCATTATTGTTTGTCTGCCCGAGCATTGTGATGCAATATTGGGATTGTATTGTTTGGGGAGGTCTCTGATGAAGTCAGCCAGAGTGAGCTGCACAGGTCTGGTATTGTTTTTCTTGCCCAATTCAGGCGATTCAATAAGTGTGTTTTCAATGGAATCTGATAATGATATAAATAAAGAAAACATTTTAGAGCTAATCTTCCATTATTAACTGATGAATAAGAATGTGAGCAAATACTGTGGATGAATTATTCTTGGACCGTTTGTTTCCATTGGTGCCATTTTGAAAATTGTGAACTTTTGCCTATAATCTAGAAAAATAAATATCATAAATATATATATTGCTGCTGGTTTCAACATCAAGCAAGACCTTAAGGATGACCAGTCTTTTCTGAAACAGACATGGACGATAAATATTTAAAACATGGATGTATCAAGAGAAATACAACTAACAGAGAGGCTGAGAGTACAACACACACACAGAGGAAGCATGACTTCATTCTCGGCTCATGATGCCATTACTCCACTATATCTTTACATAGCAAATAGAGGTTTGTTGCTATATTAATGCTCTGAATATCGTGTAGAGCTCCTTAAAAGTGCCCATGGAAATGGATCTCTGAACACCTACAAACCCATGGCAGAATCCATCTGGCAGACTCCATCATGGCAAACTCCATCTGCTGATATGATATGATTGATAGCTCCAGAGCAGCGACTGAGTGGATGTTGTAATGAGATTGTACAAATTCATAGGTTGTGTATTGTGCTACTGAACTACTGTCAATGCATCTAATATTTACACTTTGGGGCTTGAGAAGCAACATGTTCACAATGGCAATGTTAAAATGCTAATGTCGTGATAGCAAGCTAACAATTGTGAAGTCGCACAAAACACAAGTGCAACCGAAGCTGATGGGAGTGTGATCTTTTTTGCACATTTAGTCATAAGCCAAAAGTGTTTGACAAATTGAACTTTAAATCAGATGATGGTGCAAGATAAATGTTAAAGGATGGAAGTGATTGCAATCTGCCCTGAGGGGAGCATGAATGTGTCTACCAAATTTTATGGCAACCCATCCAATAGTTGTTGTAACATTTCACAGTTGCTAGTAAAAAAGTCAGAAGATAAACAAAATGATTATTCAAATGTTTGTTCCAAATTTTGTAGCAATCCATCTTGTAGGTGTTAAAATATTTGTGATAAGTGAAAACTTTGACCTGCTGTTGGCACAGAAAAGTCACAGTATCACCAAAGTCATTAGGAGTAATCCTCTGGGCAGCATGGATATCAGTACCAATTTTCATGGCAATCCATCCGATAAGTGTTGAGACATTTCACTAAAGGTAAAATAAACTCAACCTGCTGGTAGCACAAGAGGACAAAACAGGTTCACCAAAGTGAGTAGGATTCATCCACTGGGGGCCATGAATGTCATGTCACATTTCATGGCAATGCCTCCAAAATTTCTTACGTTATTTCAGTCTGGAAGTGGTTGACTGACAGATCGGCATCCCTAGAGCCATACTGCTACAGGAATGGTCAAAATCAGAGTAGGAGAAGTTGAAATATTCTGACTTGTAGCCCCAAGTCTATTCTGCAAACCTTGAATACCACACTTCTAATGCAACTTGAAAGCATCTTTCATTTAACTGTCTCTGCTTGATAAACACCCACATCCTTTCAACTCTACACCCCCAATTTGAAACACAGGCTTTTTTTGTTATAAATTTGAAGCCCCCAAGCCTAAGCTATCCCTGATTACATCATCAAGGTTGCGTTTTTTAACTTTGAAAGGCTCCCTCCAGAGTCACAGGGGACATTATACAACTTCTTTTACTGGCTGAATAGTACTCCACACGACTAGTAAACTGATCTGCATGAGTAAAACTGGTGAGGTGCCTCTTTAAAAGCAGTGGTGAATGTCTTAATTTTGCTTAAGAAACTGTTGCATCACTTACATGCTGTATAATATGTGTTTTCCTGTAAAAACATCAGATCTGTTTACTCAGTTTATTGCTCCAAGAAAAGGAGTGACAGGCTAATATTGTGTAATTATGCTTTGTGTTTAAACAAATCCATGTTTTGTCAACTCATGCATGGGTTTGAATAAATTCCCTGAGTATTCAAGTTGATGGAAAAACATAGATTACAGCTGCAGGCTTTCAGGGTACAATTAGGCATTCACAGTTTTTAATTATTGGGCTTTAAATAGTGTACAAGTCAGCATTTCTAACAGAGATTCATGAATTACAAAGAGTTTTCTTTTTCTCACAGGAGAAATGAAGCCTAAAGTGCATACAGGTCAGATGTAATTGCTGATGTGTCTATATGCACGGCTGACAGATGTTTATCTGATAAACATGTTCTTCACTTTCTTCACTGAGGCATATATGTCGATCCAAAGGCAGCAAGCTTCCTCTGAGCATGTCTCTTCAACTGTGGACAGTTCTACGCTTGCAGAATATTAATAGAATTTCAGCAGAGATACAGATCTAATGCGCTCTGCCAGTAGTGTATCAAATTGACGATCAATAAGTTCAAGTTGCACATCACTCAGAGCCTTGCCATATCACAAGTAAAAGGAAATAGGATCCAGAAGCATGTTACTTTCTGAGGATTTCACATCCTCAATTCATTGTGGAAAACTTCCAATACAGTGCCTGCAGCATGTTTGTTTCGAGCAGTAGTGGGAAGTGGCTCAACAGAGACACTGCAGCTCTCTGATGATGGCCTTAACTGATGCATAAAACGTATTTAATAAATGCCTTCGGTTTGTAACATACAGCTCAATTCATTCATGAGTGCAGATTCTTTATCCTCAACTGGGATGTCAACAATTCATAGTAAACCGAAAATATTTTGATCTGTTACGCATGCCAGCCCATAGGTTAATTTTGCTACTCTTCAGTTTGCTACACTGCGCACCAACTGGGTCTGCTGGAGCTAGCTAGTGGTAAATGGAAAATGGACTTGCACTTGCGTAGCACCTTTCAAGCTTTCCAACCACTCAAAGTGCTTTTACACTTTTTACACTGGTCACTTTCACCCATTCACACACACATTCACACACTGGTGGCCAAGGCTACTGTACAAGATGCTACCTGCTACTCAGTTTAAGTGCTCACTGAGTTGGACTAAAAGGTGAGGCCTCTTGTATTTCCTTTTCTTTTTTTTCTTAAAAATTAAGCGCTTAGTTACTGAGTAATGGGTGTCAGGCTATCAAAATTAAAATCATCCAAAATTGACATCCCTATCCTCAAAATTGCTCCACAGATTTTCTCTCCTTTCATCTCACAAAACTCTTGAATGCAGTTTTTCACTTCCCTGATGCTTTGCAGCAGTGTGATGAGCCAGGTCGGCATGTTCAGCATCGTCGTCCTTCAATAATGCAACACGCTGCTCCCTCCCTAATGAAATTCACTTTTATAATATCAAACACATGGGTAATTAAATTTCCAGCACTGACAAATCACCTCATGTGAATAATACAAAGCAAAAATAGCTGGCTTAATTTCACTTATTTTATCTTGCCTTTCCTGTAACAGAACCACACTTTTTTTTCAACAGAAGAAATGTGTTCAGTGCAAATGACGCAAACGACAAGTAAAGAAATAATATATTTCTTGTTAAAAAGAAAAGCAAAAGTCAATTTTTTGTTTAATGTCCATCCAGCATCAACTTGATAAATGTTTTCTAACACCAATGATGCTCTTAGGTCCTGCAGAAGCATGAACAGACAGAGCAAAATATCCTGCTTCATACCTTCAAACTAAGTTGCATTTAATTTCAAGATGATTCAAGATTTTTGAGGATTTCTTTAGTTTGCCGTCTAAATAGATCACCACTGTCGAATGATTTGCTTTGACCTTGTTGGCCAGATCAGATCGGCTGTCAAGCCAGAGGCGGCCTGGGACCTGTTTCATGCCTAGGTCACTGCAGAATGTGTTTTACAGCTGAAATAGAACCCAGAACTCAACACTTCATAGGCTGTGATCACAGGGGATGTGCTTCTCTCCCACTCAAAATGAAAAGCCAAACTGTGTGAGCAACACAGAGAGGAGCTCAAAGGGTGCAAGGAGCATTACATCAGATAATGTTGGGGGAACTCTGGGGAAACTCTGCCTGCAGCTATTTTCATATTGATGTAATGCACTGTAAAATTTCAGGCATGCTAAACCTGAAGAGCCCATACTTTGTCCAAAACACAACGAGCTCAATTTGGAGATGTGTGCTCGGTGCAACAAAAACTAATAGTGTACTGATTGGGTCCTTGAACTAATTTGGAAACCCTTAGCAGAATGTTGATATAAAGCCTGTTACATTCTCAGTGCTCGTTTGGAGTGCTGCTCTTCAGATGGGATAAAAAAGAGACTGTAGATCACTGTATTGAATAAAACTGAGGAAAATCTGTTCCATCAGATGTGTGTGACGGATGACTGAAGAACTTGACTGAAACATGTCGCGCGTAGATAGATGGAAAGATGGAGGGACAGTGGAACAACCATCTGTCAGGGATAAAAGGGGGTGGGAGCATCATTTAAATGCATTTTTTTTAATATAAAGAAAGCATAATTAAACTAAAAGTTAAGACTTCAGTAGCTAAAAGTCATCTCTCTAAAGAAACTTAGTGTTACTGGTGTTCCAGTGGATTTACAGCTTCAATCAAAACAGGTTTGGAACTCAAATCACCCAAGCTTCCTACATCCTTATCAGTCGGTGCACAACATCCAAGGCCTTGGCCCCGACCCTCATCAGCTAGACATGAATCAAGCTGTATCCGTGCAGATCTGTACTCTCGCACTGCTGAAATGGATGGGCTGCACCCACAGTTACACTCAATTTAGCCCAAGTCACTGGAGCTGATTTAAGAGTGTGTTGGACAACACAGCTGTTGGATTGATGTTGTGCTCTTTTGAAAATTGAACATTTATTTTTTTATCACCAAAGGAGGAAACCATTAATGTCTCCTTGGTTACCTCAAAAGTTGGGATAACAACTAATCAACAGAACCTATGGAGGGTTCACCGTAATTATGTGCATAGTTTTGATGGCAGACTTGAAACTTCCCATTGAATGAGTATCACTTAACCTTGTAAACATTTGCCTTACAGACTGTTCATGAAGATATGGCCTTCCACTTGTAATTCTGTTTGAAGCTCTCATATGAATGACATTGGTTTGAGTGGCTATTAAGATTATATGTGTAACTGCTTCTCTCTCATGTTCCTGTATCCATTACAGTTGTGTGCTCTTTGCTAGAGAGTGTGTGTAAAAGTGAAAGAGGAAATCCTGTTGTAGTTAGGATGGATGACCTCGATTGTTTCAACAAGACACGAGGTGATGCGGGGCATTAAACAAGTACACGCCCTAAAACAATCACATGCCACAGCTGGAGGGCTAGTCTTGGTTGGTGGAATGGGATGGGGGGGTGGGGTGTGAAAGAGGAGGTGAAGAGTTTGGCTCAGTTGTGGCGGCTTTTATAAACTTGCAGTATCATGTCAGACCTGTATGTATACACACACACACACACACACACACACACACACACACACACACACACACACACACACAGCAGTAGGTCAAGGCCAATTTGTGCGAGACAGACCAGACTAAGATACAAACACACACATTCACTCCCTAACCCCCCTTTGTGGGCTCTCCTCCACCCTTCTCTATGTCTCTTTGTTTCTCTTTTTGTCTTCTTCTATTCTTTCCTCTCGCTCTCTCAGGCTGTTAAAGCACACACTCATAGATGAGTACAAAAACAGCTACACGGATATCCATGAGCGCTACAGAAGGCACAGACCCTTAAAATGTACATAGACACCATACAGCAGTGGTTCCCAGCATTCATGATGACTCTCTAAAGTCACAGTGTAATGTGAGTTAGAACATCTTGATCGTCTTTAGTATGATGTACTTCTGAGTAAAAAAAAGATATCCTTAAGATGTGATTGGATCACTTTTCCAATAAGTTACAAGCAAAAACTGTAGATTAAATAAACATATATTCACTGATCAGCCACAACATTAAAACCAGGTGAAGTAAATAACTTTCGTCATCCTGTGACACACTCTTCTGGGAAACCTTGGGTCCTGGCATTCATACGGATGCACCACTCATCCAACACCACTGAAATACTGCTCAAGAATGGCCTGAAGAACATGACCAAGAGCTCAAGGCTTCAACCTAGGCCCCAAATCCCCAGATTCCAATCCAATAGACTATCCATGAGACATGCTGCCACCCCAGAGGTCCTTTGTCCATGCCTTCACAGGTCAAAGCCAAGCCCGATCCATGGTGTGGCCTCCTTGGGTCCTGTCGTGTCTGGCACCAGGGTGTTGGTGGCAGATCCTTTAAGTCCTGTGGGTTGCAAGGTGAGGCCTCCATCGATTGAACTTTTTCCAGCATGTCCCTTGATTGGATTGGGATCTGAGGGATATGGAGCACCTTGAGCTCTTTGTCACATCCCTTGGGCCATTCCTGAGCAGTTTTTACGGTGTGGCAGGGTGCATTGCCCTTCCATCTGTGATTGCCATTGCCATGACGGGGCGTACTTGATCTGCAACAGTGTATAGGTGGGTGGTGCATGTCAGTTAGCGTCCACATGAATGCCAGGACCCAAGGTTTCCCACCAGAACATTGCATTAAATCAAGTTTGATCAACTTTATTTACTTCACCTCTCTGTGGTTTCAGTGGTTTGGCTGATTGGTGTATATTTGTTGTTGAGATATGCTTTTCTGCTTTTCCAACCTGTTAATTCTCAAGTTGATCTTGCTCCCTTGGGGAGGTCCTTACCTCCATGTCAGAAACCTCTGGTATGCACATATATCAAATATAAGGGAGTGAAGGCGTCATGGTCATTTCAACCTGTTACAACAAAGCAGGCATGCCAGAACCATTTATTATATGGAAACCATAACCCAGGTCCAGACCTTTGACCACAAACATGAATTCCATCATCGTTCCTATCCTTCTCTTTATCGTTTTACCATTAAAAACACTGACCATAGATTCTGACAGTTCAGAGTAAAAGAGGAAGCTGTTCAAATCTTAATCAGGTTTTGCTTTGACACAAACCACAACCTGGCAGCAGAAAACAGCACATTAGCCAAGTGTAGGATGTGATTTTCTGCGAGTTAGCTCTCTCTTATTTTTAGCCACCTTCTGCATTATTATGCAGCACAGTTTGTAGAAGATTTCACCCCGAAAGTCGTTGCTCTTATGGTTCATAAAACTGTAATGATCAAGTGCAGTGATTTCCTTATACCGTCTTTCCCTCAACCTGTCTCATGTACTTTAATTATTGACTCTCTACACTTCCCAGAATTACTTTTGAGAGTGTGCCAGATCTGTGTGATACAGATAGCTTAATAACAGTCTTTTCAAGAGTGAATCACATAGTAGAGGAGTCGTCTCCATTGCTTTAAATGTATCACAGTTCCATCCTGCTTTACCTTCTGGTCTATTGAGGCTGCTGTCAGTGGACAAATTGGTATCTTTCCCTCTTCTGTGAAGAGTGTGTTTGCTCTTTGCTTTGGAAGGGCTGACACAGAGACCTGATGTTTACCGCTTGTGTTCAAGATAAGCTAAAACATCCTGCCATTAGATATGCCATTTATCTTACCGAAGAAACAACTAAATTGAACCAGAAGTGCAGTAATGTTTTTTTGTTTCGTAACATAGTGTCAGAGTGCTTTTTGAACCATTTACAGGAAGGGGGCAGGTGTAACAAGTAGAGTTGAGTGTACTGTATATGGTTTGTCCTTAAACCTCTAAATACACCCCAAGCTTTTTAAATCCTCCTCTTTCCTTGATTGTGAGAGAGTGGATTGGCTTGATATCTTCACTGTGGCTTTGTGACCTTGTAGTTCAATTTGGAAGTTTTCCAATTTGTGCAAACCCCCATGTTTCTTTAGCGCGTGTGTTTGGTTGTCAGCTGCTTAGCGTGTTTTGAGATAATACTGTTTGACACTTTGAGCTGATGTCATGCACCGCCCCCACAAGCCATCATATAATGTTATATAAAGTGTCTAACAATGTTATTGTAGTTGACTCCACCATTACTTTACTGCACATAACCCTTGAGAGCTGCAATCACAAAGCTCACGTGACCTACTATCCTGATAACACTCATTTAACACACTCCATTTTTGAGCTATTCATTTAGTTTTGAGGGCAGGCACTTGAAAAGTGGTGGATATCCCATTTTTTTGGAAACACTTCTTTTCAATTATCTCTTTGAAAAAAACTTGAATGAAGAGGAATGATATGGAAATGGACACACACACACACACACACACACACACACCGATCATCTTCCCCTTTCTGTCTTTTGTCTTCGAGCAGTAGAGTGACGTATTGGTGAGAGTGAAGGGGAGATGAAAGACAGAAAGATGACAGACTGCAGCAGCAGGAGACGATGAGGTTGACGAACAGAGGAGAGGCAGAGAGGCGGTGGAGGGACAGGAGGGAGGGTGGGGGTGACAGAAGAGGAGAATTTGAAACAGGGATAAGGATGATGACGGTGATGTTGGGGAGAGAGAAGATGGGAGGTGGCAGATGAGTAGGGAAGAGTTATGGAATGACATGAAAGCATGAGAGACGATATAGTTGAGGCAATGTGAGAAAAGATGAAAACATGTGCAGCCAGTGACAGATCACAGAGGATTATTTGTTTATTGGATGGAGGAAAAGTAGGCAAACATGAGAAAGAAATAAGCAGATGATGAGGACTGAGAAAAGGAGGAGTATGAGAAAATCTAATGATAGATGACACAGGTTTGTAAAAGAAGATGAGGAAATTATGACATGGTGAGATATTAAAAAAGATTGAAAACTATATGACAATATAGTAGAACATAAAAAATGAGAGAAAGAGAGTGGCCTTTTCTTGCTCTATGTAAGCTCCAGTCATTAACATGTGTGGCTCCAAGCTAACGAGTCAGCCAGAGACAGTGTCTATGTCCAAAATCAATCATTCCATATTATATAGTCCACTTTATAGTGGGTTTGCTGTTTTGTAGTGCTGTCTGAATGTAGAGTGGGAAATGTTATACCCTCCTTAGGACTCAAAGGATCCCTCAATGCACTGGGCAAAGTAGTGTACAACCCATTGTCACTAACCAAGCACTATATCCCATTATCCATTGCGTTGAAGGAACTGATGGACCATTCGGGGCAGACGCAGTGATGGACGAGAGAAGAGATAGCAGCTTGACTGCAACCTGCTGTACGTGTTTGACTTATGATGGCATGTTAAAGTTTATTTTACTCGTTTCTTAGCCATGTAATAAATTGTCACCCTGAAGAAGATAAAATAATTAGCAATTGATTATCTCTAGTGCTTAACGTAACACATCCACGGTTCAGGAGCGGGCTGATAACGCTAATCTAACGCCAGCAATCTGGGTTGCTACTAGCTGTGATTTGTGCTGTAATGGCATAATGCATAATGTCATACATTAAAATCACAACGTTTTATATGACTAACTGGTAAAACAAACTTCAACAAAGGTTAAATGGAAAATTACTCATAGTATAATGTTAGCATTATGATTAATGTGAGCAGAGCAGTGCACCTCACAACAAATGGTCACAAAGTACTTTGTAACGTTATTTATTAAAACAAATATGGAAAATATGCCCAGGATAATATGTATTTATCACAAATATGCTCGTCGGTGGTGGTATTTGTTATGAATGTTTCACCAGCAAACATGGACAGTAATGATGTAACGATTGGCGCCGACAAAATTATTTGAGATGTGTCCAAAAGTGTTTTTTCATGTTGCAGATGACCTCACTATATTGTCCTCTACATAGAACTCCCTTAATGGTGAGTAGTGAATGAGTGAATGATTGCACAGACACAACCAGTGTTTTCAATTGATTTTTACAGCTAACATTAGGTTAATTAGCTAGCTAGCGAGACAAGGACATTATGACATAATGAGTCGTCAGAGAAGATCAGAAACTATGGGTGCATTTGGAAATACTTACTCTGAGTGCAGGAGCGCACTCTGGTACAAACTGGACTGTTCATGAATTCGGAGCGCTGTTTGAATGTACCGTTCGGTTATTCGGAACACCACACTCTCAGAGCAGCGGAGTGTACTCTAAGCAGAGCGCCAAGCAGAGTGAATGTGCGATTAAGTTACAGGTCTGTTAATTCATGTAGAAATAGAACCCTGTGTGTCTTGGAGCTACAGTGCTCTCATTTCAGTGAAGAAATTCAGATCAAATTAATGAACGCACCTTGTAGGAGTAAATAAGTCTCAAAACTTGAGAGGTTGAGATTTGTTTCTTAGCCCAAACCGAAAAACCCAAGAGCAAAACTAAGGAATGGACCAACCAATGTGTTTGCCTGCTCTATGTCAGCAGCAATCATAAGCATGTGTGGCTACAAGCTAGTCAGCCAGAGACAGTATTTTCAACCAATTCATAGAGTTACCATTAGCTTAATTGGTTAGATACCTACAGCTAATCAGATATGACAGTGTCAGTTGTTATTACAGCCTGTCAATGGCTAGAAATGAGAGGCCTCTTTTCCCTACAACTGTCTGAAATCAACAGGCCATTGTTTCAAAAATCACTAAGAATTTCAGTATCTGCCACCATTCTGTAAACTGCACCTGTACCATGTGTGCAACAGTCAATAAAGGTGACAGGGCTTAGTTATAAGCAGTTGTGTCAGACTAACAAGTTGTGACCATGAGAAAATGAGACAATATGAGTATATAAAACATGAAAATGGAAAAACAGCGGAAGGGATGAGAGTAAGTAAAACAAGTAAATTAGAGTGATATGATGACAAAACAGTGGACAGCAGTGTGCAATTTGTTAAAATAAAACAGTGGGGGGACAGTGTGCTTGTAAACTCTGCAGAGCGACCAGATCACAGTCAAGTATGCCCTGCTGCGACGGAAGTATGCCAAATGCACCTATGGTAATTTTGTGGCTGGACTCCCCTGGCGCACTTGGGCACAGGCTGGGGTTGGAGAGAATGCATTATTATAGGTGGGTGCATTAGAGCCTGTGACAATCATGGCTTATCATTACATTCAGTACCCTCACCCCCTTTGATCACAGAAGTCTCCCCGTCATGACACATTCACAGTTCTGGAATCCTGTAGAGACTCTCCCTCAGAGGAAACTTGTTTTTTGGGACTTGGGACGAAAATTACTTTTGTACTTTAGGAACTCTGGAAGCCAAACAGTCTCTATCACAGCATGTTACTGATCACAGCCACATATCTAGGCTACTAGTGTTCTAAAAATGTGGAGCTCCAGGTGACATTTTGGCCAGCCTTGTTAAAAAAAAAAGATGCCGTGTGCCGCCGTTACCCTGGTTACCTAGTGTTTAGGATGGAGACACCGAGTGAAAGCCTGGCAGGAATGGATGGGCCTGAGGGAGTTTATGTGCAGGAGAAACTGTGAGGAATAATTAATCAAAATGCACAATTAATGTGCATATACACACAGGGGGGTCTGTGGTCACTTTACCGCAGTCTGATGCTGGTTGAATAAAATGTAACCTGAAGATCTGCCGAGTGTAATTGTGGCTTGCACAACATAAACAGAAACAGATACCTGCTGTATTTACATGGGGAAAATAACTCTTCCAGGATCCTTCAAGCTATTATAGCATTAACTTCCAAAAACAGCCCAAACTGGGTTAAAGCACCCAGAGTTTCCTCACTGCATGATGTCATCAGATATTTTTTTATCATTCACAGTGTGAAGCACAGTCATCAATCGTCACTGTAACATATGATGGCCAAAGTTCATGGATTGTAAATACGATGCGTCACGTAGGCAGGGTGCAGTGGGGTTTTTTACTTGCCATACAGACTCCTTTCTTGCAGCATATGATTGGTGCCAGCTTCACCGTGTGCGTACAGAGTTTTGCCAAGTGGTGATGTAGTTGGTTATGGAGGGTCTGGAAGCGTTGGCTATATTAACTGGTACTGCATTCATTAATTAATGAAGAACACAGTGCATTGATTTGATTGATTTATTTCAATGTGAAATGTAAAAACACCACTGAGGTTGCTCTGCTGCTTTGCATTTCCTCTGGTACAATGAGGTATTCGTTTTATACATAGTTCTATGCACTTTTTACCTTAGGTTAATTGGTGACTCTAAATTGCCCGTAGGTGTGAATGTGAGTGTGAATGGTTGTCTGTCTCTACATGTCAGCCCTGCAATAGTCTGGCGATCTGTCCAGGGTGTGCCCTGCCTCTCGCCCAATGTCACTTGGGATAGGCTGCAGCCCCCCCGCGACCCTCAAGAGGATAAGCGATTAGAAAATGGATGGATGGATGGATGGATGGATGGATGGATGGATGGACATTTTACCTGTTGGAGGGTTGTGGAACTGCACGCAGAGAAAAATAAATAGACTGGCAGCGTAATAATATTGTTGAGCAGCGTGGTGCCTACATGGGCAAGCACAGCTTCCCCAGTCAGTGTAGCAGCTTCACTTGATTATAATGAACACGCCCTATATTTTTTGGCTGTGTGAGTTCCATCCACTCACAACTTTGAATCCACAACCTTTTTACAATAGCTAATATTGCTCATCAACTTGCACCATCTACTGGCAGGAATGTGAGATGCGTGAGATAACACATATCCCCACTGAGGATAAAAAAATGAATAACCACAAGGAGGACGTCAGAAGCAGAGAGGTTGAAATCCCCCGTGGCAATTCACATCCAGGTGGGCAAGAGTAAGTAAAGACAGACGGTAGAGAAGAGTAATTATGAGGAGAGAAGTAAAAGATAGGGGATGTAACACACGGTAAATAAGAGCAATAGGGAGAAAAGAGGAGAGATCCTGGAGAAAGTGAAAGTACCAGAAACTGTAAACAAAAGTAACAACAAAACTAAATCACGAGTAAACACAAGAAACAGAAGGTTGGAGGGAAAATGGGATAATCAGATATATGTACGTATATACACTCTATAAAAGGTATATAACACACCTGTCCAGCCAGCAAGTGTGATTCTTAGCCTTGAGATATTATGGAGTGTGTTTTGTATTGGAGTGCACCTTGCAGCTGAGAACTATTGATTCTAGTGCTTAAGTCTGGCAGCAGGTCCTCGTACACAGTGTTTGACTAGAGTTGGTTTGCTCAGACTCACTTATCTCTCAGCTGCTACTCTCCCAATGCAAACATGCCTCATTGTTCTCTTGGCTTTCTGCAGCGTACCGCCAACCAAGTGTGTAAATGGATGTTTTACATAATTATACTTTTCATTTGGGGCGGTAGGAGGGTTAGACAATAAAATGGGAGATATATTTCTGAAAATGAAATTGACACACTGTTCCTCGTTGTACAGTAAATGTGACATCAGGTCGGGCCTGGAGGGTAAAAGCGCACATATGTTGCCGTGTGACTCGTGCCCCGTGCTTCCTTATATGCAAGAATGCAGACGCACACATGAATGATGAGCGCACACACCAACACCCTGCCCTTCTCCTGAGACCATCTCTGTGCTTTATGCAGGGGTGTGCGTGGACTGGGGAGAGATGATGCCAGATGTGGCTGCAAATGAACAGCTGTTCCTCAGTGCTACAGCTGCCTATCTTGTTGCCACAACACCAATGCTGTTGCCTTGGTGACTGGAACACTGTGCAACATACGTTTTACATATGGGATATTTTTCCATGTGGAATTCAGGTTCAAATCCCGCCTCCTAAAGTCAGCTCCCTTCTCCTCAGGGATCCGGTTTGATTGGCGAGTGCTGGATTATTAGATGCTGGTCATGTTGTGTGTCTTGCGTGTGTGGGAGTGTGTAAACTTGCTGGCGATGTAATTAAATGCATGTTCTGACAGTGAAAGTGTGAAATTGGAAGCATTATAGATGGATGGAGGGAGAGGCAGCAGGACTGTGATGGAGACAGAGGAAGGAATGAGGCAGACTGATTTACTGACTGAATGATTGGCTGATGAACAGGCACATACAGAAAAACAGTCACATATGAACATACAGATTTGTAGTGTGCATATAAGACCTATTTCTCTGAGAGAAAACAGAAAGGCAGAGCAAGGAGAACGAGGGTGTGAGTGATTGTCTCTGGTTCAGTTTAATCCCTCAGATAGACACGCCGCTGCCCAGCAGATCAGCGCAATGATGTTGTGATTGAACAGTGTCCCATCTCCCAACATGCTTCACAAAACACACAAAGAAAGGAGCATGCTCACAACTTGTGTTAGCACAATGCTGAAGGCATGCTGGGAAATAGCAATACAAATACTCACGTTTGTGCTCAAAAGCTCCTTCACCTCTGTGATGTACCTGGGAGCACAAAATGCTCGCAAGCACACAGACCCACACACGACAGGCAGATTGGGTGCGTATTGTTGTGATTGTAGGGGAACGCATTCCTCTACAAGGTGTGTGTGTGATAGGCCTGGATTAGGCAGATGGAGATGGGGGAAGAGGTGGCACTGGGGAGAGAGAACAGAGAGTAGAGAAACACACAGCACAGCACATTACGTATCCTCAGCAGGATACAGACACTCTCCAGCCCTGCAAATCCAGAACCCAGCTTTCAGAGGAGACAGCATAGCAAATTAGAAAATGTACCTAAACAGGAGAAACAACACAGTGCATCAAATCTGGGCTGCAGCTCATTTATTAATGTGTCAGTTTTCTCTTATCGATTTTTGGTTCTTTATAAAAAGGCCATCACAAGCTCTCACAGCCAAAGTGATGTTTTGAAATTGCTGGTTTTGTCAGATTTAAAGTCTATAACCGAAACATATTTGATTTATAATCATATAAAATAGACAAATTCTCAAATTTGAGAGGCTGAAACCAGAAAATATCTGAGTTTGTTATACCTCCGCGTTGGCAATAGCCATGGCTGGAGGCATTATGTTTTCAGGTTGCCCATGTGTCCCAGTCTTGTGAACACAATTTGGCACAAACGTCACCCCGTAGTCAAGGATGAACAAATTAGATTTTGCTAGTCAAAGGGCAAGGTCACAGTGACCTTGCATCCACGTCGTTCTCATGAAGGCGATATCTCAAGAACCTCATGAGGGAACTTCCTCAAATTTGGCAAAAACGTCTATGTGGCCTGAGTGATAAACTGAGTAGATTTGGCTGGTCAAAGGGCAATGGCCTCGGTGTCTCATTCTTGTGAACATGATCTCACACATTCTCAAGAATGTCATGAGAGAATTTATTTAAATTTGGCACAAACCTCCGCTTGGATTCAAGGATGAACAGATTGCATCTTGGTAGTCAAAGGTCAAAGTCACTGTCACCTTACAAACCATGAATTTGGCCATAACTCAACAATTCATCCACTAATTATGACAAAAAATTCACACGAACGTCTAAAAGAACAAGATGATGAAGTGATAAGTGAAGTGACATTTTGTATCCAAAAGGTCAAAGGTCAGCTTCATGTGTCAACATAATGTTCTGCAACAATACTTATCTGGCCATTATTAAATGCCATAACTCAGCAACAAAAGGAGAGACATTTGGTCGGATACTGAGCTGGTGACACTTATCTTGGGTTTCCGCCTTGAAACTGTGGTGATTGTATTGATCTTCTGTACCGCCGGGTTGTAGATATGTGTGAAGCGTTTGCGTTTTAGAATAAGTAGCTTCTTTGCGACAACATTTGAAGTATTGTCAACTGTCAGAGCTACATATGAGTCTGGACAGATATAAATGTAAACTGTAACTTCAACTAGACTGGTTGGTGGAGGCATACAACAGCCAGGTGGCAATTCTAGTTTGCTCCTATTGCCAGAATTGTTGATTATTATAAATTTGGGCATTGATTCAGTAGTACATCTAATACCATGTACAAGCTTTTGCTACCAATTGATTATACATTATCTACTCTTGTCTACAGAGTGAGCTTGAAGTTTTAAAATAAATAAATATTCTACTTCATAATAACTGAAGATGCTGCTGTGTCACAGTATAACTATGACAGTACAGTAGTCCATATCACAATAGGAAGTGGGTGACAGTACTGGGTGCTAAAGCCTCCAGTTACACCTGGTGTGGAAGCTCCAGTGCAAACACACAGACGACTCCAGATTAGATCTTGACTTTGTGGGGCTCTAAGCCACAACACACAACCAGGAGGGATTAAAAGATGATTTCCCAGGACTACTCCTAAAGGTGGAGTATTAAGTGAAATTGGATTCCAATCCTTTCCTGTCTATATCTGTGGATGTTAAAATACAGCTCACAGCTTTAGAAAAGATGCAGGTTTAGATGCACCTGGAGCAGCCTGGAGGAATCAGTTTCCCACCAGCTATCTTTAGGGACATTTACATGAGTTCTCACACAGCTCAGGCTGCAGTCTACAGTAGACACTACCTGGCTTCTCTGCAGAGGTAGTGTCATGCACAGGCACAGATTCACAGAGACAAGTCCCGAGTCCCTCTAATGTAAACACACAGCAAGCATATCATGTTCCATTGTGTGTTTCAGAAAATGTAGAAGATCAGTCACTCCTATACAGAAACTTCAATGTTGAGCTTTAATGTTGATTATTGACCTTGTATTTTGCATTTTGGCAAACATTGAAGTCATCATTTCATCAGTTGATGAAGACCACAAGATGCGACCAAGAGCTGATAGGAATTTCCTTTAAGTGGACCTTTCTATCATAGTAAAAATGAACAAGTAAAGGAAAATATGTCACATGCCTACATTCACCAAAGCATGCACGTCAAAACAGCTGCCCCTTTTATTTTCTATACACAACCACACACCAGCAGTATCCCTTGCCCTTGGCACTCTTGGTTGTGCCGCCACTGTCCTATGTCCAACCTTGCTGCCCATAAAAAAAATATATATATATATATTTTTCCCCCACTTGCTCATGCTTGCACATCTAGGCTCCCATAGCAGCTCTTCTCCTCTGCTCCCTGGCAGCTTGACTTCTCTCCTCACCTCTTGCTGTCGTTGTGTATTGAAGAATGCAATGTATACACATACAGTGGTTCATATGGTATCTTATGAAAATGAACATACAACAGTTTGTGTGATATTTATTGCACAATCATCCCATGAATGGCATCAACGCATTAGTTAATGCAACGTAATATAGATTAGGTTAAGGGAAAGAAATAGGATTGGGCGTCATCATGTTATGCACTATATTTAAAGTTAGTGAAGGGAAAGTTACATAGATTAGGTTTGGGGAAAAAAAGCATGATGACGAGGCAAAGTTCACTTGGTTTCACATGAGCCACAGACAAAGGACTCCTGGGGGAAAGTCATGTGTTTGTTTGACCCATCCACTACCCCAACCTGCCCTCTTATGCACACTTTTGCTCTTTCTACTCCTTCCTTCTTTACTCTCATCAGCACAGTGGTCACAGGATTGCCACCTTTCCGATTATGTGGGTTATACACTGATTCTGGCGCATTCATTTTCATTGTTACATGTAGGAGCAATTCATGACAGCAGCCTGAAGAATGAATGCGGACAGACTAGTTGTTGAGGTTGAGAAATATCCAGAGCGAAACGACCCACAATCCCCTCATTACAAAGACAATGGCAAAAAATGATTTGCCTGGTGAGTCACAGCTCTGAAGATTTGCTCTTCAAGAACTCGAGTTCAATCAGTGGGTGTGCACACATGATTTTGAGGTAATGCAGAGGTGAAAGAAGTACGGTACTATTGGTGTTAGGGGTGGCATATTTTCAGCTATAGAGATGATTAGTCAATGAATAGATTATTACATGAACAGAAAATCAGTCCCCAGCTATTGTGATGATTGATTTATCATTGAAGTCATCAATTACTGTGCAGTTTAAGCATCTTGAATTCAAGGATTTGCTGTTTTTCTCAATTTTGAATAATTGTAAATGAAATATATCTGTACTTTGGATTGTTGGTTAAACAAAATAACTTTTGAAGACTTAACTTCAGGCTCTGGAAGCTTGGTATTGACATTTTCCACTGCTTTCTGAGGTGAAGTGGCATATGTTGACCCTGGCTATTCACCGAATTATAGTCTTTTTAATAAACTGATGACCCTCAGTTTATGAGCAATCTGAACATACACACTTTATCATATGCCTTTCCACAGTTAGCCATATAGTAATCGACTTACAGCTTCAGCTTTACCTCGAGTGTAACACCAAATTGTATGTGTGCAAAACCATAATTTGCTGGCATTGTATGAGAGTGTGCCGTACGGACTGCAGCTGTGTCTCAGGGAGCAGTTAACCATTTTGACACATTTACGTTGTGTGCTGATATTTCTAACATTAAATTTTATTATTGTTTTTTCTGGAGGAATCTCAGTTTGCTTCAGCCTTCAGCTGCTGCCTCAAAACACCATTATGCTTCGTGTAATTGGTTCAATTTATTAAAGGTGAAAAAACATTTCCGACACGGTCCTATTACATATCAAACTGCCCATCACAATCCTTCGAAATTTATACTTATTTTCAGTATTTGGAATTTTTTGTGGGTTGGTGGGATGAATTTATTGAGGTTGGTCAAACACCCTGAAGCACTAACAGAGTTAGCACCTACGCCTATTAGGGATTATGGGGACTGAAACACATCTACATGATGTATATTTCTTTTTAATATAAAACTGTTGCCTTGTACAAATGTGATTGCTGTTTAGCCCTGCATGGTGAATACACACATTTGACAGACATATAAAACAACAGGCATCTTATATTATGTTGTTTTACAGCCTGAAACCATCCTGCGAGTCTGCTGACCGTGCCGTGCTGATGATGAATCCAACCGAGATGTAAATTCAAAAGGAGTGTCAGGCTGTCTCGTTTATTGTGTTGTTTATTCACCACCAACGTCCTGTCTCTTTGATACAGCTGGCGTCCACAAAAAAAGCCTCCAGCAAGTGTTTGTGGTGCAAAGTGTCTCTGCAGTAAAAAGATATGGTCAAATCAGATTTATTGGATGGTTCTCCCTGCACGGACAAATGCATGTTTTTATCTTGGATGTGTGTGTGTGTGAGAGAGAGAGAGAGAGAGAGATACAGTATATTCTGGATCTCCAGTCATGGTGTCTGGTTTTCAGGGAGAATCCTTGGGTTTTACGAACTGACCAATTGTATTTCACCTTTAACGACAGTAGAGGTGACTGCATCGTGATAATTGTCCAATCACGCCGCAGTTATTTTTATGGAGGTAAAGGTTGCAGAGGGCAGGGATAACCCATCCTTCATGGCTTGTGTGTAATAACGAGTGGCCGTTTGAGTGTCTGTCTGAGTCAGAGAAAGAAACAGAGACAGTGGCTGTGTGTGTGTGTGTGTGTGTGTGTGTTTCCTAGCCCAAGGACCTTCTGTTCTGTAATTAGTTTTTCCTGTGGTATGTTTTCCACCCTTCCCTCCCTTCCTCCCTCCATCTATCCATCCGTCCATCCATGCAACAGATTGCAACGGTGATTCTGGAAATCCGGAGGATCAGGCCACACACACACACACACACACACACACACTGACACATACGCACAGAGCCATATGAATGTAATCAAGTCTGCAGTAGCACATGCCAGGAGTGCGGTGAGCCAGGAACAGGAGAAAGAGAAGATTTAGGTGTCTTTATAATCAGTGTGTGTATGCGTACATGTGTGTGTGAGTGTGTTCTTGTGTGTGATCCCTCAATAGGGCGCAATAGCAGCAAGCTATCTAATTTTCAGGACTTATAGTCACAAAGCTAGCTTGATTTCAACAGCCGGCAAATCTGTGTGTGTGTGTGTGTGTGTGTGTGTGTGTGTGTGCGTGCGTGCATGAGAGTGANTGTGATCCCTCAATAGGGCGCAATAGCAGCAAGCTATCTAATTTTCAGGACTTATAGTCACAAAGCCAGCTTGATTTCACCAGCCGGCAAATCTGTGTGTGTGTGTGTGTGTGTGTGTGTGTGCGTGCGTGCATGAGAGTGAATGTGTGTGTATGTGTGTGACTTACCGACACATGGTGAAGATAAGCCTGTAGGCTCAGGTTGGCTGTGATTCCACTCTGATTTCACTCTGTCCCACTGTATGTGTGTGTGAGTGTGTGCACATTTTGTCCTGTTTGTCTCTTCATCTGTGGGTCTGGATGTGCCTGCATGCATATTGTGTGCTGTACATTGTGTGTGTGTGTGTGTGTGTGTGTGTGTGTGTGTGTGTGCTAATGTGCAACAAACTCTGGACACATGCATTCTTGTACTTTTATATATGTGTGAGAACTCTCACTGACATAAAGCCGAGGCCCATTACCCCAGACTTAATCCCTAGCCTACCACACAGTTCTGGAGGTTGGAATTGCAAAATAGGAAGTTGGAATCTGGAATATGGAGGGTATTTTTTTTTAAATAATCCCTGACCATGTTTGGAAGCTGGGTAAGGGTCCATCATGACCTGACCTTCCTGACTCCAACAGCTCCCAAAACCCAAACCTAAACCCCATTGTAACCTGAATATTAAAACCAGGTTTTTACCCTCAAACAGGCTTTTGAAGAAGTGAGGACCAGCCAAAGTGTCCTTAATTTCCAAAAATGTCCACACTCTGTTGCTAAAATATGCTTTTGGGTCCTTACTTTATAACAAGTACAAGTTAAGGGGTTGTTAACATTAAGGTTACAGTTAGGTTTAAGGTAGGGTAAGGGTTGGGTTAGACATTTAGTTGTGATGGTTAAGTTTGAGGTAATGGGACTTAGGAATGCTTTATATCAATGAGGGTCTTCACAAATATAAAACTACAAGAATATCTGTGTGTGTGTCCACAGTTTGTTGCACATTAACACATCGCTGCCTCACAACACGCTCTGGACTCCCAGCTGTAAACTCCCATTCGTGCTCTTTGTTAGATGTTTGTCTGCGTTTGTGATTTTTGTGAGACTGAGTGGAGACAGTTGGCGATAAGTATCATTAATCAACAGCACACTGCGCTCATATCTTTCTTTTGTGATTATAATTCTTTTTGTCATTATGCATTCATGTCCGCTGTTGCTTTCTAAAGCACTCTGCGATAAATCTTTTTTTTTCGTTAAAAGCTCTTTATGAATAGCATCGGCATTTGCCTCACTGTGCTGGTCTACAAAGCCCCCCTTTGGCTTCCAAATGATCCTCTCCTGTACCTCGACCGGGCTCTCTCGTCATACTTAAAATTCAGCATTTGTGCCTCCTGATTTCTCAAGGGGATTGATTGCATTAAATTTGATTCTTTTCAATCAGCGTTGTTACGGAAACAATGAATTGGATAAGCTCACACCTAGTAGGGCTGTGCAGAGTTTTCAAGCGGTGCTGCAGAGGCAACACTTTCAGATTAAATAGATTCATGGGACCAGTGCAATTATCTGATATGGAAGATTAAAAGTAGAATGTTTTTTTTTTTTTGTCAGTTGATAAAGGCAAGAATCAGGGCAGCTGAGGATGTTGAACTGCTGAAATTATCTTAATGAAAGTCAAATCGAGCACTTGTTGGTAAACCAGCGCGCTGATTGTCATCGCAGAGATTTTACGCTCAGATTTTCCTCCCGACTGCAATTCAATTCCAGTTTCAAGGATGCCTTCTGCATTTTAATGTAAAGTGTTATTATTACCCCTCCTAACTATCTGACTCTTCAGCTGCTTAACACTCATCTGGTCAGAGAAGGCGTCCAATCATGGCTGGAATCAGTTTAAATGCGGCTCACTGAAAAGGATACTCCAAATGTAGGAGTGTCAGTAAGCTGAGCAGGAGTTTAAATTTGACCCTCACCTCTTTGTCCTTCTTGCGCTCATCCCTCTCATATTTGTATCCTTGGGCACTGAAGGGGAATATACGTGATGAGGGATAATGTGAATTCCTCTGCTTGCCACTCAATCATTTAGGCGAATATTTTTTATCCAAAACAGCCCGATGCACATCCGTTTAATATCTTGTCCTCCTGCATAATTTTGATATCACCTTCCCTTCACATCCTGAATTGCTCTGCCGTGACCACACCCTGCTGCATCTGTCCCCCCCATCCTTCTCTCATTCAGTGCTGTTACATTATTCTTCCAGACAAGGTCCTTAGTTAAAGGTCTACGCTGTAATTGCACCGAGGCGCCTGCCTGCTGAAACACTGTCGCCCCACTGGCAGCTGTACTCTGATTTATTTGGTAGAAGACATTTTATTCACTCTGAAAATGATTGAGGGAGCCCTTGGGGCCTAACAGGATTGAATGCTTATGACAGAGAAACCCGTGATTTAGTGCTCATGTACGTTTGAGGCTGTAATTGTTTTGTTTACATCAGTAACGCCCTCACATATTGGTGCAGAAAAGGATTTTACTACATGAAAGTGGAAACCAATATACAATCAGTGTCCAGTGGAAAACGTAAAACTTGTCTCGTGTTTTTTGGGGGGGGGTTTTGCCTGACATTTTTTTAATTTAGGGAAACACAGGAATACAAACAAACATAGAACAAGGAAAAAAGGACAATACATCCATACATGTGAAAACACAGGACTAAGACATTAACCAGCAAAAAACAAATAAGGCAAGTGAAAAGTACAAGTTAGGTAAGAGTGGAAAAGAGGCTGTGCATGGAAGAGATCTAAGCCATGGATTTGTCTTTAAGGGCCATTAATGTAGATAAGAAAGAAACTTATGTTAATAATGCAGTCATCCACATAGTTTTCAGCTCTAACCAATGTTGGGGAGCAGTGAGCTGCATGTAAGTAAACTAGCGATTTAACTACGTGTTGCAGTAGCTTGCTAGTAGTCCAACTACATTCATATTTGCCATTCATATATGCATTGTGACTCATGTAGTTAAATTACTTTTTTTTTACATTTTTTTCTGAAGTTAACTACTAAAACTACCAACAATTTGGGGCCATAAAAGAAAAGGAGTGCATTTTTATTTGTGATTTTTCCATTTCTACCTTACTTTTATTATAGTCTTTATAAAGTAATGTACATAGCTACTGTGACATCACTCATCGGTTTGTGGACTCTCGTCTTGAAGCCTGGAATTCGGCATTTGGGCCGTTAACGTCTGTTTTTTTTTGTTTTTTTTGGAGCCAAAAGTGACCATGTTTAGACGAGAGGGTGAAGCCTTGGAGGAGTGAGAGGTGGATCAGACAGAGAACCCAGGGACTCACTGCCTTCATCCATTTTAATGAGGGGAAGGCAGCAGAGGGGAAGCCATTACCAACATGACAAACCAACAGATTTCGCTTACACTGAGTTTATATTGATCAATTCCTGGCAGTTGCCACCTGGCTTTGGCCGTTAAAAATAGCCGGCATCACGGAAGCAGGAAGAAGACGAGACAGCTGATATTGTTCATGCCTGAATATCCAGAGTTACGTTGCTAGCAATGTATAGGGACGAATAGAAGTTAACTGGGCCTGGGATAACATTTCCACCAAACTTCAGATGAAATTGTCCAATTATGGAGAAACTTTTGCTTTTTCTGCTGTAAAGTTGGAGCCAGCCTCAAGTGGCCATTCAGGGAACTGCAGGTTTTGGCACTTTAGTGTTGGCTTCATTTTTCATATGGCCTCCAATAGTCATAGGTATAGATTATTGCTATTTATTAACAAATGTTAAGAGACATTGTTGCATGCTATTATAGAAGCTACTTGGCTAACTAAGTAATTCTGCGTGGTACAATACCCCCTCCTGGACTTAGGTTCCTTTAAGGCTGGTGTCTGACTGATGGACATTGTTAAAGAAACCAAAGCCAACTTTCCTGCACTTTCCCGTGAAATTTTTTTTAAAAATCTATTATTTTTGCTGGCATGTATCTTTTTTTATTATGTGTTGTACCAAACTAGACTCCTCCCTAGGGTAGCTTTGCTGTAGTTCAACTCCTTCCGGTGTAAAGCTTGCAAAGCTATGGTTTCAAAGTAGCTTTGTCAACACTGGCTTTAGCAATTAACATTTTTCTATTACTCTTGCCTTTATTGGATAATACACAGTGCAGAGGCTTTGGGGACACGCTGGGAGAGTTGGACGAGGATGATGTGACAAAACAAAAGCTCCTCAGTTGGGTTCAAACTGGGGACACTGCGGTTAAATGATATGCATGCTGGTTTGTTAGGCCACAATGATGTTCTCCATTTTGCATTTTTGAGTTTGATGGGTTAGAATTTATTGGACCAAGGGTGGTAGAAGTTTTTAATGACGGAGCACATAGTTGGCAAGTATTTAGATAACTCAGTCACCACAGAGACACCCCTCCAACCATAATTAGCAGTAGTTGGAGGCCAGTGAGGGATCATGTTCTTGTTGCTCCCCTAACAACTGATTGGTCGAGTGGAGAGGAAGTATGAACCCTCCATGTGTGTCTCACCCTCCCATTAAAGCTCCTTGCTGTCATGCTGGTGACACCATGTGTTTCAGAGGTGACGCATTTACTCTCTCTGCGGACCAGCAGTAAGAGTCATTAGCCGCAAAGACCGCAGTCTGAAGGGAACCGAATTCTTCAGTATTTTGGAGAAGTCCGTAAAATACAGTGGAGGCACAGTGCAAACCTTCAACTGTTGTTTAAAGATAAAATATTGAATGGAGCTACATGAGAACAGTGTGTTTTCCCCATAAAAAGAAGCAGGTGAATGATTTAAGGGATCAAGCTGGCTTCCTGAATGTAAGCCTGCATTACTGTGAGCCTGGTTCCTCTTTCCAAATAAGGTGCAGACTAGGTTTTTAAGGTCAGACATTGTTATGTATTTCCTTTTGCCATGTTTGCATATCCTCCTCCTCCTCATTGTGCATTGCTGTGTCATGAGGAAGCAGAGAGCGCCGTGTCCTTGGCGGTCAGGTGACAAATGTGACGTCACTGGTGTTAAACACCTCTGGCATATTGATGTCTGCATCACGCATATATGTATGCAAATCAAAGGTCTACTGTCTGTGTGTTGTCTGCATCTCATACACTCATTGTGTATGTGTGTGTGTGTGTGTGTGTGTGTGTGTGTGTGTGTTTGAAGTGTATGCATGTCATGGTTTGCTGTCTGGGCACAAACTTGGGCCTGGGCTATGGCTGACCTTTTATGGCATTTGAACAAACCCAGGACACACACACACACACACACACACACAAACACTGACACATGGCTGACCTGTAGTCTGCATAAAACATGGGGACAGACAGACACACACACACACACACACACACACACACACACACACACACAATCACTCATCCATATGCAGGTCTTCTAAGTCCTTCATGACTCGGGCCCTGATAAATGGTTAAGTTGAACTTCCTGTGTGACCCGTGGGCTGGTATGAACCTCAGGCTTCCTCTGCGGCTGTTTGCACACATCACATAATGTTTCTCATTTCGATTTATTGAAAGAGCGCTAACTGGGATGGCTATGAGAGTGTGAGTGGGTGCATTTGAGAGCGTGTGTGTCAGTGGAGGGTTAACTGGGCTAAATCGGGTGAAGGATTCCTCTCTGCAGGCTAGCCTTGACACCCCACAGTGTGCGTTTGTGTGTGTGAGAGAGAGTATGATTGTGTGTCTGCCTGAAGTGATTCACCTGCTTTCTGAGTCATCCTCCCGCATCCTCACATATGTGAACACAAACACACAGAGTGCACAAACACAGCGTGCTCACACCTCCACAACACATACGAACTGTACACAGACTGTTCACAACCTTGGCCCAGTGTGTGTTTTCAAGACAGAGACCTGACATTATGTAATCTGCAGTGCGGTTGGCTATCTTTGCTTTTTTTTTCACTGCTTCACTGACATAAAATCAGCAGCGGTGATGAAAACCATCTGCTGCGTTTGAGGTCAATACAGAGGTCGAGCCCTTTTTGAAATGCCTTCTCGTTTTCATTGTTGTGCTGCTTCCTGCGCTTCTGATATCTCCCGCAGTCCATTTCACTCATCCCATCCCTTTTCATGCTGTTTTGTTTGTTTCACACCAAACTCCATAGCAGATTTTGACAATTTAGTGTTGTCTCGCTTACCGGGAAATAAGGATGCCCCGCAAGAACACAACACAATTTTTTTCTGAAATGTTTGCGTCAACGGATAAATTCAGCAGAAATAGATCCAACAAGTAACACTCATTTCCATAAAGTTTCAACTTTTATAGCTCAGCCAGTTGTTTATACAGAGATTTTTTTTTCCACTGGCACATTCCTGGAGGGGGCAGTGAGCAGAGTGATGCTGTTTTAAAAGCTGACATTTTTATCATACTACATGTTGGCTGAATTCACAAGTAGGCTCTGGCGATTCAGAAAAGTGTTGAAGCTGCACCAGGCAATATTTTAATGGTAGAATCCAACCATCTTGTCAGGCCACTTCAAAATGGTGCAGCAACAGAGAAGAGAGCCCATCCTTTTTTTTCCCAAAATTAAATTCTGGTGTTGAGCTCAGTTGCTTGTGGGAAAACATCTCTACCCACAGAAAATTACACAGGATATCCAGAAAGTTGGACCACCAACATTCAATATTTAGCCTCTTGTGGATTTTGTTCCCCTTCATAGCTTTAGAATGGCTAGATTAACAAACACGGGCACAGTGTTTGCAGTTTACTGACGTCAAGTTACAGGATAAGACAGATATGTCATACTTGGATTCAGTATTCGGAGGACCAGCGATCGTGTTCAGTCAGGAAAGATTCTCTTTGGTGTTTTCATAATCTGCTACTCTCGACATCTGAAGCCTCAGTGTCAGCTGTCAGGCAGTGTTGTGACGTTGAGCTGCTGTATGTTGTCAGAAAATCCATCCAGGACAGCAAACTGTAAACATACAGGAAAATGATGATGTGAATTTGGTAGGTTTACGTTTCCATTTGGTCTGGGTAAATCATTGATATTTTATCCATATTGTGATCATGCCGGTCATTAAGAATTATGGACATGGGGACGAATCTTTCCAAACTGGGCCCCTCATCCACATCAGCTCCAGCACCGACACCACAATCCACCCTTAGCTCCAATATCAACACCAGCAGTTTCAAATAAGCTCCTGACTAATGTTTGGAACAATCATTTCAATACCCAGTGTTACAGACCCACCCAGGCTCTGCTCTGTTTTGCATACATATACTCAATGTGACAACAAAGCACAAAAGGTAAAGTGAGTTATTTCAATACACTGAAAAAAATCTTTCAAATTAGACTGTGGCACTTACATTCCTTCTTTTACCCTACAACAAAACAAGGAAAGAAAAAATCCCTCCAATAAATGATTTGAGAAAAGTCAAATCAAACATCGCAGAAATTACTGCAGCCATTAAATCATAAAATCAAATACATTTACCATTCTTCTATCACTATTTCCAAATCCAGTGTTTATTATTTGTTAATTTATGCAATTCCAATACTGTTTAGAGACCCCAGTATACAGAAAAAAAGACCTCAAGCTCACAAGGTTGAGCATGCACCCCATGTAGGCGGAGTCCTTGGCAGCGGCCCCAGTTCAGTTGCAAACTGTGGCCGTTATTTAGGGCCTTTCCTACAAGATAGCATGAGATGGTATCAATGGATAGCTGAGGTTGTCTAGTTTTATATGGTACCAGCATCTTCCCTCTAGCTTTAAAACAGAGCCTGCTACAGCAGATTTTATTCCTTCCTAGCTCCTTACCTTTACCATGTCCAGCTTCACCTCTCAACTCATAGACCAGTGGTTCCAAACTGGTCCAGCCACAGGGTCCAGATTTCGCCTTAGTCATGAGTTCGAGGTCCAAGTCCAAGTAGCTGTCCATTGGTCACTCACTCTGTAGCAGGGCACGGCATTCCAAAGTAAAAGCTTTGTGCCGGAAATTCACTGCACTTAAAAATAAAGTGTGGTTTTTAAAAACTAGACACGTTTGCGAGTCACTTGCGTTCCATTCACAGTGGACCCACCGGTTGGGAACCACTGCCATAGACTGCATGCTCATACCTGGTAGAGACATGTGCAGGTTATCAGATGACAAGTTAAAATATGTTTTAAGGGACAACCATACAGCTTTGCATGCCCCCCCCATGAGCCTTGTGCTGGGGTCATTTGTACCCTGTGCCCCCTCCCTGGTGGTGGGCTTAATTGTGATGAGATTAGATATTCATAGATTTTGGATATCGTGATATTGTTAGTGTTCTCCTTCTTTTAAACAACTTTACAGTTATTTGCCTTCACCGACTTAGTCATTATATCCACATTACTAATTGATTATTTATAAAAAAATCTCATTGTGTAATAGCTTTAATGTGCCAATAGTCAACCCTACAATATTGTGGCAATATTGATAACAAGGTATTGGGTCAAAAATGTTGTGGTATTCAATTTTCAACATTTGAACCACCACAGAGCAACAAATGTCACCTGTACACAGACTTAGCTGGCTCTTGTAAATGAGTCTTAGATTAAGCTCTAAAAGCACCAGCATGATCCATGAAACAGTCCAAGAGTGAAGGACAGGCGACTGGCAGGCAGAGTCGTTGTTTCCAAGGTAACAACTAAAGTGAACTAAAACAGTGAAATCTCCTCTTTGTAACCAAGAATGTAGGCAGTGCAAGTTTCACCTTCGTTTTTTCTTGTACTTTGGTCAGAAATGTTATCTATTCCTTTCAGTGGAAGCAGCCAGTGTACAAAGTGGTCTATAGTGCAGCAGCTTGAAGTCATGTCTTTTGAGATGTGAATGCTCGCTGCAATTTGCCCCTAGAATTTACAGTTTGACCTGCCGTTCATTCCCGTTCAGATGATGTTGGAATATATTCGAGCTTCCATCCGTCCAGCCAGCTGATGGATTTCCAATGCTCTCTCATCCGTGCTGCCGGCACTCTGGGTGCTCTCTCTCCCACCCTCCCTGCATCTATCTATCATTCCATCACTCCTCCACCTCTTTCTAATAATTACAAAAAAAAGGACCGGCCTCAAAGAGATAAAAGATGACACTGACATAGAGAAACGGCATGAAATAATACTACACTGGAGCAGATAATGTCATTTCTTTCAGCTGACTGTGTTCCAGGCAGCGGCAGAGCAGGTAATTGAAGCGGGAAGCTGGGCCCTTTAAACCCTCCCCGCAGTGTCTCAAATGCAGATCAGGCTGCATGATAGTGTCTCGGCCGCCACGCTGGCTAATTACACTGTGAATCCCCCAGGACCTGCATCAGGTTTATACTCATAATGACACAGCGCCACACCACACCTTGTCAAACAGTGTTTAAAATAGAGATTGGAAAAAAAATGGAAAGAGGTGCTCAAGAAAATTAAATTGGTCTCTCCCCTGTGCTGTTGGTATCTGCTTTTCCATCTCACGCTTTTTTCTTCCTGTCATTTCAGTTGCCTCTGTCTGTCATTGCTTTCTTTTATCTCCGTTTCTGTCAATGGCCCTCTTTGCATGTTATGAACATGCGTCTTTGATGGATGGATAATCAGGCAGCACAAAGAAGCATGAATCCATGTGTAAATGTATGCAGAATGCACTGAACTACTGTCATCTAAAGGTGGACTGAGGTGTGTTTGATCACAGTAAAAGCATTTGTAGCTACGTGACTGGAAAGACGACGTCTGTGTGCTGATCAAACCGCTCTACGCACATATCAGCCAGGTGTCGACCATGTAGTGTCATACTGATCAAAAATATGCTGTCATCATACTGACGGATAAGGATAAGATGAGGGGGTCATTTAAGGTGGTTATTTTTAAAGGATGCCAATATCACAAGTGAAAGTACATGTGCCAAAGTGTGTTTTGGCAAAGGGGGAAAGAGAAAGATGCACATATAGGATATGATTGAGCTACATCAGGTCGTGACACAATCTGTTGCAATCCAACTCTTATGTTAATGCTGTATTTAAAAGCGGCCAATGCTTCTGTTTCCATCTCTTTGTATTATTTATGAATATGTATGAATCACAGTAACCTCTCTTTCCTCCTGAGTCTGACTGTCAGAGTGAGGACATGAGAAATCAGGTCATTTCTTCATGTGGCTAGTTCCACAAGGGCCCTTTGATTAAAGTGAAAGAATCAGGATAAGGTAATAATCTGAAACTTTTTTCCATAAAAATAAATAGTAAATCAGTCTATTGCCAGTTGATGAAAGCTGTTGTTTTGCTGTTCTAAACATCTGGTATGTGGAAGGTCTTTGGGGTTTAGTAGGATTTGGAAATTTCCTGTGTACAGGAAGTGATGCATTTTAATTTCAGACAGCTGTTTGTTTGGAATAACAGAAGAAATGAAAGGTTATGCATTGTAATAATGTGAACACAGCATGAGCAGGAGCAGCTGCCACAGCTGAACAGATCAAGACAATCCTATCACCAGACGAAAATGTAGACATTTGATGCGAATCTCACTTTCTATGATGATATGATATATGTGCATGGTAACTATGGCATGGTAAATAAACACACAATTCTCTCCCCCAAAAAACAAACACATAGGTCGTCTATTCAAGCAGCGTATTACAACCCATATTTCTGTTTATGGTTAGGCAGCAAGCACTAGTGGCCATAGTTTAGATATGAGTTAAAGAGGGAAAACAAGTCACATATTATTAAAAAGCAACAAAGTCCGTGTATGAAGGAGGTCAGTGTGGACCGATTGGTCAAACAAACACAGGACTTTTATTCATAAGATTGCTGTAAGTGTCCTGTGTGAAACCAAAAGTCAACATTGACTTTAACCTACATACTAGGGATGGGCATGAATACTCTTGTACTTGATTTGGACTTTGTAAAACACATTTATAAAATAGATATACAAATATATTGACCTTGTTCTCTATTAAAAGTCAACATTTTTGGGGTGGAACATCCACCTGTGAATATCTGCAGATTCATTTGGCAAAAATGACAGATCTGCAGCCGCTGATAATATTCAATATTGTCTGAATCAGAATCAGAAGCACTTTATTGATTCCTGGGGGAAAATTGTGACACAGTTGCTTTGGTGTAAAGCACAGATAATTATATGTAGAAATAAGAGATATGAAGCATGAAGTATGTAAAAATGTCAAATTATGTGCATTACACTACAATGTTAACACTAGTATGTAAAATATTTGAGATATAAAATATGTATAATATGCTGAGTATGTAAAGTGCAAAAAATACAATGTGTCTTTGTTACATTACAATATATAAAACTAGTATGTAAAGTTTAGAAATATATGTACAACACAATATATACATGAGTAAAAACATCATTAAGAAATATACAATATGTGCAACATATGTTAAATATACATTCAAGAGTAGTGTTGGTAAGAGTAAATTGGGGCACTAAAGAATATCTCACAGCTGAATAATTGCTGATTAATGATGTTGCTGCAGCTGAATTATTGTGGCAACTATTGTACTGTTAAGACAGCACAATATACAGTTATTTTACAAAATAAATGAAATGAATGTGCTGTGCAAGCTGCTGTATGTAACGGTAAATGTGTGTATCATAGCTAATCTCAACAGTCTGTGCAGAATTATAGGCTAACCCTTACCTCTGCTGGCATTTTCATTTGGGTGCTCATTTCGGACCCTTTTCTCACATACTTGATAGTAATTTATTTTGAGCACTTGCATTTGGAAATTACTTCCCCATTACGTACATGAGCAAACTTGCGTCACTTACATCACAATTGTAACATATATAAACTGACTTTCGTAACGTAAGTTATGCAACAAAGTACGTATTTTAAACCAAACTGCAAACATTTCCCAACATTTAACAGTAGTAACAGGATGTAACCTCAGTTCTATGAGTCTGTGTGCCTATTGCTGGTACTCTTCAACAGTCATGCATATTGTTTAAGGAATCACTGGCAAGTAAGCTATTCTGTTGCTTAAAGGACAACTTCGGTATTATTCAACCTGGGCTCTATTTCCCCATGTGTATGTGTGCGTATGATTCATGGGTACCACTTGTTCTAAAATTGGTTCAGTATTGAGCCGCGAAACGAGCTAAAACAGTAATGGGGGCAAATGCGTCCCGTATAAAAGTGCTTTTTTTCGCCACTGACCGGTTCAGATCGCCAGTGTTATCTCTGTAGATAGCATATTGTAGCGGCCTTGGGGCAGTGGTGAGTGTGAATGAGTGGAGTCAGCTGTCAGTCAGTGTTGGAGCAGAGAGGCGGAAGTCAGCTGTCAGTCAGTGTTGGAGCAGAGAGGCGGAAGGCATCCCCGCTTGGTAATGTAAATGAGTATGTGTGTGTGAAGTGTGTGTTACGCTAGAAGAGTCAGAGGACGGAGTCTTTTACGTGCTACCCCCTGGAGTGTTACCAGAGTTTTTGGAGTGCTCAAATAAACGGGCCTTTTTCCCGAACGCAAGAACA
>NC_065527.1:26492541-26515781 GCF_006386435.1 Epinephelus moara | reverse complement strand
ATATGCTATCTACAGAGATAACACTGGCGATCTGAACCGGTCAGTGGCGAAAAAAAGCACTTTTATACGGGATGCATTTGCCCCCATTACCGTTTTAGCTTGTTTCGCGGCTCAATACTGAACCAATTTTAGAACGAGTGGTACCTATGAATCATATGCACACATACACATGGGGAAATAGAGCCCAGGTTGAAAAATACCGAAGTTGTCCTTTAAGTATGAGGATGTATTGTAAAGAAACTTATATTAAGGTTAGGGAAAAATTGCCATTATCATTATTGAAATAAAGCTAATTTACCTGTACATTTGTGACAGGAAATGAGCTTCCATAGCTTGCTTCAAAGTCAAAATCAAATGTGTTTTACAAAGTGTTAAATAGCACACAAGAAACCAGGGTGGGTCGACTCCCTTCTCTAATGTCTATACACAGAGTGAGTTAAAGTAAGGAATTAGGGAATGGAAGTTCCTCAAGTGTGGAGACAGACAAACTCACTTTTTTCTTGTTTCTTTTCCTTTCCTACATAACTCAATTTGTCCTTTTCCCTCAACCCGTCGTCCTACATGTACATGCCAGCGCCCAAGGGTGACTGTTGGCCCAGCATGTTCTCTTCCCCTGTTCTCACATCAAACATCCCGCCTCACACTTCTCAGTGTTTCTCTCGCCTTTTTCCCCTCTGTTTGATTTCACCCCCTCACCCCCACCTCACACCCCCACCTCACCCCCTTTGTTGTATTTCCCTTGTCCTGTTTTTTTTTTTTTCAGAAGTACCGTTGTGCGCTATTACCCGTCGCTTTCACAGGTAATACGATTAACCTCCTGATTCAGGAAAGGGAAAATAGCCTTTGCTGAGACCACGACATTAATCCTCTGCACATAAGATTTATGTCTCTCTCTGTCAGACTTTCTCTCACCCATCCTCTCTCTCTCTCTCTCTCTCTCTCTCTCTCTCTTTATTTCTTTCTTCAGCTGTGGCACATGACAGCCTGTCTATATGAGCAAGCCTGTAATAAAACACACAGACATAGGTGCATATGCACATACATATGCATTCATAATGACCAGCATACGCACAAGGATATTTACTGTCTCTCACAAAAACACACACACACAAGGACATAATATTCAGACTACACGGTACACAAACAAGCCATTCACAAAAGTAATGTCCTGCCAGAGGGGACTGTGGGAAAATGAGTTTTTGGATGGATTATTAATGTGTTGTGTAGCCTGGCCCTCTGCCCTGGTCTCTGCTCGTCTTGTCCTCTGAAGTGGCGCGCTGTCTGCGGTCCACAGTACACACACAGCGCTCTAAATCCCATGGCGAATGTAGAGACATAGGATTAGTGGAAACACAGGCTTTCATGCCTATCCCAAATGTTTCGAAATCCATGCAGGGATTTGGCGATCTGACTTACTGTGGCCATCCTGTAATTATGGGTTGTGTTGTGTGCAGCTCAGCGGGGAATCGCGAGGTTTGCAATTTGCAATTTGGTTGATATATATCACAGTGTGCTGGGAGACTCTGAAGACAGAGAAGTGTTGGAGCTGTTTAGTCTGAGTGGATTATTGCCCTGCCAAGACGTAGTAAAACCAGAGTTCATGCTTAATATCTGTTCATGCCACTTTAAAACCCTGCCAACATTGTCTCAGAGCACATGGGTGGGGGGTGTTATTGTCACTGTTACTGAATTGTAAAAGGGTCATGGAGGAAACAGTGAAAATACAATGTGGGAACAAACATTTTTGTCAACCTTAAAGTGGCGCTGATGTGTTACGGTCGAAATACAAGCCACATGCATGACAAAGGCGGGATGGAGCTGGGTTTTTACTGCTTCACAGACTCCATCTTTCCAGCGTGTGGTTGTTGCCAGCCTCACTGTGTGCATATTGAGTTTTGCCAAGTGATAATGCAGCTGGTTATGCAGGGCTTGAAAGCATGGGCTGTATTATCTGGTACTGAATTAATTAATTTCATCGTTTTAACAACAGGATGCATTGATTTGATTGATTTATTTTAATGTGAAATGTAAAAACACACACAAGGTTGCTCTGCTGTGTTGCATTGCCTCTGGTGCAATGAGGTATTTATTTTTTAACAGATTGTACTAATTATTTACACAGTTCTGCATAGGGCTGGCTACTGTTTAAAAAATGATGATACTAGTACCAATACCAGTGGCCTTTAAGGGATAGTGATATCACTAGAGTACTTCATGTGATAACTTTTTTTCCTATCTCTACTTCATCTCAGCATGCTGACTGCCGACTCAGTCAAATACAACGTGCTCATCTTCACCACACCTCACACTGTATGGGTTGTAGCTGCATCAGTCTTGGGCTAATCACACTTTGCATAACATCAAGGAACATTTTAGCTGCCTGACTGCAAGCAAAACCATACAAATTTTCTTTTTTTTTTTTTTCCCAGAAGTGAGTACAAAAAGGATCAAATGCAGGTATCATTTGCCTGGAGTTTCTGTGCTACATGGTACTAGGTTATTTCTGCCAATATCTAAGGTGTTAGACCACATTACTCTAGGACATGTAGGCCATGGGGATTTTTTGGCAGCTTTGTTATCCAGTCCTTCGAAGAACCTTTTTTATCTGGTAATGTGAATTGATGCAAAATCACAGAATTCTTGAAATATTTTAGTTTGGAGTTCTGCCAAAACAATGTAACTTTTTTTTAAAAAAAAAGGTCAAAGCTCAAGAATTCTTTCAAGTTGTTGCAGTCATCATTCTGTTTTATATAAAACATCAAATGCAGAACCACATTGTTGAGGTTGTGAGAAATAAAGTCAATTTTATACTTTGCAGCTACTTCACAGTAGTGCATTCTGATTCTGGGCTTTTCTCGCTCCCAAAGTTGTCTTCTAATTTTGTCAGAAAAGCCACAATAAATTCAGTCATTTGTTACCACAAAAAAAAACCCCCACCAGACTGTGTATGTGAATTTGTAAAATTGTGTCAACACAGGCAGCAACCCATCAGTGAACCCATTTATGTCAGACATACAAAGGATTATTTCAAAATGCGGTTTTGAATGTCATTCAGTCCATCAAATAAAGCACATAAACGTTTCCAGACCAGTGCAAGAGGACATCATTATTGTGTTCTTCCTCTTCCTCTGCTTTGATTTCCACCAAATTTTACTCATAATCCAGGCTAGGGAGGAAGAGTGGGTCATCCTTTCATCACAAGGTTGCCAGTTTGATTCTCAGCTCTTCCTGTTCACATGTTGAAGAGTCCTTGAGCAAGACACTGAACCCCAGGCTGCCCTTGCGTGGCAGCTCTGCCACTGTTTGTGTATGAATGTGTGTGTGTGTGTGTGTGTGTGTGTGTGTGAATGAGTGAATGAGACGCAAATGGTAAAGTGCTTTGTCTGGTAAGGTAGAAAAGCTCTATATAAATGCACTCCATTTTGATGTATTGAGAAAGGGGGATGATGTGAAGGCAGTTTGATTTGGAGAGTTTTAAGCTGAGTTTCATGGTTATACATAAAACATGCATTTCTTATGATCATCATTATTATTTCTGATTTTAGAGGGGAAAAAATGTGTAATTATAAAACAGAGGAGACATCAAACACTGTTTGAAAGGGTTATCTCGCAGCAATTGAGAGAGAAAAAACTTGTGTAGCATGAGAAAAAAAATGTCAATAAGTGTGATACTGCTTTAAGACAGTGTGTAGCTGGTGCTATAGTGTGAAAGTTGGCTGAAAGCCTCTGTATTTATGGAAAAAATACAACTTGTGAAGGAACTTGTGAATCCTGGTTTTGACAGAACCGTGGCAGCGGCTCTGTAGATGCTGTGTGTTTATGTGAGGGGATGTTTGTGTGTTTTTGTACTCGCCAGCATGGGAGGCTCTGTGGATGCTGCAATGTAATTGTGGTAGTGTGGCTGCCAGTTGTGGTGCTGATATGGGAAAATAAAGAAAAACTAGGTTTGTCTCTCTCCATCTACCATCTCTGTCTTGGTCCCTTTTGCATCCCATCCTTCTTCGCCGTCCTTTGTAACACAACAAATCTCTATATAATTATTTCTGTCCCCCTCTCGCTGTCTGACGTCCTTCTCATCTGCCTCCATGTTCTCCTCTCTTGTTACACTTGTTGCAGGGAGGTGTGAAAGCTGTCTTTTGTCAGACAGTCTAGGATCTTGAAAGCTACAGCTGAGCAGTCTGTTATTTTACCTTGTTGGGTGTATAATTTTAGTTCTCTCCTTCAGGGACTGAGTTATTGAATGATTTCAACTTCAAAGTTTTAAAAGACAGCATCATTTCATGTTTAATTAAAGAAGACTAGTTTCTTGCTGCTACCTTTTGTACTCTGTGTCCAAGTAGATCTGCTTTCAGTGGAACTTGGAAATAGTGTTTGTTTTATTTTGCATGATGTGCCAGATAAGGAAGTCTCACACTTTGATTTTACAAACAGAAAAGTAAACTTACTTTCAAATTGTCTTTACATCCACCATAAAGAATGAACGCTGTCTGACCCAAGCTTGGGTTAGAGTGAGTTTTCTGTCCTCAGCTGAGTTAGATTACGCATCTTTGAGCTGTTTCTGTGCTGCTTTGGGACACACAAATATAATCTAAACAGGACATCATGTTGCATCAGTTTATTATGTATTTAAGGAGATTGTTTATGTGTTATAATGAGAAAAGGCAGAAGCTTTGCACTTGGTATCTGAAAAATATTGAGCGTGTTATGTGTTAAAAGAGCTCATTTGACAACCTAACACTCAAGCTGTGTACTGTCTCTTTTTAAGTGTCATAAGTAGTTTAAGCAGCCTTTTTGAAATTGTGTGAAGCCAGAAGCAAAAGCAAAACTGCCCAGAAATGCATAATTCCAGCACAGTGCAGTAGCAAACTTTAAAATCCAGTCCTGAAGCAGTGATGGCCCCAAACCACAGGTCAACTATTTTGAATTTTTTCCCTGACTTTGATGTAAACAGCGTGTAACTGTGAGTGAAAGGTCTCTGGGGAGGATGTAAATGCAGAATCTACAGAAGTGACTGCAGCATGGTCAGTGTTGAACAGAGAGAGCAGAGAGATGCACGAATAATCCAATGCTGCTGAATAACATTGTCACAGATCAGCCTAATGGCTTCACAGGCAGCGTGCGAGAGAGACAGATCAATAAAACAAGCACACCAGCACTTTCCAGGTACTCAGAGGGTGTGAGTGTGTGTGTTGGGTTTGTATGAAAAAAATCCTACCTGAAAATAGTTACAATACTGCTGCTGAAAGAGCTCATGCTACCCTTTTAACAAAGGCGAACAAACACAAAGCCACACACAAAGCTTGAAAAAGAATTGAGTAATAATAAGCCTCCACAGTCTGACAGTGCTCTATAGAAATGTAACTTTCACACTTGTAATGTGATGTATTTTGTTCATTTTTGTCTACATTTTGACTGCTGTGCACAAACTTGTTTCATCGTCTCACTGCAACAACTGAAATTGAAATTTGGTTTTAGCGTACATTTAAAAAAAGCAAAAAAAGGCTTCATTTTTTAGACATCGGTCATTCAAAGAGTCAAAATCTAACCTTTTAATAGATCCATATGTGATAATGTTGCTGATGCAAGTCACATCAACCTTTGAACCTAGACATCAGCAATAGCTCTCTTTTCAATAGGGATGGGGGGGGGGGGGAAAGAATTTTTAGATGCATCGAGATTCTGTCTTGAACGATGCGAGCATCGATGTGGAAAACTCATAATCGATTTTAATTTTATTTTTATATTTATTTTTCAAATTACCGTAACTCCGGTACATTACGGTAAAGACGTCATTACCTGTGGAGGAGCACAGCAGGAGGAGAGTGACAGCTGACGAGGAGAGTGTAGAAGTTTGAGTGATTTAGCGGTGTTTTGGTGGCGTTTTCTTTGTAAATAATATTTAGTGTTGTAAATAATAGTATTTGTGTGTTTTTTTTAGAGCGTTTGAGTTTTGTTATGCCGTGTTTTTGAGTGTTTTTTGCCGTGTTTTCGTCGTGTTTTCACCATAGTTCGTAGTTTTGCCAGCATTCGTCTTTTTTTNGAGAAATGTCGAGGAGGTCGACGAAGGACAGGAGAGTCCCGTTGAGATTTGTGGATGAGGAGCATATGGACTGGTGGAGTGTAGTCATCTCAACCACAGTAAGTTAAGTTATACAGTTTGTATGCACTGGATATGTATTCCCAGCTTTATTACAATAATGTTTTTCAATATCTAGTGTAAATTTTGATATTGGCTCGTTTTAGAATCGAGAATCGTTTTATAATAACAAAATTATTCCCCTCGGAATCGGAATTGAATCGAATTATGAGGTGCCTAGAGATTCCCACCCCTAAAAGGTGTGTAAATACTGCTGGAGTACATAAAATCTGCTGTAAATGTCCGAGCTGTAAGTGACTGTGAATTTCTTAAATCAAATTGCCCTTGACTGCTTAATACAAATATTCGACTAATTGTTCCTATTTTTACATATAAAATATCAAGCATGGGTGGATCACTTACCGGGCCTACTGGGCATAGGCCCAAAAGACTCAAGGCCAAAACACACTGGTGCCGTACGACGCCCTTGAAAAAGCATTTCTTTTTCAGAGGAAAGCCTATTTTGTACTTCTCAGCTCCCGTAGTAGCACATTAGTAGTCGTTGTCTGGTTGTTGTGGTCATCCTGCGTTGTGTGTTTTCTTTCTCTTCCTGCGTATTCTTCCTCGTCTTTTGTTCTAATTGGCGGTTGGCAACCAGCTAGTCACATTACCGCCACCAAGTGGAGTGTGCAATAGAATTTCGGTTGACGCCCGCCAGCGCGACTGTGTGTGTTGGGGGCGGAACCCGACAACTACAAAAAGACAAAAAACAACCACAGGGAGCCACAAAAATACAAAAAGATGTATAACAATTACAAAGGAATGCAAAACCACCACAAGGTCTGTGTGTCTTGTTCCTATGTAGAAGAGGTGGTTGGGCCCTTTGCATATCTGTGCCTAGCACCCCAGTCTGCCCTTATTAAGCAGCACTGTGTTGAACCGCCAGTTTTTTGGATGAGGTTGGGTGGGACGATCAGGGTGAAAGTGACTTTAAAGTAGTACAATAAACAAGCCAAGTTTGCCCTCCAAGCTAATGCTAATGCTGACTATGCTAATGAGGGATTGGTAATGTGCACATTTTTTGCCAACACTAGATATCAAGGTAAAGTTGATTCTGAGCCTGAGTGTGACTCCCCCGCTGCTCAGCCTTTACATTAGCAATCTTGTACTGTACCCATGAATACCTGCATCATCATCTTCGTGACATATATGTTGTGCTACAGCTACTAAATATAACATTTATGTGCTTGAAAATCTGTTGTTCTGTAAATGTGACATGTAAAACAAATAAAGCACCCTCCTTCACAAATTATAAACAGGGTTCTCTGCAACTTGACGAATAAGGAGGCAAAAAATACACACAATTTGATTTTTTTTTTTTCTTGAGTGACAGATGGACAGATATGCAGGTAAAGTGACAGGCTGCCATCCAGTACATCCGGACAGTCAGGGGAACGGGTGCAGCAGCAACAGGCGGTGATTGCTCTGAAATGAATGCTGTGTGAAACAGCAGCTCCTCAGCCCCTAGCAACAAAGAGGCAGTAAGGCAGGCAGGCTGGTAAATAAAGCAGAAATACATTGCAGAGCGGCTGCAGCCTTTACCTTGCTCCATCTCGCCATCTCAATTCCCTTTAAATTCCAATCTAAAGGCTTGTGGGATTTATTTAGGGTTCATATCTGCTCTCCCGCTCTCTATGATATCACGAACCCCGTTGTCTCCTGTTTAACTCTCTCCCACTTTCATTTCTACTTCCCTCCCTCCCTCTCTTCCTCTTCCTTACATATGTTTCTTGTTCTCCTCCTCCTCCTCCTCCTCCTTCCTCTCCTCCCTCTCTGCTGGCCGTCCCTCCGGTCAGCTGCAGAGAGTCTAGATGTTGCTTGTCAATAATTTAATAAGGAGGGAGCGCTCCCCTCTTAACCAGGGCTTTGAATTATTAACCCGCGCATCCATGTGAAAGATGTGATTGTACATTAGTCTGTGTGTATTTTTTGGCCACTGTGTTTACGTGTGAAGTGTGATAAAATAATTGCCTGTCAAAAGATGATGGAGCATGCCAGCCAAGCACAAATCGGTACTTTCTGCAGCCTGTGTTTGGATTGTTTTGAGTGTGCAAGTGTGTATGTGGAGGTAGATAGCTGGGGAATACATGCCATGCATGTTTTATAAGGACCTGTCTGCAGTGCCTGGTAAACGAGATGCAGTCTTCATTTGTCTTGTCTTGAGTGTGCGGATGTGTGTGTTGGTTTAAGTATACGGTCATCTGTGTGTGTGTGTGTGTGTGTATGTGTGTATTGAAGCGAGACTATGCAAAAGGTGTTTTGTTGTGCACATGCATTTCCTCAAGAGCTGAGACAGGGAGCTTAATGGAGTTTTATGTGTCACCGCAGAGTTTAACTGAGTGTAGGTCTAACATTGTTATTAATGTTGATGTGTATGTGTGAATATGTAGCCAGGCTTCTAAGTTAGTGTGAAGTGTTGTGTGTGAGTGTGTGTGTCCCTCTCCTTGCTTACTGTGGCAGAAGTGTGTTTGTCAGTTTCTGTGCTCGAGTCCAGTGGCTGCACACATCTCAATGAAAGGTGCAGCATTCATCACTGACCCAGCAGAGCTGTGCTGAGAGACCTGGAAGAGGCCTTTGTGGGTTAGCTGGAGCGCAGTCAGGCAGGTGGATGTTGTTTACGGTTTCCAGAATCGATGCAAGGTGTTCATTTATTTATGTGTTTAATTGTGCACAGTGAGTGGGGAGCCTTCAGTTACAGCTCATGTAACTAGCGTGTGGCATTGTGCTTGTAAGTTGAATGCAAATCATTCCGGAGTGCAGGAATGGAATAGAAAATGGTTGACGGGTCACCTGGCACCACAAATTTGGCCCAAGTTGATGGTCATTGATGTATAACTCCTCGCTTCAACCTAATAAATCAGACATTCCTCATATTGTGGCACTTTAAAAGTGAGTGACAGGAATAAATAGAAACAGGGCATCAGACAAAAATTAATCTGAAAATGTCTCACCAAGTTGCTAATAGCCAACCAGTGGACCTCTTTCGTCGGCTTCCAAAATATTGCTCCATTGGTGCCGTTTCCTTGAGAAGCTAACTCTGCTATGTCTCGTCTAATTACCCAAAAAACACATGAACTTTTTAGTAAATAAACAACATTTGCCCTTCTGCTCCCCTCTCACCCCTACTGAAACTGGATCTCCTTTCATGTTACCACTGCTTGGCTCAGCAGTAAATTGTGCACAGCCTGTCAGACACTAGTGGCTCTGTTAGTCCATTTATAAATGAGCATTATATAATGTTAATCACATTGTCATATTGCTGACTACTAATGCAACACACGTTGGATATAGGGCTGTGATGCTATATACATTTGAACTGGTTCAAGCTCGTAAACCAGACAAGATTGGCAAAAAACGGAAATCGACCCCACTCAACTTACACCTGAGCTTTGCACGGTCATATCTACGGTTGGATGCTAGTGAAATTAATGTTGTTAAAATATATTACAGTCCTTTTCTGTATCACAAGCATGACAAAGGAAAATGCTTGTATCCAGGATAGCCAACTAAGATTACATTGTGGATTTGTGCATGACAGCCCCACATTTTGATATATGCCCATGTTTTATTCCCCTTTTCATTGCATATGATACCAGAAATTTAACTGAAATCCAGCAGCGAAATTGCTGCACTTTTACCACTTCTACCACAGCCTATCAGACTGGCAGGCCTGGAGCACAGATTGTTAACGTTGGCCTACAGAGTGCCACTAATGGCCTGGTAATGAAGTAGCATTCCTTTTTATTCGATGACTTGTTTGACTGATGACGTGATACTTAACTTTGAACAAATAGCGAGTGTCCTGATGAGGATGCCAATAGCCCATGTAAGCAAAATCATCACAGCAGAAGACGGCATATTTTCAAAGTCCGACAACAGTAGTTGTGTCTGTTGATGTAAATGCCGGCATTGACAACTACTGTTGACGTATGGGGGTCTTGCGAGATTGTCTTATTTCATAGCTGAAGATTTTAACAACTACCCTGGGTAACTCTGTTCCGAGGGGCAAGGTGGCACTTGCAAATGAGGGGTAGGGGTTAACATAAGAAATGGGGTTGGTCCTAAGTGTTGATATATAGTGCTAACACTAACACGTTTACAATCTTATTCCAATACATAGGAGTTTTAAAACCATCTCTCCAGTTTCTCACTGATGCAGCTGTTGTTGTTTTACATCCTCAAGGTCTGCCTCATTTGGCTTTGGAGTGCGCTGATTGATTATGCATCATGGTTGGACAGCCCTCTTAGACACAACAAAGAAATTTGTCCAGCAACTCATTCACATCCTGCATGACCACGCACCCCGCCTTGCTGTGAATTTTAATTGGCTGCATCTGTAGGATTTCACAGAGGTGCTGCAGAGTGTCTGCGCTGCAGTTGGGGAGAAAGGGGCTTATTAGCTCCTCACCTTTCAAAGCGAGGCAGGCATGTGCTCTCAGAGTCAACACGATGCAGTGCTGCATAACAGATCGCCGCCTAGTTAGCTCCAACAACTAGCTTACCTTTGAAGTGCTTGCTGTTGATAGTTGGTGGAAACTTTCACCATTTGGGTTCAGATTAGCCTCTCTAGCTAATGACCCCTGAAGCTTCAACCTGCTGTTTTTTAATGTCACTGATGATTAAGGTGTATGCCTTCTCCTTAAACAAGCAAACAAACAAAAAATTTAACTTGCTGTCAGCCATGTGCTGCGAAGAATGAAGTACCATCATGCTCTGGGAAGTGCTAGCTTGTTAGCTCTCCCTTTGAGGTCTAGGGACTTTGTTGTGGAAGCTAATTAGCGTTATGTTATAGCTCTCCAGGAGACTTGACAAGTTGAATGAGGAGGTAGCTGGTGGATGGGGAGGTGGTGAGCATCCTTCTCTCTTGCCTGGATAATTTATCACACGCATCAAAGATGTTAATTCTATATTTTGCAGAGAACTTGAAAGGAATACAGTGATTTACCTGTCTAGTTAAATGTGGACAAATTGCCCAGAGAGTGCGAAACCCGCTCTCCATCCTTTGATGTGCTCACTGTTATCTAAGAGCTCTGAATATTGCTGTAATCAGCGGGTGAGGGTTTAAAGATCGGGTGCTATTATTACACTCACTTTCTCAAGTGAAGCTGTGTTTCCTGGCTGGTCTGGTTTATGAGACGACCGTGAGAAATCGACACAACAGCCAGACCAGACATTACAGCGTCCTTGAACAAGACTGCTTCAGGTTGGGTGCTTTTAGTTGCATACATTTAGAAAACAGTGCATTCATATAGTGTAGTCCTATCTTAGCTGGCAAAGCGCTTTACGATTTGCTTCTAACCCATTACCCATGATGCACAGATGGCGACAGAGCTGCTATCGAGGGTGCCGGCCTGGAGCAATTTGGGGTTTCAGTGTCTTGCTCAAGGACACTTCAACATGTGGACAGGAGGAGCCACAAACCGCTAACCCTGCAATTATCCACTCTACCTCCTGAGCGGCAACCACCTGGGGTGATAAAGATAAAACTACTACTTACTGTAAATTCTCATAATAGAAAATAATTAGCCTTTCTTTCAGGCTGGTATTAGAGGCACTCTAATTTCCCCTGTCTTATGGATGAGAAGGCTTCATTTTTTTCTGTTCAGCTTCCATTTAAATTCGCTGTTGATGACTGTGAGACATGGAGTCCTACAAATCACCCTGTTGGTGTGAGTTTCTCTCAATATATTTGTAGTAGGAATGGATTACTTGACTACTCATGTATGCGAATGGTGTTGCTCCTACTAATAAACCCACAAATCAGCTGTACAGAGCTTTATAGCATGTTTAAGCTCATTGTTTTGGTCTTCCAGTGCTCAACTGTTTTGGTTCACTATTCCCACTCCTAATAGGGTTGTATTTTGCCTGCAGCAAGGAGCTCTGAAAACTCTGAAAGCCCATTGTGTACTACCTGCCCAAGAGCAAACGACAGACAAAGGTAGTGACTATCTGCTGAATATATTAGAGAGTTGTTGGAGACCAAACCAGAGGTTAAAGAAAAGTGAATACTGGACTTTACAACACAGTTCATGTCCACTGAATGTGTGGATAGCATAGGTTGTATAAAATATTGGACGTAGCCACTATGTCACCCACTGGTTTGTGGACTCCCATTTTGAAACTTTGAGTTTGGCATTTCGGCCATTTCCATCTTGAATTTTTTGAGCCTGAACTGACCATACTTGGACAAGAGGGCAAAGCTAAGTGTCACGCTAGCTGCTAGCCTGGGTCGCACATTAGATTCACAGCTATGGTTAACTGTGATAATACTATAATAAATAGTAATAGTAATAGTAATAAATAGAAATAGTAATATTTCAGTAACTTGTATAATCGCTTCCTCTTCTCTGGTTTCAGTCTCAGACTGACCCTCACTTTCCTCCTGAACAGTCTCATCTGGCTGGCTGGTTTATTAACAAAGTGTTGGACCGTGGAAGACATTGACAGTGTATTCAATTTCCCCATATGAGTTACTGTCCTGGTCTAAAGATGTTGAAATAGCCTTTTATAGCCTCTCACCTCTCTCTTTTCCCCTCTGTCCTCAGCTTTTTCTTAATTCTTCATTAGAATTCTGGAAATGAAATGTCAGCTTATTGCATTATTTTTAGACATAGTGACAAGCAACTGTTACTCAACTAGCAGAGGTGGATATGCCTTTTGACGCTGTAGTAACCACAGTAACCACAATGTAGTGTTGTGAGATAAAAATGCAGTGACCAGAAATAGAACAATAGAACAATAGTGTAATTTATTTATTTATAATCAGAAACAATGAGAGTATACATGCTATTGGTATACTAATGTACTGTTATTAGGACCCATGCAAAAAAAAGTGACATGGCCCAATGGTCCCTGGCAATAGAGAGTAGGAATTTTGTGACAAACATCATTTGATTTACATTAGGGCTGGGCGGTATGACCTAAAATTCATATCACGGTATAAATCGAATCCCTTCACGGTAACGGTATATATCGCGGTATAAATTTAAGTGTAAAAGTGATAATAGAAGTGTTTCTGAATGGGTTTTGTAGTCCCTTAGCAAAGCTAAATTGATAAAAAAAACAACAAAAGCAAAGATATAATGTATTTTTTAGAGCATTTATTGTGCAGAATGCAGATCTCAAAACTCAAAATTAAAACCCAGTACTCTATGGTGCAAAATGTCCCCTGGGATCTATATCAAAAGGTAATTTCCTTCTTTTAGCAAAATCCTAAATGACTGAGTTGTGTTTTTTCCACCTGGACCTTTATGCTCTGCCATTTCTCCTCTAATCATCACGCTGTAACCTGTGACAGGCTGCTATGATACCACAACTATCACACATTCACATATGGAGTTTTTTGTGGAGCCCCTAGCGTCACATAGGTTTACATTACCAAAGGTTTATGACAAACTCTCTTGCCGAAAACCAACTCCCGTGTGCGCACGGCGAGAGAGGAGAGGGAGAGACGCTGTGCTGCTGCCAGAGGAGACACTGAATGAGTTCCCTCTGAGCGGTAAGTCGCTAAAAGAGTCTGAGAAGTCCGGGGCTGTTCATAAGACATTAACTCACTCACTCACAAGTTCTCCAGCAACACATGTTGCACGTGCTACGCTAAATCACGGACGTGAACCAGCTCCTCTTGCTCCGCTGTCTCTGTGCTCGCAGCCATTTTCACACTGAGGCAGGTGCGATGACGTCATCGACGATAGGACGGTAGAGCGCAAATCTCTACCGTGAGCCAAATTTATATCATTTCTACCGTCTACCGCATATACCGTGCAGCCCTAATTTACATGCATTTTACATTGCGTGGTCCATGTAGAAACATGATGCATGTTTATCATGAGTTCCTTGGCCCCACAAATCCAACACAAGAAGTGATAGAAAATTTGCAGTATGCCATTTCTAGCAGAACACACTCCATGCAGACAATAACGTTTAAGTGGTGTGTGTTTAGTCTAACAGTTGAAGAAATGCATAGCTGCATTGACCAGCGTCCAGTCAGCGCTCCCGGTGTACAAGAAAGTGTGAGGGCCTGTTTAATGCTGCTTAATTAGTATTATTATGATCAAAAATCAGGGGGTCAAATCAAATGCATATTCAACATTGCGTCACCTAACTCAGTGATAGTGACTTAATGGTTATTTCAATTGAATTTTGGATATCATTACTTTAAACTAACCTAGCTTTTATAACAATAATACAAAGCCAGGCTGCCTTTGAGTTAGATCGGCAGGGAGAATGCTGGATATGACATGACTATGTTGTTGTACTGAAGGAATTAATGTTGTTCAATGTACACGATGCAGAAGTAACCTGTCAGCCATCGTACTCCAGCCTGTTTTTGTTTGTTCCAGCTATTATGTGAGACCCAGCCATTATTTAAATGCTTACTTTTATTTATTTGAGAATTTGCAGTATTGTGTAAAAAGGCAGTTGAAATGGACAAAGAAATCCCCAAAAGCAGACAGATTATTGTGCTTTTTTATATCTCTTGTTTTTGCCAGCATGTGTTGCTGGGGAAGCACTGTGATGAGAGGTAGCGAGAGGTAGTCGCTGAAAAGCCAGGCTCTCAGCAAAGACACTAATGTACCTCTCCAGCTAGCTTTGAGCACTTTGTGTGTGTGTGTGTGTATTTTTATCATGTGATTTAACACACACACACACACACACACACACACACACACACACACACATCCCCAGACATGCACACACACACAGATGCACAGATGCATATTATACTGTAACCTACATGCAAGCACACATGTATGTCAGTCTGATATGTGCATGCATGCCTGCACTCACGCATGCATTGGTTATAGAACAGTGTAACTACTTTACGCTCTGTCATGCTCAATCCCTACATAACTTTCTCTCACTCTCGCTCACCGTATTGTTCTCTTGCCCTTGCTACTGGTCTCTGTCACTGACACACATACACACACACATACACCCACACACAAAATAATACTTAGAATTTGTTTTTTGCACCCTCACATACACTTCATTTTCCATCTGTCACACAAAAACCGTTAAATCTCTTTTTAATTTTCTCAGTATGCTGCTTTTATATAGCTTAGGCACACAACCAATCACATGCACGCATAGACACACACACACCCACACACACACACACACCAGCGGTGCAGGCCTCAAAGGAGACAAATGATGGGAATGAAGTGGCATAAAGGCAGAGATAAAAAAAATGGGGGAAGAAGGAGACAGACAGCTAAAAAGCAATGAGGAGTGTCACAGAAGGAGAAAAAAGGAGAATGACACAATAAAAAGGACTGAAAGACATAAAACTGAAGGAGATACGAAAAACAAGAGTGACAGAGAAGAAAAGAAAGTGATAATTGAGGATTCAAAGGGACTTGTGGACAGACGGATAAAAATAAAAAACAGCAGAGATATAGAATGACAGTTAAAAATGAGAACGACAGTCATGAATAAAGAAGACAGAAATAGTTTAAAAGCTGAGTGTCAGATTGTAAATAAGGGTGACATGGTGAGAGAGCTATGAATGATGGAAGAAAAACAGCCATATATAAATAAACAGCTCTAAATATGTAACTATATAATACCATGATATGAAATAAGACATGACTTTCAAGACTTTTGCACACTCCAGTCCATTGACTACTTTACATTACTGCTGACCATTTTCCAAAGTGCTACAATATGCACAGAACTCACAGAGACTGAAAACTTCATGGTGATTGCCTGACAGACACGCTGGTTTAACATGCTGCCGGTGTCTGGCAGGAGAAGTGAAAAGGTCAAACTAGTCTTCGTGTTAACAACAATTTCAGAAATAAAGTGACAGCTTCAGAATACCATTCTCCACGGTCTTGAACAACAATACATTTCAGTTTATACAGTAAATGCTAGCGTTGACATTGATGACATTTTAAAGTGAGCTTTTCTGTTACCCTGGAAGTTCCAATGCTCAGAGAATCAGTCAATTTTTTGCTGATTTTTGTTGAAATGCATGTGAGATACATGTGACTGATTTGATCAAATCAAGAAATCAAACAACTTGTAGAGACTTAAAGGTTCTGAATGCAACATTCAGAGTATTACCATAAAAACAAACCCCTATTTGCTTTATAAAGATATAGTGAAGTAATGGCGTCCTTAGCAGAGAATGAAGTGACGGGACCTGCGTGCAGTATTACGAGCTTCTCTGTGGCTTGTTGTACTGAGCCGGTCTGTGACTGCATGTTAGCACATGTGTGTATCCCATTGGCTAGCTCATCTCCATCACTTTGCACTGCACTCATTAGGTGACCACCACTGATATCAGGACCGTTATGCAACTAGCTCTGGTTATCCCTTGGTTAACACTGCTAGCTCTATCAGCACTGTTGTCGTTGTTTGACAGAGTTTGCATTGTTAGCTGCTAGCCATCGGCTTAGCCACCTCCATGTTGAGAACCATGTGCGGACAACTCATATGCTCATAATTTCGCATAGAGCCCCTTTTTTAAAGTTGATAGCCTGCTAATCCCTGTCAGCACTGTTGCCATTATTTAGCACTGGTTAGGCAGTTGGCGGCGTTAGCTGCTAGCAGCCAACTCAGATACCATATTGAGAGTCGTGTGCAACTTGAATTCTCTGAATTTCACATAGAGCCCCTTAAAAAGTTGATAGCTGCTAAGTCCTTTCTTAAACATGGAATATGTAACATTGTTGTGTTATTCTATGAGTGAAACAACTTTTTGTCATCCAGACTCAAGCTGACTTTTATATATTCAAACATGGCAACACATTATAGTGCCACAGTACTCTGCCACAATGGGCAGCTGGTGTCATCAAGGAGCTGCGCTGCTGGAAAACAGCAATTTCAAAAGTAACGATATAAAGAAGTGTTCTCAGTTCTCTCAAAGTCTCCATTAGTGATGGATTTTCAAACTTAATTAGACTTAATTAATGACTGTCATGAGCACGAGGGTTGCCTCGACTGCTCACTGTGAATCCACTAATACATTTTCTCCTAAATTCAAAACTTGATGTTATTAGAGAGCAAACTTTGCGGGCTATTTTTTAAAGTTCGACAGTGCAAAAGCCATTAAGTTTGAAATCTGGTTTAATTCAGGTGTGCTCAGAGTTTTTTTGCTGGATAGTCAGATAGAGAGCGAAACTGCTGGTTGGACTATTATTGAGGTTGTATGATGTATTTTCCCTTGAGTTACCATGAAAAGAAAAGAAAAATCAAGTTTAGGGATTGATCTGGCATGAGACGAATCTCCATATTCAAAGTGATTCACAGTTTATTAAACCAAACTGATTTTCTTTGTGCACACGAGTTTAAAAATTTAGTGATGAATATATTACAGCGGTCTTAATGAGCAAGACAAGACGTGCTTTTAATATCTCTCTTTGTATTTTACCTTGTGCTACTGTGGTCTTTACATCAATCCAACAGCATCCAGTTGACATTTAGATACTCATGGCGGGTTGGAAGTGTTGCAGAAGAATTTGGGTCTGTGACATGACTGACATAAAAGTGACCTGAATTGCCAACACATTTATGTAACGATGTGCTTGTCAAGTAAAAGGCAGTGAAGTTAAAGCAAAAGGTTTGAAAAAAATGTAGTTTTGAATTGCAGTAAATGCCAATAACATAAAATGTATAAATAGCAACATTTTGGGAGTAGTGGGCAATTATGGGCCATGAGATTACCCACACAGGTCACAACCCTCAGGCTTTTTAGACAAGTACCTTTCTTGAGGGTTCTAACTAAAGTCATACCATCTCTTAGCGACATGACAGCATGTGGTGATTGCTCTTCTGGAAAACTTTAAAAACAAGAGTGTTGGAGAAGAGGAAGTGTAGCAATCAGACTGAAAGAGAGGAGATACAAGGAGCAGGGCTTTGAGGAAAATGAGCGATGCAACGGGCCACTGGATGTGAGGACGGCCGACTTGACGCCAGGAGCAGATGAAAGCGGAGAAAAGTGGCGTGGAGGGCGAGAGATGAAGAGGAGCACACAAAATGATGGAGATGAAAGAGGACGAGGGGGAAAGAGAGCGGCAGGGGGGACAGTGGGTGTCTGAGAGAGAAGGAGAGCAGGAGGCTGACCTTGAGAAAAAAAAATGTGGGTGAGGGAGGGGACAACTGTGACAAAGGGAGAAAGGGAGACAAAAATAGAGAGAAGAGGGATATGGCAGAGAAGAGCAGAGGTAGAGTCAAGAGAGTTGGATGAGCCTGAGGGAAGGTGAGGACGAACGACAGTCTTGTAAACAGAGTAAAAAGGGAGAGAGAGAGAGAGAGAGAGAGAGAGAGAGAGAGAGAGAGAGAGAGAGTGACTGTGTAATAGTGTTAATTAACTACATATTGGAGCCGTCTGGGTCATCACTGTGTGTTAGGGTTTATATTATTGCTCCATTAATGTTCTGAGTCGATGTAACAGTTTTTGTATATTGATGATTTATGTCTTTAAAATGAGATTTTGAAACATTTGCAGCTCTGACACTCTGGCTGAAAACTTCTCAACTTACAGCTCTCCCAAATGTATTAATCAGCACAGTCATCTCTGCTATCTCCAATACCGTGGACACAAAACTGTTGCTGTAACAGTCCTCTGTAGAGGCTTTCCACCAGAGTTTGGAGCCAGGAAGCAGGGATTTGTTGCCATTCAGTCACAAGAGCACCAGTGAGGTGCAGTACTAATGTAGGGGGTTAAGGCCCGGCTTGAACTCGATGTTCCAGTTCATCCCAAAGGTGGTGAGGTGATAGGGTTGAGGTCAGGGCTCTGTGGAGGCTGGTCAAATTCTTCACAAAGCTGGGAAAACCTTTTCTTTATGGACCTAGTATTGTGCATGTTTGTTTGTTTGTGTTGGAAGCACACTGTTGTCTAAAATATTGCTGAAGGCACAAAAAAAATCCAACATTTGAACAGTCTAGCCCAGACCATAAAAACAAAAACAGACCAAAAAAAATCAACAGCAACACCTTTTTTTCAGTTGCAGTGATCCCTACATCCACAGGTGGTATTGTGAACAGTTTTCATGGGCAACACATTCTCACTCCCAACTTGTCACATCATGCAGCTAAACTTTCATGTTCAGAGGGAATATACTGCTTGGGTAGGTTTCAAAAAAAGCTCATGGTTTTGGTTAAAATAAGTTTGTTTGTGACAAAACTTTACTTATTAAGTAAGTTGATGAGTATGTCAAATGACAACTGTAACACATGTCAAGGGAAACTTATGTCAGGTGATGTTAACTACATAACATGGTTTTAAAAACTCAGCGTTGACTTTTGGGTTTACACAGTACACAGACAGCAGTCTCCAGTGTGAAAGTCTTGTGTCTTTTTGACGCCTCCATCTCCCCCCCTTAGCTCTTCGTACAACATCAATGATGCCGGTGGGCGAGCAATTGATTGCAAACTCCCCCAAATCTTTGGGTGCTGGTCTCACTGGACACATTAGAAGTGTTTCAGATGACTTAATAGCAGGCACCTCTGCTTGTAGATGTTTTAAATGTGCAGAGTTTGCATGTTCTCCCCGTGTCAGCGTGGGTTTTCTCCAGGTACTCCGGCTTCCTCCCACAGTCCAAAGACATGCAGATTAATTGGTGACTCTAAATTGTCCGTAGGTGTGAATGTGAGTGTGAATGGTTGTCTGTCTCTATGTGTCAGCCCTGCGATAGTTTGGCGACCTGTCCAGGTTGTACCCCGCCTTTCGCCCAATGTCAGCTGGGATAGGCTCCAGCCCCCCCACGACTCTCAAGAGGATAAGTGGTTACGAACGTGGATGGATGGATGAAAGCCCAGTGAGTCTCATACAGAAGCTAAAGGGTGCCGTGTGTGTCAGAATCAGACGCTGAAGTCAGCTGACCGAGCTGCTGTATTTGACGCACTTAGAATGAGAATGAGCTTTCATGGGAACTACTTTTAAAAGAACGTTCAGGTCTGTGGAAACCAGTGTATTACTGTTGAGGTTTTTAAATGTAATTTAGTGCTGTGGGCTCCACATAAGAAATTCCATTTACTAGAACTGTACTCTTGGGTTGGAGGTACAAATTTCAGTATCAATATCTGCATAGCTCGATACCACTAGAGATAAGTGGGGAAATATGTTTTTCCTGACCCCTTAATTGGGTGGACAAAGTTTTGTCCCAAAGTAATAAAACAAAACAAAAAACAACGTGTGCTTCAAATTTCCAATAATCTGCTCCTTATTTGTCCCATTACCCTTGCAGGGAGTGCACTTACTGTTGTAAATGTAAAATAAAACATTTTTATGTGGAGTCTCATTTCCAAGGAGAACATAAATAGGGCAGCCGCTTCACCCCCCACTACATCAGTTTAGCTTGTCTACCCTGAGGCAGATAAGACTGTCAAACTGGAAGCAGAATGCGGCGACATATTGTTGGAGTCAAGAGGCCAGCAGACAGATAATAAGAGGCGTGATGCGTTGTGCAAGTGAAGGAGGAGAGAGCAGGGGCAAAGTAAGTTATTATAAAGTAAATGTGGTGTTACAGAAAAAGTGGGGACTTCGCCAAGGAAACAACACAGAGATCCGTTCCTTTTCTGTCTTTATCATTGTAGGTGGATAAGATGCTTCATTTTGTACATGATTTTAATATTGTTTGACTTCAATACCTGTTACGGTGCTTCAATGATATCTAGCCTTCAACAGTGATTCAGAAAGGTCCTAGAATTTAAAAATGTGTCAGACACAGTGCGTAGTTAATTAAAAATGCAATATACCGGGCTTATTGGTTTTTAATATTAAATGCCTTTGCTAAATCACCTTGGATTTTCAGGTCAATGTATCCCAATCTTCCTAAGCTACTGTCAGACCAACTAAAGTGTAGAAAAAATGTGACCTTTTAAGATAATGGATTTTTAGCCCGTGTGTTGATCCACCAGGTTGTTCCAGACTGAAATGTCTCTGCAACTATTGGACTGCCATGGCATTTGGTGCAAGCACTCATATCTTCCCAAAGAAAGTATCCTGATAACTTTGCGCTTCGCTGACAGGGCCATCATCACATTAAAATTCCAAATTGTTTGTTACTTTGTTTATGACCAAATACCTGCAAAACACATGACATTTCCATCAGCCTCAGCTCTTTTGTTTTGTTCTAATTAGCAAATGTTAGCCAGCCATCTAACTAAACTAATATGGTGAACATGACAAACATTGTACCTGCCAAACCTCGGCATGGTAACATATCGTTAAAGTCCCCCCTCCAGACACATTTTAAAGGTCCCATATTGAAACAAGTCAGATTTCCATGCCTTTTTTATTATAAAACTGGTAAAGCTCATATATAAATACTGTACCAAAACGCTCAATCCACAGAGACATGCAGACTGTCCGTATTCAGAAACTTTGCCTTTAAGCAAGCCCTCAGGACTTCCGGGAAGTTGTGATGTCACAGCTATTAAGGTTTTTTGGGAGGGCGGCTTAACAAGACAGATGCTAAAACAGAGTGTTTCAGACAGAGGGTGAATGCAGATGTTTCGGCACAGGCAGTATGAGAAAAATATTGTGTTTTTTGAACATTAAAGCATGTAAACATGTTCTAGTGGATATATAACCTATAAAGTTTTAAAAATACTCTGCTATGATTAATATTTTGATTGACATAGTTGTTTTCCCACATAAAAAGTAAAAAAAAAAGAAGAGAGAATAAAACGGAAGAAGTAGCTTGATTACTGCTTTCTTCAGCGCTGCTAGTTCCAGGTTGACCTTTGTAAGAGGAGTGCTCTTTAAGATGGCTAACCTTAGCATTGGTGAAACATCAGAGAGATTCAGCCGTACATGTTTGAGTCAGACCCAGACTCTAATGAAGGGTCTGTTGAGCACCAAAATCTTCAACGAGCAGACATATCAGAATCACAAGTATAGTTAGCATCTTACATCTGTTAATGCTATTTGTTAGCTTCAAGGACAATGTTACAGTGTCTTTACAGTGGTTTCAGGTTTCTTTGCCAGTTTTCCATTGTATACAGTGATTGGCTTTCATACAGAGTGCCACAAGAATAAGTCCTAGAACCCAGAAATGAGTTAGCGTTTTTGCACTTCTGCTTTCCTCATCCTAAAGTCATTGGGTTTTTAGTCTTTTTGTATTATTAAAAGCCTGAAAGTAGGTTTATGGTTAACACAAGCTGAAGAGGTTTTCATGTTCGGTTCTATGACAGGGCAGCACGGTGATGTAGTGGCACTGTCGCCTCACAGCATGAGGGTTCATGGTTCAATCCCGGGAGGGAGCCCTTCTGTGCGGAGTTTGCATGTTCTCCCCATGTCAGCTTCCTCCCACAGTCCAGAGACATGCAGATTAGGTTAATTGGTGACTCTAAATTGCCTGTAGGTGTGAATGTGAGTGTGAATGGTTGTCTGTCTCTATGTGTCAGCCCTGTGATAGTCTGGCGACCTGTCCAGGGTGTACCCCGCCTCTTGCCCAATGCCAACTGGGATAGGCTTAAAATAAGACATAAGATAATACAGCAAATACCCCACTCATGTACTTTGACGTGTTTAAGTGTCTTATACAAGTAGGGTTGGGTACCGTTCATAATTGAACCGATACGGTACCGGTACTGGTACCGGTATCTGGAATTCGGTACCGGTACCAAGCGGTACCTTATTTCGGTACTTTTTAACCCTATGGGACCTAGGCCTTTTTGGGGTATTTTTACTGCCTTTACTTTTAAGCTCATATCACAGTCATTATAAAGGCTACATACACATGCTATATCTTGTTTTTCAGGACAGTCTGGGCTAACCAGATTTGCCATCATTTCATGTCCTTCTATGTGCCTGTATTTTATATTAATTTTTATATCAATGAAAAAAACAAATCTGTGTGCCTAAATTCTTACATTTTTACATGTATCTCACCATAGCAAGTGCAAGAAAATGACGTATTCTGCCATATATGAAGAGGGGAGACTCTCTGGAATCTGGCAATATAAGAACCATGATGCTGGGACATTCTGTCAATTCATCATCCAAAACATGTGGTTTGTGCCAGGCGGACATGTTTGCCAGTATTTTTTCATTATTGCAAGAAATTCCATTGACTCATTCACAAGTCAAAAATGTGTTTTATCTGAAAGAAACATGCAATATTTACATCTAAGATAATAGAAAAATAGT
>NC_065527.1:26271138-26492301 GCF_006386435.1 Epinephelus moara | reverse complement strand
GCGGAGAAAATCCACAGAGAAGAACGGGTGTGAATTTGGACGCACTATGCGTAGTTCGGGCCCATAGTCTAAACTTCTCAGTTTCAACATTTTATTGAGAACATTTAGGAACAGTGCTGCACCTTAACTTTTGTCTGCACATTGTTTTTGTCGCCATTGTTGCTGAGTCTGAGGTGGGAGTCATCCGCTCTCGCTCCGCCTCCACCTCAGGTACCGAAATTTGGAACCGTTTAATTTTAAGTGATGCGGTACTCGGTAGTACCGACGTGAATCGGTACCAAGTACAAAAAGTACCGAGTTTCGGTACCCAACCCTATATACAAGGTAGTTGCTAACAAGTGGCTAAATGAGACTTACAGCCTTTACAGTCTTATTGTTGTCGTGACATTGAAGTCATGCAGTCATGATGTAGTTCGTTTGTAGCCTAACATACATAGTCCAACAATTGTGTTTAAGCTTCAAAAATCATAAAAGTGATATTCATTTGTGAAGATTATGTTGCTGAGCAGAACGTGAAAGTATCAAAACTCTGGTCTGCCACAGAGCTCATTTTCTGCGGTACACTTCAAGCATGATAACACAATCATTCAAACTGGGCTCTTTAGTATTTTCTGTTGGAATGCTTTGCAATGTACTGTATGTGAAAGACATCAGCTGACAGGAAGTAAACATGGACCCAAGCTCTTGCCTAGCAATTTAATTCCAGTGAAATGGTCTATAATTCAAAATCCATCTTAAATATCATATTGGCTTTTTGTTGAGGGAACCAATGTTAACTTCTGGGTTGGCCTACAAAACAGTCATCCCTGCACATCTCTATTAGTGACATACCTAATCTAGCTGCCTGGAATACATTTGAATCTCAGATTTTAGGAATGTGCACAGACATCGCCTCCTTAAGTAGAGGAGTGTGAAAACACTTCATAGTAACACATTTTACACATACAAGTCAGTACAGTCAAGATCAGGCAGTTTAGTGGATATAATCATAAGATAAACACATTTCTTTAGCAGAGGGAGACTCTAAGTTAAGCTTGTTTTGTATTTGTCTAATTTACATAGATTTAATTTATGTAGATATACATTTTTCTCCTACACTAAGGTGATTATGCAGTGGGTCACCTGATACCTGTAGTTTCATTATTTATGATGTAACCGGGAACATCGAGTTTCCTCGCTGAATCATGTCTCATGTAAATGTTTGAAGGCTGTTCCTCTTCTATTAATATACACTTCGCATTCATGTCAGAGGGTCAGATGGTCTGGAGGAGGTGAGAGAGAGCAATGTGGACTGCAACGGGGGGGGGGGGGCTGGGGAGGAGACGGAGAAAGATGGAGAGGGAGAGAGAGACACGAAACAGGAGCAGGAGGGTAGCAGATGACATGAGTGAGATGGAGAGGGAAGTAAAGAGAGAGTGGGGGGGAGTCAGTCAGAGGGCAGGAGGGAGGAGGAGAGGCTGGCGGCTCGAGTTGAGGAGATCGGTCTGCTTAGTGTCTGTCAGTTCGACAGGACAGAGACTGAAAACAGCTGGGGGCTCTCGCTGCATGTGTGTGTGTGCGTTACTGCCAACTGCCAACACAGGCCGCCCTGTGTGTGGTGTATGTGTGTTTACACAAGAGAGGGAGAGAGAGAAAGAGAAAGAGAGAGAGTGAGAGAGAGAGATGGGGGGCATGGCAAGGACAGCCAGAGATCAAAGACACACCCAAATGCACGCACACACACACACACACACACACACAGAAACCAGCCTGTGTTGGCGGTGATTGGCCAGCCTACAGGACTGTTGGATGTGATCTTGATACCTGCAGAGATAATAGATTTGCTGAGGTCACACGCACATACACACACCCCCACCACCTGCAGATGCCCAGTCGCAGCAGTTCTCATACTGTTAATATGGTAGAGCTGTCATCACTGCGCCAAGAGAGAGAAAGAGAGGGAGAGAGAGGGGGAGGAAATGGGTTCCTGGATATGGTTTTGGTGGTAGCGGGGCGAGCCAGAGACAAATAGGAATCCTGGGTATGAATTGAATTGTATCAGGGAGCGAGAGCGGAGAGATTGTGTCCTATGTAATTTCAGACTATAATGTGCTGGTACACAGTGTTCTGCCCTCCCTCCCTGCAGGCCTGCATCCATTTCTCCTCATTTCTCTTCATTTCGGAACACAAAGAGCACCAACTCTCCCCGTCTTAACTGTCAATGTCTCTTCCTCGTTTGCATTTCCAGCGCTCACTCTGCTCTGCTCTGTTCTGCTGTTTTGCTCTCGTCTGTCTAGTCTCTGTATCGCTGTTTTAATGTCTCGCTCTTGTGTTGAGGTGTTTTTTTGTCCTGTTTTTCTTCTTGCTTGTTTTATTCAGCTCTGGTTCTGCATGCCCCTGTTCTTGTTGTTCTGGTTTGTTCTGCACTGTAGCTTTTTTCCTCCCTCTGCAAATGTTTCTGTCTGGGCTTCTGTTTATTTGAGGTCACTTAATGTGTCCCAAGAGGGCTGAATGCTGCTTCATTAGCTTGTGGAATATTGTATCAACAGGTTGCCCCTATGAGAAATGGCTGTTATTTGCATTTATGAGTATTACATTTCTTTTATTTAATGAGTTAATAGCTCAAAAAGTATGTTTTCTGTTTTCGTAAGAGGCGTTTTGTTTACTAAGTATGACCAAGAGGGTAGCCACGCTTTCTGTTTTGTTTTGCAAGCTACTTTCTCAGCTTCAATTCACTTCTATCCAAGTCACGATTACATTTCAACCCACCCAACCAACTCACTCTCATCTACTTCAACATTGAGATACTTTTATCTACCACTTTAGTCAGTAATGAGCCAGAAATTTTAGAAAACTTTAGAGTTGTTTTAGAAAGTATCAAACCCAAATGTATGCTGCAGCACTCCGGATATCAAAGGATGTTTGCACCTGTTAAATAGGTAGCTGAGCTTCACTCACAGGGTTTTTCTGTACTCCTAATTGCTGCTCATGATGTCTGCTCTGGTTTGCCCTGTTGGTAGACACTGAGAGGAAACTGAGTAGCTCATGAATCCAAAACCTCCTGAATGCAAAAGATAAAAACCACAAGTAACCAATAAAGACGTCAGTTTTTTTTCATGGTCAAATTGGCCATGTAATTGGCCCGAAGTGCTTCCTCACAAAACAGGATTTTACCAGCATAACAGTGCTTTTCATGACCATTTGTATATCAATTACGCACTTAGTGTTGTGTTGAATTCATGAAGAAGACTTTGTTTTCTTGTATGCCTCCAGTGAACGAAGAATCCAAAACATAGAAAATTCTTGATCAACTGAAGTTATAGGCATCTTCAACAACTACAAAACCATATTGAAACATCCATTCGCAAACTCTCACACAGCTTGTGCAGCATGATGGAAGTCTCGGTTATCCTGTTGTGTGCTCAGTACCTCACAAACAGACAGACCTTTCCGACAGGGAACTGAAGTGTCAATAGTGAAACTTAACCATGCTCACTTCAAAGCCAGACCCCACTGACAAAAACAGTAATTTTACCTCACTTGACACAGTAGCTGCTGTTCTTCCATTGGCTCAATTAGTGGTTGCCCAAGGACAAGTTGACATGCAGACTGCAGAGGCGAGGGATCGAGCCACCAACCTTCTGATATGTAGACAGAACATGGGGCAAGTAATTGATTTACAAATGGTGATTTAGGGAAGCAGTGTTTTTTTAGATTACTGAAAGCTTGTGGTTATGGCATTTAAAATGTGGTTAAGATATGATTAAGGTGTAGGGAAATTATTGTGGCAACTGTTTTCAAACAGAAAACATTAACTTTCAGACTGTGGTGGGACGCCAACTCTAGTTTCCCTGTGATTGCCGGGGATAGTGGGCTGGCTTTGACTTTGAAAATAATTACAAGAGTAATGAATCTATTAGTTGTCAGCTAATTGTTTCGATACCTGCTGTTCACATCCTCAGAGGGAGGGCAGCTCTTCCCTGTAGTGTGTGAACCGAACACTTGGTGTTTAAGTGTTATGACAACTGGCTGAGGGTGTAATGAGGATTCATAGGAGGAGGCAGGTCTGTAAGAACAAATGTGCTGCATTCACCAGAATCACCTGCTTTATTAGTGATTAGTGTGGTTTCCAACTCATCGGGATTCCTGCCGGTGAGTGATGATCTTTCGATGCTTGTTCATGGAACAGTGATTTTTGATTTCAAATGGTTTTACCTTTTAGCACAAGATTAATTATTGGACAGCGCTTGAGGCAGAAACATTCATTTTGGATGAAATACCTGATAATCGCTGTAATGGAAACATAATTTTAAATCGTGCAGCTTTTAGTTTTTGACCTGTCAAACTTTCCCTAGCTTACATACATGAAGATATGGAGCCCAGTTTTGTTCAAAGACCAGTGAGAGACATTTTTTAAACATTAATGAGAGTAAAATTCCGTTGGGGATTCCCTGGAAACACTTCAGGGGCCTCATGTGATCTCTGAGCTCCACGTACAAACCCCTTACTTAATCTTTGTGAATGTTTTGCTGGTTGTTTCTTGTACACATGGAGCCCCGGTCCCCCTCCCATCTCCAGCTCCGTGTCATCGTCGGAGGCAGAAGCGTTAACGCTGGTGTTCGTCTCCTGATCTTCCCTTATTAATTTGTGTTCAGCTTTGTAATCCATTTATTTGCCACTTGCTTCTCATTCTGGCAGAAAATATCAGTAATTAGGGCTCAGTGCTTGGCTGGCCACATTACTCTCGTCTTAGTGTTTCACTGAGGAGTGCTTGTTAAAACGGACCAGCGTCGTCTTTGAAATCAAACGAGCCAAATCCACCCCCTTTGTTGGAATCCACCCGTCTATCTCAGTGATTCGCAGTCTGAGCCAACCCAGGGGTGATGAATCACAAGTTGATTTTTTGCAACAAAACAGATTAAAAACAAATCTAATCTGTGAAACCTGGTTAAAATATGGGTCAGACTTAGTGATAAATTTGTTTTGCTTGTGAAATGTTAAATGTTTCCAGCTTCTTGGCTTCTTCCTTTAATTGATAATTAAAATGTCCTCCGCTGTTAACCATTTTGCATATTTATGGCTTCAGTTGGCAGTCACATGGCCTCTGTTTTTGGCTGTTTTCAGGCTTAAAACGCTGTGAGAAATCCATTTAAAATGAACCTGCTGTAGGTCTGAAGTTGTATTGAAATGTAAATTAGTTGGTGCATCATGGAAAGACCTGACTGACAAGTGGACCTTGATATGGGGAAGTTATTTAAGTTAAGTTATTTAATTATATTCTATGGAGTATGCATAACAATGTATCTGACTTGGAAATGTAGATTTTTTAAAATCTACTAATTTTTATGGAGATTATGAGCAAATATGAGAGTGGCAGGTGTCATGCACACACACACACACACACACACACACACACACACACACACACACACACACACACACACACCAATGAGCCAGCTTCCTCTGTGTGATAAACCCTTTTAGTGTGCCAGGTGAGAGTTAAAAAGCAGATCATGCAGCAGGAGAGGAGGCACTTGCATGTAAGTAAACACTAATGGGCTTATAACAGTGCTGCTAAACACATCTGATTGTGGTGTAGGTGGATGTAATTACAGAGAGACTGGCACTGTAAGTACGTGGACAGCAGCCTCACAGTCGGAGCTGGGCTACAGGCCGAAAAAAAGGCCTGGACAAAAATAAAGATCAGAGAATAGATCCTTGTGATAGCTGGTAGATAAGTGTGAGGACCTCTGTGCCAGAAACCGCCTGGCAAAAAAAGGAAATAAAAAACGAGCAGGGCTGTATGCCAGTAGCCCCACTGAATCAGTGTTAGTCAGACCCCAAGATCTGATGATCTTGGGACTTGTGATGGGCACTTTTCTGCATTTTATATATGTAAAAATTGATTTAATAATAAAAGAAAAAATTCCAACTGATTAATCATCACTGAAAGTTTTATTAAAAGGCGAGTCCATCTACTTTCTTATCTGTGTTTTTCAAAAGGAAACTCCCACTCAGCTGGAAGCACAAAGCGGTGACGTAGGTTACAGCTCTCAGCTGTTGGTAGAAGTTTGCCTTCAGGGCTTCATGACAGTAAGGCATTTCTTGGTTTAGGTTAGGAGTCCTGGGTACCATTCACATTTGAACCAGCTCCAATTCTGGTACCTAGAATAAGGTAGTGGTACCCAACGGTACCCTGTAACAACAAAAGTGCAATTTTATAACAAGCTGCATGTTTGACGTAGTAAACGCAATTCTCTGCTCTTTTCTAATCACACATACAGCTAATCTTCTGTCTCTGTAGCCGCTTTTACACTGCCAGATTTTCAGCGAATGTTGGGCCGTTTTGCCGGCAAGCTGCGAGTGTTTAGACACACACAGCCGGATTGGCGAGTTGATCCGAGATGCCCAATTTTCCGCCTCGTAGGGTAGTTATATTGGTGGAACCTTTTTAGTTTAAACAGACCGAGGTGGCCTTCCGCGACGGGAGGGGCTGTGGAAGACTTGTGCGAGGAGCTGTTGATGACGCCGCATGTGCGACGCACTGGCGGTGGATAAACAGGAAACAGCTGACAGTAGAAATTAGCGAGCAGCTAGTAGCAAGAGGGAAACGCAAACCTGACAGACACTGTAAAGATGAGCAACTGGGGAGACAAGGACTTCCCTCCTTACCCTCGCAAACAAAGAGGCCATTAACCGTCAAATGTCGGGGACGGTGAAGGACGGGCCGACTTACGAGAGAATCACCGAAGGACTGACGAGCCGCGGCTTCCCTCCATGTCACTGTTTACGTCACATGCTGAGCTACACGCTTTGTTACTTGCTCACGCCCCCATTGCCGCGAAGAAGGCACATTCTGTATAAACAAAAGTAGGTAGGCGGGATTTCGCTGCACTCCCTGATTTTGTTTTTATACTGCCAATGCTGAAAAAAGACTGATTGGGCTTTCCTGCAAATTTGCACAATTCCTATTTAAAAAGGGCTTGTCTGTCTGTCTGCTTGTGTGTGTGTGTGTGTGTGTGTGTGTGTGTGTGTGTGTGTGTGTGTGTGTCTGTGTCTGTGTCTGTGTCTGCTCGTCTGGCAGTGATACGAGGCTTTAACTATGATCATGCAGATAGGAAAATAGACCAGGTACTGAAACTATGGCTACAGATTGGCGTTGCAGTGACAGTTGCTCACTGAGAAGGTGATGGAGCAGCTGCGGAGCTCCATGGCTGGCCTAAAGGGAAACTTCACCCTCTCAACCCCTACACACGCCATTCACTGACAGCAGGGAGAGTGAGGGAAAGTGTTAGCTTGGAAGATCTGAGCTTGGAGATGGTGCGATTCTATTATAATTAGATCTTTATTAACCAGGTGAAGACACACTGAGATTCAATATAATATTGGATTTGTACTGTATAAACACATTTATAGATATATAGTCAGTTTATTACCTGCAGAAGATGGCGGTCAGCACGCTTCCTGTGCAGACACAGGTACTAGGGCACAGACGCAAAGCAATGTACTCCTGTGGATGACACGTTAGTTTGGTTTTGAAAGTCATAAAATAACGTAAACTTAAGCCTAGTTCACATTACACTATTTTCACCCTGATTTTGCGTCACAGAGACTATCGTAATCTTTTGAGTGTTTATACCTGACGACGTGTGTTTCTGTCAGCCGGAGTCTCGCCAGCTGTGTTACAACCTGTGTGTGCATGCCACAGGATTTCTCCACATAGCCATCGCTGACAGAGCCCCAGATAACGTGGTGACGTCACCAAACTACGTTTTTAACTTGGAGACAACACATCGTAAAGGCATAGATATTCTTCCCAGTGTTGAATCAGATCTGCCTCCAGGGCCTGGGTCCAAACACAACACGCTCCCTGTGGTCCTGTGGACGCCGCCATTGTTGTTGTTGCTTGCCAGCTTGTCAGTGTTGCCAGATTTTGGGAGAGAAACAAGCAACCAGGGCTATGGAAATAAGCCCAAAAGAAGCGACTATCATGCGTTTAAATAACTTGATGGCTATATATAGAGAAAGGTGACATTTAGAGAGCAAGCCCAAATAAGCAACCCCACTGTAGAAACAAGCTTAAAGTCGCGGCTAATAAGTGGACCTGGCAACCCTGCGGCTTGTCCTCCTCACATTTCTTCCGTCCTCCTGCGTGCTGACGTGGGACATATCCCGCCTCTCATTGGCTGATGCTCTTTGTCAGTCGTGTCACACTTCTCCAGTTTTCTAGCATGCCAGATAGCCAGTCCCAGTCACAGAAGAGAGGGCAACTTGCTCGTAGGCTTGTTCACACATGAGGACTCGTCGTGGCAGACTATCTGCCGACTCATCTCTGACCCAAGGTGGCTCTCAAGATCCTCTGCGACGTCAAAATCATGGTGAAAATCGTGTAATGTGAACTAGGCTTAAGGCAGGGGTAGACCAGCAACTCTTTATGTTCTGTGAGGTAAAATTGCTGTTTCTGTTAAAGGAGCCTGGTGGCTGTAAAAGTATTTTAACCCTCTAAGAAAAGGGCAACCTAAAAAAAAAATTACATCAGTTTAAGTTTACGCTATTTGGATTATTTTCACCATTCCCTTGCTGTCAGACGGCCCTCTCTGACAGCAAACTGAAGCCATTACATCACCCTCTTCAAAGCCACCAGACTCCACTGACAGAAACACGAATTTAACCTCACAGCAGACAGGAGTTGCTGGTCTACAGCTGCCTCGGCCATTTGGTTTGTTTGTGTTATTGCATGAGTTTTGGAACCAAACTGACGTGAGGTCCACAGCAATACATGGGTTTATATGTATCAACATCATCATGCAGAAACCTATGTCAGGTCACATGTGAAGAGGTTTTTAGAAGGGCTTGAGAAAAGCGCAATTTAAAGCTAAATGTACAAACTCTGAAATACATAAAGAACACTACTTGAAAGTTACAGACTGATATAAAAACCTTGAAATAATACTACTACTTGTAATAATAATAATAATAATAATAATAATAATAATAATAATGGAGCCGCACTTTAATTGCAGCCCTAATCAACAGTCAGTGAAAAACTTTAATCACTCTCACAGACCCTGCTAAAATGCTGAAAATGGTAACTGCACTCTTGCGTCCTTCGTTTCAAAGACAAATAGTGTATGAAGACTCAAGAAGTTTATCTAGTACAGAGTAAATTAATGAACAGAAGCATGACTGATAACATGTGGTGAAGCAAGTTGTCTCTAAGGATGCTTTTCTGGGCACACTTTTTGGTTTCCATTAGAATTGGGCATGAAAAAAAGTTCCACAAGGACACTAAAGAATAGATTGAATGCTTTTGGAACATTTTTTGTTTCAAGTTTTTCGTTTGGCTATTGGTTTTCAATGTCAGTCTGCTCCAACCTTAAGAGGACGCTCGTTTTTGTTGCTGCCGAATCACATCAATCAGCCAATTTGCTCCATTTCCGAGATTGCACCAGGAGAGAAGCTGCGATGGTCTGAGGGAACTCGAGTGGATGTTTAAAAGCAAAGATTGAAGTTGTTTGAGTGGTTTTTGGACCAGTTTGTACTGTGGATATCACACATGTACTCGATGCATCTCTGTCCCTTAGCATCACTGCTGTACTTTTCCTGATTGAACAAACAATAACACATGAAATGAGGTACATGTTATGTCACATCCTTTTTTGAAATCTGAATTTTCTCTCCCAATTTTACGCTCGTTGTGCCCCCTTTGCCTTTGCTTGTCCTTTCTACCAATATTGGATAACCATCTAATTTGTTCCGTGCTACATCTCTTATATCTTGATCCTCTTCTCCTCTTTCTTTCTTTCTTTTTTTGTGTGAATAATTCCTTTTGATGAATTCCTCGCTGGCCTTTGATCTGTGCGGCAGAATGCGAGTGTATTGAGCAGTGGAAGCACATCAGATAGGGAAGGCAAACTCTTCAATGGAAGTCTGAGGAGAGCCGTGCAGCCTTGATCAACAAGGCAGGGGCATGAAAAGAAAACGCCTGCACATGAAAGGAGGCACCGAACAAAAGCCATCGACACGGGCGCCGTGAATCCTTTGTTTTGTCGAGATATGACAGAGATGTATTACTTTATCCGGCTCAACATATGGACAGTATCACGCTCCACTTTCTCCCATCTCTAACCTTTTGTCCTCCCATGAAAAGGAGCACAGCTGATCTTCTTTAAGTGAACACTCTGTATAATTGCTCCATTCATTCGCTCTTGAATATGCCGTTTTCCTCCCATAGTGTTGATACTGGATGACACTGCCTTTCAAATGTGCAGGTATTTATTTTTGTTTGTGTGCCATACAAGAGAGGCTCAGAGCGCAAGCTGCAAAGGTGGGCCTTTGAAAACAGAGACCTGAGATATTGAACTTGCTGTTCTTTACCTGAACGTCGCTGTTGATGCTCTTGTTATTTAATGTGTAAATGTAGCCCGCAGTGGGGAGGCTTTTCTCGTTTGTAGATTGTACACTCAGGCATGTCTCCTGGTGCATTATGCTGAAATAACTCCTGAGAAAAACACACACAGCTGAACTTTTTGTCTGTAACTCTGGTTCATCCGGGTAAGCTTAATCTGATCTTAAATCTCCTCTAGCAGCATCCTGTATCCAAATTCACACAGTCCCATACATTCAACACCTGGGAACGACAGCCACAGTGCACCACAGAGCAGCTTTTAGGGCTGAATACCTTGTTCAAGGGCACCCCTGCAGTATTTGTTGAATCAATCTCCTGTTCACTTTTCCCGACATTTCCAGCCCGTCAAAGGGCCTCTCTCACTGAGCAGGATTACAAAGTTATCTGGACACCATGTAACACCCAGAGCAGCTTCTTTTTACTCCAGACCATGTTCCTGCTTTGAAGGGTGTTCCGGGTTTTACTCATCAAAGATATTCACTTAACTTCTAAAATCCTGCTCTGTGAGAAAGGGCCCCTTCAGTCAGAGGCTCACTTCTCAAGCCTCTGTACTGTGAGCTTTCAGACCAGAGGACCTCAGCAAGTGTTGTCATATGTCATGTTAGGTGTGTAATGAAAATGGCTCAGTAGGAAGCATTTTGTTTTAGAAATAGCAATATAGATATTCATTGAGTGAGAACGAAATAACATTTTTGTTTCCCTATCGGAAATGTCTCTTTTTCTCTGTGAGGTTCACTCTTACGAATGCACCAATTCCACCTGCTGACGGGGAGGTGCACATCCATGCAATGTCATCATCAGCATAATAGACGCTTCCAAAGTTGCTTTATAAAACTGCCTAATCCACAAAAGTCTCATCCACAAAAGACAAATTTCACACTGTGGAGATTTAAGTCCTCCTGTCAGAGATTAACAGACGAGTTTGCCATTGTTAGTACAGTCGTCGTACCAGGGAAAATATTATGACAGTTTTTTGACACATTCGATTCCAAAAAATATCTTTCTAAAGCAATGGTTCCATGACTAATTTGAGATATTTGTTTACTCCCTGTGGAGAGAGGCAGACTATCAACATGACTTGTATGACATGTCTGCAACACTTCTGGACTTTGTTTGTATCTAAAATAAATCAGTATCACCTGTATGTTCCACTTAGGAACAAATCTCTTTGTATGAGTGGTTCTTGTGGACCCTGTGTGTTAGAAGTAACTTCTAAAGTTGCTGCTTGTAGCAATACATTGCTCCTTTGAAAACTTAATATATTTGGGCTTTGACATACAATCAGAAATGTGTTCTTCAAAATCAGAATCAGGTTTATAGATAGGTGTAGGTGTATGTCGGTTTTCACATACAAGCAATATGCCTTGGTGTTTGGTGCATAACAATCAACATATAGGAGAAAATGAAGACAACAGGAAGTACTGCAACTGTCAAGAAAAAAAAAAGTGACAAAAAGATAAATTTATACCGTATATCTCTTGAAAAAAAATTGAGCTTGAAAGTTTTGTGCAGGAATGTGTAAAAGTACACAGAGCAATTCACAGACTGTATAAAAGTATGGACATAGCCGACATGACGTCACCCATTGGTTTGTGATGTCTAGTTCTGAAGCCTCTAGTTTGGCATTTTGGCCGTTGGCAGAGCCAGAAGTGACCATATTTGGATGAGAGGGTGGAGCTGTGAAGGAGCCAGCCAGCCTCAAGTGGCGATTTGAGAAACTGCAGGTTTCAAAACTTCTGCGTTTGCTTTATGTTTTAGCCCTGGAGGTTGCTGCTTGGTGCAGTTCGGCTGTATACAAACATTATAGTCCAAAAGATGTGTGCTAATGTAGTATCAAGTAATGTAGATATGCACACATAGACATATGGACACCCCTTTTTACGCCACCGCTAACAACTGTGCTCTTGCAAGTAATGTGCAGCAGATCTGTCAGAGATTAATGGATGGCATACTTGAGCAGGTGAGAGTTGAAAGCTATATACATTAAGGTGCCCTGCACTTTCTACAGTGTAAATAAATTGCATATCTACCACCTATTCATTATGATAACAATAGCTCTTGTGTGGAGTATCATGATTGTCAGCCTCTTGATGGCGGAAGGGTGTTGGTGTGAATCAATAAAAACTCCATTAATGATGACTATATACAGTATTTAGTGTCAAATACAAATTACTGGTGAATCATCTGCCACACTCATTGTAATTGTAGGTCTCTCTCCTCACTCTAACAATCTTCACATACTGAAATTGTGTTAATGCCCTAATCATGCAGGTGAATGAATGAGTGAATGAAGCTGCAAAATGCCGGCTTTCCAGGAATAAATAATAGCAGACTTTTAGTGAGATAGTATGCTGTGAATTTCAGAAATAATGCAGAAGGATTTTGAAAAGGTTTCAAACCGTAAACCCACAGGTCATATCATTTTCTCAGCCCACAGAGGATTATGCAGCCCAATTCAATTTGAGTTAAAAAAAAATACAACAACATGAAATCCCTATAACTGGAGTTAATGGCTTGTCAGCCGACAACATGGTTACACTGAAAAGCCACCCACAGTGTAAACATGCCAATTATCTGAGCTGTTGGCTGCCCATAAATGTTATTCTAAAATTAAACTTTTTTTGCCTTTGTAGCTCAGTGTATCACATCCCGTACCTATCTGTAAATGAATGCCAAAAAATAATTAAAATTTTAATGCTTTTAGTTACTGGAAGATTCCCTCCATTCCTCATACTGCCTTTCCTTCGCTAACACGTATCCAATTAATTTACATGTTTGAGTGATCCCTTGCTGTGCTTTGTCCCACCTCAGGAAATGAAACACATTAAGGGAGGAAAACGCTCTTAAAATAAATGTTTAATTGTGACTTGATGGGAACGTGAGGCAGAAGCATGATGTGTGTCCAATTTGGTATTTTTACAGAAATCAGAACTCCCTCCACTGTTCTGCTTTTACTTAGTATCTAAAGAAAGTCAGAAAGCTACTTTTGTGTTTGTGAATACATTTCAGAGACCTGCATTATCTCTCAGGACGTGCCTGGTGGTCTGATTTATCATTCCACTGTTAGGCAGAGGAGGCAGTTTGAAGACACATCAGGGAGCTAATCACACAGATCATTTATCAACAAAGCTGCAGTTACACATTCACAGAGACGGTTGCTGATGCTTCCAGCTGCGACAAACTTTTCCAATTTCCCATTTAAATTTCTCCGAATGACACCATGCTCTTTCATTACATATGCTGTAAGAGCTATATCTAATCAGGCAAAGGCCACAAGCTTTCACTGCCAATTATAGTTTATTCAAGGCCACTGAAGTGCGGCAAGACAATAATTCCTGCTGTAATGTGAAGACTTTGTTTTTTATCCTATTCCACCATGTTCAAACTGATATTATTACCAGCCGTGACAATGTTGCATCAGCTTATATTGTATGCATCTCATGAGGCTATGTGAGTGAGTGCGTGCTTCATCATGGCAAAATGTGGTCCTGGTGACAACAGTTGTATCAGGAGTCCACAGAAGCAGGTTTAAGTATTTTCAAGGTCCTTATATGTCTGTCTACGAACAGATTTTATCAAAGTGATAGCACCACAACTGTGCAAGATGTAGTCACAAAGCTTTATAGGTGTGTGGTTGAGATAAATGTATGGCCAAGTTCAAAAATAGGTGTGGTCAAAGCAAGGGGGGAGGGGGGGGGGGGGTAGTAGGGAAGGGGGCATTGCCCCTCTACTTAAGTTTGATGTATCACGGCTGGAGTGATCCCATTGCCAGAAGGACTCTAGTTTTTGTTTTGTTTTATGTAAATATTTCATACATATGGATGTTCCAGCACCTAAAGTTTTCAAAGTAAGGACCTAAACTATCTAATACCTGTAATGATTAGAGATTATTTGCTTTCATCTGATGCTGACAATCATTTTCTAACAGGATAAGCCATATCTTATTCAGAATGTGAATGCCTCTCTACAGGACAACCGTCAATGCCAGCTCTGGTCTTAAATCACAGCTTATTACTGTTTATTGAGGTTACATTGGTTGAATAAAACCACTAAATCCTTCTCTGCTTAGATTTGTCATTCACAATCTCATCTCAGGAATCATCTATTATCCTTCAGCTACAATATCATTATCGTAAATTTTGTGCCAGAAAATATGGACACTGATGGATTGAGATCCAGTATGTGAAGAGATGGGGAATAATACAGTATTTAAGAACTGAATCATCATGGCACAAAATTAGAGAGAGTGATTCTGCAATTTTCTGCTTTCCATCAACCACCTTGAATTTTTTTAATGGATATCTCATTTTGGAATTTCAGCTGTATTAGCATCTTTGTGGTAACAAATCCTCTCTTACGCACACACAGATGCCAGCTAACGGTGACTGTGTGTATGTGTGTGAGACCAAAGCCGTCCTCGTGACAACTAATCTCCTCTTTCCTCCTTCCACCACATTGTTGATCAGTGTCCTGTTACTGAAAAGCCAACGCAAAATGCCATGATTATGAGCTGTCAAATGCCAATTACCGGTAATTCAGCTCCCCAGTGTGTAGTGGATGAGACAGTCACTCAGCGCCGGCTCTCCCCTGCCTCTTCCCTGCTCTTCGCGTCGCATTTGAAGAATTATAGATGTTTTTTTTTTCATGTGTGAATGTCACAAGCATCAGATTTTAATGAGTGTTGACCTGTTTAACGACTGTGCTGTGTGAAAAATATATCAAAGTCCGCCGTGATTGATGTTGTTCATAGGGCTGAGTATCAGAAATTCAAAATTACAATACCAGTACCTGTACCAGTACCCTTAAAGTGATAGCAATATTATCAGCGTAATTCATTTTATGCCTTTTTTTTCTACTTGATTCACCACCCATCATGTGAATGGAAGCATTCAGTAGCATAAAATGCCTTCAGACATGACAGGTGTGTAGTGTATCCATACTTTTTGGAGGTTTGGTGGCATCTAAGCACGCTGAACTGCAAATGATGCAAAAATATGATCAAGCAAAATATAAGTTAATCAACCACCTGAAGTGGAGCTGATCATCAGACTGTCAGCTCTATACAAAACTTGTCAGGAGTGAGACAAGGACAGAGACAATTAGGAAAGGGTGCTGCGGCACTTTCCAAATTGTGTGTGTGTGTGTGTGTGTGTGTAAGAGATTGACAAAGAGAAAGAGGGGGCTTTGACTGATGATGCTGGACTCAATAGTCGATGACTGACAGCCATCGGTGATTGGCCCAACCCTATTCGATACTTCAGTCGATACCTCAAAGCTACCGAGTACTGATACCCAGTCCTACTGATTCACTCATGACTCCAAGTCTTAAATGTAAAGAATAACAGTGTACTTAATGGATAAACAGATATTCTTTAAGAAAGTGCTACCTCCAGACAGTTATAACTGCAAATACCCTTATCTTGTTATTGGGATGATGTTTGTGTGTAGTGATAAATTGAGGCAGGAATAGGCAACTTTTGGTTCTGGAGCTCTTTAGCCCCTCTCCAATGGCTCCTTGTGCCTTTGACAAAAAAAGATATGGAAATGAATAACTTTTTTATCAACTTAAAATCATTTATTATTATAGTAGTCCTAAAGTGATTTTTACCGTCTCCATTTTCCAGTATTTTGCATTTCCAGTTGCAGCCAAAAATGTCTCTTTTGATAGTTAGAGTTGCCGACCCCTGAACTAAGGGAATATTATTACCTCTACCTCTTTAGCCTCTTTCAGCTCATTGTTACTTACTGTTTTGGTTCACTTTCATAGCTTTCATCAGCCTCATTTGCCACCTCAGTTGAAAATCTTATCAGCAGAAAAGCTCTAAAAACTCACTTATTGCTTTCAGACAGACACATTTAGCAACTAGATGGTGCATATTGTGCAACATTTAACAGTTCAAGAGACAGAGATCCTCCCTGGGAATTGATGGAGACAAAACCAGACCTAAAAGGAGAATAAATATTGGGACGTTCACTCATCAATTGGCCTTAAGCAGGATGAATGCTAAAGTTGCTCTGTATCCGCTGGATGTGTAAGTAAGAGCTCTTACTTTACAAGTTTGTCTGTTTTTTAACACTCATCTCTGACATCTCAACTAGTTATGTAGACTGATGTTTGTCCTCACAGCCGCCCTCCTCCCCTCCTCTTGCCACTTAATGACAAAATGCTTTTGTCCTCATATGGAGATTCTTCTCATAAAATTACAACAATGCCATAAGCCACACAGAGTCAGGTAACTGTGATTAAAATCTTCCCTGCATGAATCTCTCAGACCTCCTCTATCCCTTGTTAGCAGCACAGTTATATTAGTGGCCTTAAGCTTCATTTATGCTTGATGGCTCAAAGCTCTCGACAGCTGTCTCTCCACAAAAGCTGGTATGTCTCACCTCAACTCTGCGTTCACACCTGAGCAACAAAAGCTGGAGGACAGAGAAATGATTTAGTGGAGTGATCACACAGTTAACCCCATGTTCCTGCAGGTTCCGCCAAGACAGATGTTTCACTCCTGGATGAACACAGAACTAAGTAGAAATTTTTACATGCATATTGATAAGTCATCTAGGAGCGGGATTTTTTCTTTTTAACACCCAAGACTGTGAGCATGAAGTTGTGACCTGTGCAGCTGAAGCCTATTATAGGTGCACCATTGTGTTTTAGACTTAATTTCAGCCTATCATCTGGCCTTTAGTCTAATTTGTTCACAATAATTTTAGTGTCTAGAATATAATAGTAGACAATGGGACGCTGTTTGAAAAACATAATGCCCAAAATTAATGTGACTTCACAGAACAAACATCAGCCACCGCCATCGGTGAATGTCATCTTATTTGCTGATAGGCCAGTGGTAAGTCAATATCGGCTGATACCGATGTTCCGCCGATAAATCAACGCATCCTTACAAATTAGCTTCATCCTCCATTGCTCTTATGTTAAAATGATTCTCAGTGCAGCACCTTCAGCTTTGCATTACATTATTATTTCCATTCTAGGGTTTGACAGCTGTTGGCAATCACCCAGATAAAAGCTGACATAAGTGACATCATGACAGGCTGACAAAAAGAAAATCCAAAACAAAACAGCTTTGGTTCACTGCTCTCTATAAGTATGTGATTTGGATGTTAATGTGCATGAGTGTGCACGCCATCAGCATATCCCTCACGCTTACACTGCGTGCCTGTCTACATAGGGAGGCTCCACATAAACAGGCAAATGCCACAAGCCTCTAAATGTCAATTAACTGTGATTCATCTCTCCGTGGTGCACTGGGAGGGAGGCGGTGTGGCTGTTCATTTAACCGCCCCCCGTCTTTGACTCTTCATTTATGTTCAGCTGACGCTCCAATCCACAGTGACTTCTGCTGAGTGCAACAGCAGAATATGCTACAAATTGTGGGGCCATCGGGGTTGTTAGCAAATAATTGAAAGGATCAGAAAGATAAGGATCATACTGGTGCACTGACACCAATCTCACTGATAGCAGGACTAGAAAAATACAGAGCATAACCACAGTCATCAATTACATGTGATTTCACAGGGCAGAAAGTTTGCCTCCAATAATTATCTGTAACAATGGAGGGAGCGTGTGCTTCAATAAAGTCGGGGAAAAATACATAACTGAAGTTGACTCTGGATCAAGAAGCCGAACAAAAATATAGGTATTAATACTGTCTCATCGTTGAACTTTGCTTGTAGTTTCCTTTTACTTTTAGTTTCTTCAAGGGTATTTGTCTGATCTGAAGCACACTCAGCAGCTCTTTTGAGCCTTCTCCCATTTATCTCTCTTAAGGTCTATTCAAAAACCATTTCTGAGCTGCCTTGATTACTAAAAACTTTGAACAGTGTCCTCCTCCTGCTGAAGGAAAGAGAAATTTTTGGTGTGTGGAAATAAGAAAGGAGAGAAAAATCTATTTAAACCCATCAAGTGCTTTAAATTGTTAAAAACGATGAGCTTTAGGAGGATACTGAAACTAGTGATTTAGAGTTGCATTTCAATAAGTCCAACAAATTTAAAAAATAAGTGGTCAAAATCGAAGAAGCAGAGATATCTTGACTTTTAGTCTCCAGTGGGGTCAAGCTCTACTGGATCCAATATTTCCCATAATAATGCAGCTCAGTAGTATCCTTTATTCGACCCTGTCCTCCTCTAAAATGCACACTTATTTCAAACCCCACACCTTCAGTTTGTAATGCAGGTTTTGTGTTTAAGGTATATTATGCAGGATATTCTAAAAAACAATTTATAGACTCATAAAAAAGTAATCCCTCTCAGTCATCACTGATGACCCACTAGAAGTGTTTGAAGGTGTATTTATGTGCAGAGACTGTCCTCTACCTGTATTTTCCTTTTTTCTTATTTTGCTGTGGTCGAGATGTTCCTGGGCACAGTGAGCAGGTGACATTGAGGGCTATAAAAAAATGTAGCCATCAAGTGCCAGACTGTAAGCATCAGGCAGCAGACACAGCACTGAAAAAACACAAACATAGCAAGGAAAACGACGAAATCTGAAATATTAAATAAATGTCTAAGGGGGTTAGGCTTTGGATGTAGTATTCTCGTGGCCTAAGGATGGAAACTCTTCCTGAGCCTCTCAGTGCCGGCCTGTTTTAAGTGGTACCTTCTTCCCAACCTCAACAGAGACAAAAGACAGTTATCCTGGTGGCTGGGATTTAACAGCTTTAACAAGTCTGCTTGGGTATCCTTATACCTGGTCTAAGAGTTGACCCTGTACTAACTTAGTCCCCTTTCACAACCACAGTCTTAACTCAGGGTTAATCCATGCCCAGGGCTGTACGATTCACTGTTCATTTCTACTAGTCCTGGGTTAAATGTTTGTTGGAACATAAAACTCATATTTACATTTTAAATTTCTATCATTTACTTAGCATTTACAATAGCGACTTTTAGCCCTGGGTTTAGTCCATTTTCAGGGGATAACCCTACAAACTAGGAGCTAACCCTGCGACAGAGCAGGGCCTGCAAGCCCTGGGCTAAAGTCAGAGTTAGCCCACATGGAGTGTGCCAAGATTGTGCCATTTAGCACACTTTCTTAGCCAAATGGGCTAAATGAGTGGGCTAAGTGCAGTGTTAAAGCCTAATGTTACAGTAACCTAAAAGAAATAACTCATTATAACACTACTTGTGTTGTGCAACTTGTTGTTAATTAATTGTTGGATTTAAATATCCAACAATAAATCAGATCCCCAGATTCAATTCCATTGGCAGGCATGCACGTCACAAAGCAGCAAGCTAGCTAGGAAGATGGAAGCGCTTAAAGTTACATTCAGTGGGTGAAAATGTTCCCATTACTTTGATTTTGATCAGGGAGAAAAGATTACAAGAACGTTGTTGCAAACATAAAAAAAAAAAAAAACACAACCTCAAGCCTTGTGAAACACCGACTACAACAGCACAACACATTAAGATTCGTGAAATACATCCCCCTCCAAAGGTGAGTCCTTCTAGGCCACAGATAATGGCTGTAGCCCTTCACTGGCTTAACAACCAAAACTGGATTTTAATGGACAGCTGCAGGCTACAAGAGACAGAGAATTAATGAAGCTTGTGGCTCAATATGTGGTGGATGAAATGTTAACCTTCTATATGATTACCCATCTCTCAGACAGATTCTTGGGAAAATACTTGTCACGGGCAACAGAAGACCCCCCCAGAAATAATTTGCAAGCTATCCAGCCATAGTCGTACACACCGGAGATTTCTCTGATATTCACACAGAGGTGCAAATGCGAACTCTTTTGAGGAGAAAGCATGCAATTACTCACTTTGCGGGGTGTAACTAAATGGTAATATGACTATAATTGTACCAAATTACTATTGTCAGGGAGTAGACTAATAAGTAAAACATTGCTTTTAAAAAGATTAATGAGTAATAAATGGCATATTTTGAGTTCTTTTAGCCCAACACTGCCCCTACACTGCCACATAAGACACTTACAGAGATTCTTACATTTCACTGTGAAGAATCAAAATCGCATTGTTTTTTCCCCCTGTCGCATATGTGCTCAGTAAAGCCTGGACTTCACTGCCGATTCATTTGTCTGTGTTTTCTTTTTTTATGTGTGTGTTGTCTGTTGCTTACACAGCTAACAGGTTTTAAAAAATGGCAGTCAGTGATACATTGGCTGTGTTTGACCAGTCACCGTACACTAACATCACTCATGGTTCCTCTTTTGCTGAGAGAGTATCTTAAGTGTAATAGGAGCTTAAAGAAAGGCGTTCTAGAAACTACAATCATTTCCAGTTCTTGAGGTGTGGACACGACAAAAAGGGGAGTTCTGAGAACTACAAAAAAGTACCTCTGGTTTGAAAACACCTACACCCACCTGCTTGTGAGGACTAAACTAAACTTCTCGAGTGAAATCAGTGGAATGCCCCTTTAAAAATACTACATGTCTGCAAAGTTTGGGTGTTTTCCTTAAGAAGCCTCTAGTATTTTCGCTTACAACTTCAGCTGTTGTGAGCGAAAGTCACACTCCCTACAGCTCAAATAAAATATTGATTCCAGATTATGTTCCCCAGACAAATATATTGTTTCTATAGTTGCACACAATCAGACAAACCAAATGGCAAAGTTGAAAACACACTTCCAGTATGTATCTACAGTGTTTAACAGCAACAAAGTATGAGCTCAGATTCTTGACCCGTAAAAGAGAGGAAAAAAAAAACACACCCAATAAAACTTTTTTGTGAGCAAGTTGGTCATGTAGGTCTGCGCTAACAGCGAGAGAGAAACTTTCCTCATCCTCTTGCTTTCGCTCATCTCGTCTCTCTGAGCCAGGCTGCTCGGTCTCCATGGGGCTTTTTGGATCCAGACTCTGAGGAAATGAATCATATCGGATGCGATCTCATGCTCTCTGCTCCCTTCCTTTTCACTCTTTCAGTGTTTTACTTTTTCTCTTCTTCATATCTCTCTATGGTCATATCTCATATCTCCACTCTGTGGCCTCCTTTCATTCTTCTCCGCTCTCTCTGGTTTTAAATCATCCCTCTTCGTTTCCTCCCTCAGTCTCCCCCTGCAGCTCCATCGCCTTCAGTCTCTCTGCTTTAGTCATTCCTTTAGTTGCTTTACTCTTTCAAACCTTCTTCCAGACTTTTTCCTGCCTTGCTCTTTTATTCTGTTGCATTTATCCTTCTCCATAGATTCTTCTTCACGTTCCCCTCCTTTCTCAGACGCCTTTTACACTCTTCCTGACTTTTTCAGTGTTTCGCTTTTCGGTTTTAACCACCTCTTTTTTCTTTCTCCATCATCCACATCTTCCTCTCTTTTTTTCTCTCTGTATCTGCTCTCATATTTTCCCTCCTGCGTCACAGAAGAGATTTCATTGACCACTATGAATAACCCCGAGCTTTATGTGATTCATGGCTTGGGTGAGGCTGTCTAGTGTGTGTGTGTGTGTGTGTGTGTGTGTGTGTGTGTTTCTGCTTCTTCTTGCACAGTGGGAGTTGTGTGTTGATGTGTTTAATTGGGGGGAAATTAATCTGTGTGTTTGTGCACAAGAGAAGAAAAAAAGGAGGAGAAGAATGTGACGGAAGAGGAGGCAAATAACACAGACTGAGATGAACTTTTGGCCTGTTGCTGCTATTCTTGTTTATTTTTACTGTAGTGTGCATATACGTGTGTGTGTTTGTGTGTGCTACTATCTTACAGTAGGAATGGCTAACCAGTTCGACAGCCCATTGTCTCCCTCAGGGTAGAGGCTGTGGTTCAATGACTGAGTCAGCCTCATTTGCACTTACATTACAAGATTCTCTGATTTTTGCAAACACACACTCATATGTACAGTAATTGCACATGCACACACCTTCACAACACACAATGCACACATGGGTGGACACGTGGCTGCATACATGCTATAAATCCCAAACAACTCAACACTCTCTGCAGCACACACACACACACACTTCACATTCTTTGTGACTGTGTTTTACAGCTGATTTACAGACTAAACCCCAGCCAGCCCCATTCACCTCCATGCTGCGGCATGTAGCATATTGTCCTAATCAATCCCTCACACACTAAGAGGCTTTTTCACTGGAACCACCCGGGGCTAGCTAGCGGTTAGCGAGCGCTTATCCCCTTTTCTTGTGGAGAGAGCGAGAGGCCGGCTCCCCGCAAGAATTTTATCTTTACAGACGCAGAGGCTGGCTGAGAGGGCAGAGGGGAGGCGGTGGAGAAAAGACCTTGGTGGGATTTGATCCCGGGTCAGCAGGGGGTTCATGGTAGGGGTCTGGATCACTGCTTGACTGCCAAGCAGAGAGCAGTTAAAGGAGCGGGGGCAAGCGGAGGGAGAAAAAGCAAAAGCATCATTATGTGTTGGAGTTACTAAAGTGAGCATCGAGAGGTTTGATGATGAGGTTCATTGTGGCAGAATGACTCCATTCCAAGGCACGAACAATCAGAGACTCTTTAGAAATGTCACTTGATTGCATATGGAAGCTGCCAAACACATCCAGCAGCTGGACTAGATTGCATTAACAAAGGATTACAAGTTCTCTGATCCTTTTTTTGTTTTGTTTTTCTTATTTATAATCTTTGAGTCATTTTCGCTCTTCCTCCATCTCCTAATGACGAGGATTACAAGTTCATTAAAGTTCATTAATTTCTACAAATTTGAAATATGTAATTAGTTGTTTTTAAATATATACTTTTTTTTTTAACATGGCACAACTGCTTTGATTTGTCCCACTGCTTGAGAGCTACTTGTTGACAACCAATTCCAAAAAAAAAAAAAAAAAAAAGAGCCACTGCTAGGAGGCAGGGACAATTTAAGTTAGCTGCTGAAGTGCTTTTAATGAAACAAAGACAAGGCTTGCATCCATTATAAAGTATCCAGTTGTTTTTTGTGATCTTGTTGTTTAGCAGAATGCTCAGGGTTTCCTGCTGCTCTCACATGCAAACTAGTGGAAGTTTCCGTTGAAAGTGCAAATGTATTTTCTGCTACATCAGTTTTATTTGTCAAATCCATCTGAGATTCAGTGGAAGCCCGGCTCTCCTGAGTGTATTAGTACGCAGAGACCTGACAGGATTGGTAGCAACACTGAATCTTGTTTGGGAAAAAAAAATAGGGTATCACAGCTACGCTCTTACAAAAATGTAAAAAGAGAGGTTCAAAAGAAGTCTTGCAACACATGATTTGGGCCCCGGCAGCAGGCGGCTGCACACAGTAGACTCCGTTGATCTCAGAGTAAGAGACGAACGTTGAGAAAAGTCGTTCCACTCGTCCAATTTAAACTCTGTATTCTGCAACAGCCTGCAGGTCAGCAGGTAGTGCAAGGTGTTGAGACAGTGCTCGACTCTGACCATCCTCCTTTCATCTCTGTTTTGAGTTTGAACAGATGGGGAAGCTAACCGGCTGACCGGCCCCGCTCTCTCAACGCTGTTTTTCATGCTCAAGCGAAAACTTACAGGTGCCTTCCACCATATTTCAAATGCATTTAAAAAAAGCTGGAGCGGCTGCAGTGTTCCTGAAGGCTCGCCCCCTAGCGATGCCTCCTGGTAGACGAGCTTTATTGTAATGAGGAGGGCCTAGTTAAAGGGAAGCTGGTTTACACGCTGCCTCAGGCTTGTTATCAAAGGGCTCATGATTCAAATGCTCTTTTACTGTCTCTTGAAAGAACTCTCAGTTTTCTCTCTCACTTTCTTTCTTAATTCCCCCTCATTTCTGTATCTGTCAGTTTCCCTCACGCCTCTCTATAACCTTGTTTTAAATTGTCTAGAACAAAATCAGAGAGTTGATCCTTCCTTCTGACAATACCAAAATGAGTGGGAGGGAAAAACATTAATCACAGCAATTTAATTTAAAAAACATCAGATTCATAATGAAATGCTAATACTCCATTGTTACCAGAGTGCTCTCTCTCTCTCTCTGTGTCTCTCTCTCAATCTTCTCCCTCTCAGTCTGTGTTTGTTCAAGTCCCTCTTTTAGTTCCAATACAAACAAACATGTTAAATTATTCAAACAGTATTGGTTTCATGGACGATGCATAATTTCCCTCTCCGTCTCCTTTTTTCCTGCCTCCAGGTATCGGGGCTCAGAAAGTCCGAGTCGACGAGGAGCTGGAGGCGTATCCCACAGAGTCTGTTAAACTCACCTGCGAATTTATCGATGGAGGCGGCCGGACCAAACTCACACAGGTAGAACGATGGAACATGGCGTTGTGTTTTTTTGTGGCTTTTGATGCACTGAAGCTCAGAGTGTCAAAGTAAGAGTGACAAGGTAGTTGTGTCTAATGGAGTGAAGTCATTGAAAGAGAAGATGAGGTCAAATAGGTACCGCTGTCCTTTGTGACATTTTCTTGTGCAGACAAAAGAAGAATGTGCCAACAAGAAATTAACGGCACACATTTTGCTTTGTTAAAGGAAGGGAAAAGTTTGCTGCTCACCGTGGTCTTTTCTTTGTCGCATCAGAAATAAATCATCTGCTTCTTCGGAGATTACTAAATTCTGATCTGTTCCTCCTTAACCCCCCCCTTAGGAGAAATAAAGAGCTAAAGAATAAATCAGCAGGAGTTCTTTTGCTGTGCTCATAGGCTTCTCAGAGGTTTCTCAAATCTGACAACAGATTAAATACACAGAGCTGAGACCTGAATTTGATCTAATTGAGACTAATTTCTGAAATTTAGCAGCCTCATTTGTTTGCCAATTAAGTTGTCTTTTTACTATTTACCAGGAGCCAAATTTAAGAAGGATGAGAAAATCATCAAAATCTCATACTGATGTTATATTGAGCTCAGTTATGTTTGGGGGAAATAGGCTGGACAAAGAAGCGATCTTGCTTTGAATTTCCTTCTTCTTGGAATACTCTGTAGCATGGGGAAACAGCTATACCAGGTCCAACTAAGACCTTAACCATGAGTGTCAAGCATACAGCGACGGGCCAGACCAGGCCTAAAGGGTCCAATCTGGCCCACTCCATGACTTTGCACATATATTTTGCCCTATATTAATATTGATGCCCATGTGAAGACCAAGAGGTGCTGAGTTTCAGGAGCAAATTAAACTAGAGAACTTGACATGTAAAATCTGAGCTATATTGGGTGTGTTTGTAAATGCAATCTGACGCTCGACACTAAAATGAGGGCCATGTTGTTTAAAGAAACGGACCGTTCTCTCCAGACACAGTGCCCAGAGTACGCTCTGCTGCTCTGAGATTGTGGTGTTCTGATAAACCCAATGGTACATTTTAACAGTGCTCCAAATTAACAAACAATCCAGGTTTTGCCGGAGTGCACTCCAGCACTCAGAGTAAGTATTTCCGAACGCAACCACTGTTGAAAGTTTTCTTAAGACATCTCAGGCTGCTCACCATCTGTTTTATAAGTGGATGAACATTTCAGAATGTACTTCTTTGCATTAAAAGAAAGGGAACAATTTGGAGGTGTTGTTATTTATAGGTTACTTTGCATTGGTTTGACTGATCTGGCCCACTTGAGATCGAATTGGGCTGTATGTGGCCCATAAACTAAATGGGTTTGACACTTCTGTCTTAATGCGATAGTACAGATGTTATGAAGTGGGGTTGTATGAGGTACTTATCCATAGTCAGTGCATTAGCTACAGTTAATGTCAGTCACCATGCCCCCAGTTTGAAGAAGCAAGCAGCTTAGAAAGCTGAGAAACATACTGCTGTGGACGGTATAAAAATCAATTTAAGTGAATACTGTATGTAGAATATTTTCACCACATTACCTTGAAATCAGACAGTGATATCAGATGTGAAACGTTTTATTGCTCTCTTAAAAGCCACACTCCATTAGGAAAAACAGTAATTTAACATCTCTATCTCTGGACACAGGGAATGCTGGTTTACCACTACCTCGATCACTTAGTTAGTTTGACTTTGGCATTTAAAAGGGTTAGTTCAGATTCACCAAAGTCACACAATAACAAACAAACTGACTGACTGAGGCAGCAGTAACCAGCAGCTCCTGTATTCAGCAAGCTAAAATTACTGTTTGTCAATGGAGTCTGGTGGCTTTGACAAGAGCATAGATGGGGAACTGATGCCACTAAGAGCTTCCCCGTTGCAACAGGCTGTATGCATCAAGGTAGAGTGGAAAAAATATTTTCAACATAGAGTACACTTAAACTGATATTGACTTTTTTGAAGTGGCTAAAATACATTTTTTTGCTGCCCTATGTCCGCAGCAGTACATAGCTTAGCTTCCGTATTGGACTTCTGCCTGTTTCTCCAAACTGGAAGTGTGCTGACTGCCATCGACTCTAGGTATTACACTGACTATGGATAAGTACCTCATACAACCCATTTCAAAAGATCCCAACTATCCCTTCAAATCCAACTTGTCATATTCATTATTTACTGACCAGCAATGTGTGTGCTTGGTGACTGCACTCAGCAGAGGAAGCTCAAGGAAGTGTTTGGCTCAAGCAAGGAAGCAGGGGAAAGGCATTCATTGTGCTGTGCTTGTTATTACATACAGCGTTATTGTGTGCTGAATGACAAAAGAGCTCTTAAGAGAAAAGTTCTCACCTCCACACAGCTGGCCAGTGGGATGCAGCCAACAATGACGCTGTTGAAAATCTGATGAACACTTAGTTTGGAGCATATTGACCTCTTTAGTCTTCTGGAAGGTAGACGAGCAGGGTGTGGGGGCACCTAACTTTCCAAATTTTCCGAAAGAGAGGATCATTATTAACGTCATGTATATGTGTTCATTTAACAGATTTAGCCCCAGAAGACATTAGCTCAGCTTAGCACAAACATGAAAGCAGGAAAAATGGCTTTTCTGCCTGCTAACAACACTAATCATAAGCTGCATTTTTAACATATCTTTAAAATTAACTGTACAACAACGGCTGGGCCTGGTTCCAAGCAGTAAGTCCTGCCCTCATGGTGGAGTTGCCAGCTTCACAAACATTTGCAACTTTGAAGAAACCCCACAAGGTTGTTCAAAGTATTTGTGGCTAGTTTTCCAGCTAACAAAGTCCAAAATGTTAACTACAACATATATTGGAGCTGCCAGAATGCTTATGTTATCTTATTCCCCCTGCTTCCAGTCTTTGTTCTAAAGTAAGCTAAACACATCTTGGACCACTATATCATTGTCTAGACAGAAAACAGATTAAATTGATATCAAACTTCTTAAAAGTGCAAAAGTTTCTTAGCAGTATTTAAATATTTCACTTTTTTTTGCTTGGAGTTGCTGGAGTTGGCTCCATTTTTACACACGGATCGACTATTTGAATTCAGTTTATTTTATCAAACCCTGGATGACAACTGATCTGACACCACCTCAACTGTTCTGACGCACACACAAAGTAGTCGAAAGCAAACGCTTTGAGATGTTTGCTGCTTTGGTCCTGGTGTGATCTGCACCCTTCTGAGTTGTGGAAGAAATCAATACGCAATTTGTTGACATACGAAAACTGAAATTGCAGACGGGCTAAATTGATATTTTCTCTGCAATCTATAGCTAACGAGGGAGCCACTAATTTGTGCTGACATCTGGGTTACAACCCATTTTCCTCTTCGCAACCTTCAAACCTCTCTGCTTTCTCTCTCCTGCTCCTCCAGATGTCATAAATTTAATAGATGTTTGCTAAATGTGTATTGATGAACTTTATTCCCCCTCCGTCCTGGTCTTACACTTTAGCCAGCAGTTTGTATTTAACACTGTCACTGTGGTAAGTGAAGACAAAAGAAAATCAATCTGGTATAACATCACTGTACTCTCCCTTGTGGTAGCCTCTCTCAAAGCCACACCAGATATCAATATTATTCACATATCAGAAATCAAAAAAAGAAAAGGCTGAAAGAGTACTCTCTGTCAAATAATGTTCTTTGAAATGGCAACAGGATCCTTGACAGAGTGTTTGCAAGTCTCACCGACCTTTAATTTTATCTTGCAATGGATTCTTGGCTCCTTAGTCAGACAGCTTTAATTGAGTCTGACATTTTGCTACCTTAAGTGAAATTATTTCAGGTTTCAAGAAATGTGGAACAGCACAGTGTTATATACTTATTCAAAGAAATGTCAGAAATTGTGGTGTGTGTGTGTGTGTGTGTGTGTGTGTGTATATATATATATATATATACATATACATATATATATATATATATATATATATATATATATATATATATATATAAACATAAATGAATATATAAGTGTGTGTGTGTGTGTGTGTGTGTGTATATACCATTTACATACTGCTGCCTCTGAGGTATATACATGCATCTCATCTCATCCTTGTGAACGTGAAATCTCAAGAACGCTTTAATGGAATTTCTCCAAATTTGGCACAAATGTCAACTTGGATATCATGATGGAATTATTAGTTTTTGGTGGTCAAGGGTCAAAGGTCAAGGTCACTGACCTTGACTGCCTCATTCTTTTGAACACAATAGCTCATGAATGTCTTGGGGTCATTTCTTTACATTTGGCACAAATGTTCACTTGGACTTGAGGATAGACTATTCAGATTTTAGTGGTCAAGGGTCAAGGTCAATGTGACCTTACATCTGTGTCATTGTTGTGAAAGCAATATCTCAAGAGTAGCTGAAGGAACTTTCTTCAAATTTAGCACAACATTCACTTGGACTCAACAATGAACTGATTGTATTTCAGAGGTCAAAGGTCAAGGTCAGTGTGACTTTGCATCTGTTTCATTCTCACAACTGATTTCTTAGGAACATCTTAAGGGGATTTCTTTCAATTTGACATAAACATCCATTCTGACTCAAGAATAAAGTTATTAGAATTGTTTGGCCAAAACAAAATATGTTTTTGGCCATAACTCAAGAATTCATATGCTAATTACGACAAAACTTTACACAAATGTGTGATGGGATAAGACAATGAAGTGATGACATTTTATATCCAAAGGTCAACTTCAATTTGACATCATAATGTTCTGCAGAAAACACTTATCTGGCCATTTCTCAATATCATATCTCAGGAACAGAGGGGGAACCAATTGGTTAGATACTGAACTAGTGACACTAATGTTGGGTGCCCACCTTGAAACTGTGCTGATTGTATAGATCTTCTGTAAACACCACATGCTGAGTGCCATCTAGTTCCATTATATTGGAGGGAAGGCTGACATCACCACAGCCAATATCTCCAACACTCAGCAACTCACACTAAAACAGTCTAGACTGATAAACAGCACTGCAGGTGAGTGGTGAACAGTCCCTTTAAGTGTGAGCTGAAAGTGATTGTAGCATGCTGGTGCTCTTAAAACAATGGGGAGATAGTTATTCTGGCTCACCAACACGGTCAACTGTTTGACCTGCAGCAGTGGCTGTGACACACAGCAGTGTCACCGCAGTCATGATGCACATTATTAGATTCAGTGAGACTGACACCTTCCAAAGATATCATTATCTCGGATGTGCATCTTTAAACTGCTTAGAAATTATAGTCAAAAGACACTCAAGGACTTGCCTGAGAACGATCACGTTTTCTTCAGTATCAGCAGGGCTGCCCCTCCCTAAACGCAGAACACGCGCTGTGCGTAGGGCCTCATCTTCCATGGGGGGCCACATTTTGCGCGAGGGGACGCATTTGCGCATATGCACAATGGATGTGCACATGCGCTACCGTGAGGCGCGCGTAGAATCAGCTCGAGGAAGGAGAGAAGAGACCTGACCGCCCATGCGTCGCTGCAATGATTGACAGCACTGGACATCTGAACAATAAGAGGGGTGCGCCGACAGGCACTTGCAGAGCTGCAGCAGGTGAAGAGTTGTCGACATGTCGTCCAAAAGAGCCTCGGGAGGGCGGGCGGGCTCCACGGAGGGGGAGAACCGAGCCTTGGGGGTATGTGCGGGGCCGGGAGGTCGGATGCTCCCAGAGAGGGGAGAGGTAGAAATATAGCTAAATAAGATGAAAATAGAAAAGAATGTTTCTGTATTTTATTTCTGTTTTCAGTGTTTAATTAAGGTGGGAGAGGCGGAGGGCTGAGGGAGATCGGACGCCTCCAGAGAGGGGAGAGGGAGAAATATAACAAAATAAGATTAAATAGGAAAAACCTGTCTCCCTCTTTTATTTTATTTTCAGTGTTTAATCAAGGGTGGGGGATTGAGGTGGTGGAAGTTACATTATTTTGATGAGTAATTGATGGCTATTTGTGACTCAGATTTTTTTATTTATTTATTTCAGTTTGAAGTTATTTTTATTTAATATTTATTTATTTATTTATTTATTTATTTCAGGTAGAATTTTTTATTTTATTTGACTCATACAGCCAAACTACTGTATCTGCAGTACATTTGTTATTGCCAGTAAAGGTTGTCAAGTTAAATGGCAAGTTGTTGTACGGTCATTTTGTACCTATGATACATCTGGGATGGGGGCCTCCAAATAAAATTTCGCTTAGGGCCCCAATTTGGTCAGGGGCAGCCCTGAGTATCAGTGTAATCCAATCATGGTTGTGTGTACATCCATGGGTACACTGAAAACCAGAACTACTTCTAGCTAATTTGGCGTGCTGTCAGTGGTGCCAGTTTGCCAAAATGAAAGCAAATATAGTCTAAAATAAACAGAGCATGCACAGCGTAAAGGATTCCTTTCCCAGAAAATGACTATTTGTATATCAATTACTCACCCGTGTTTCATTTAATAAGTGAAGAAAATAGAGAACGAAGAATCCAAAAACAGAGGAAATTCTCGATGAATCACATGGGTCACATCGAAGCCGAACTCCACTGACAAAAACAGTAATTTTAGCTCTCTGAACACAGGAGCTGCTGGTCTACCACTGCCTTGATCAGTTACTTAGTTAAGTTGTGTGACTGTGGTGCTTTAAAGGTTTAGTTCAGATTCACCAATGTCGTGCAAAAATACAAACTACGGATCAAGGCAGCGAGAGACACAGGGTGAGTAATTGACTCATAAACAGTCATTTGGGGGGTGAAGTTTTACTTGAACTGGCAATATTGGCAACATTATTCTTCCTGTTTACATCCTTTCAAAGCTTTACAGTTGGTGGGAGGTGCAGTTGTCTGAGGAGGGGCCCACAGTGACAGTCTTTTAAAACCCCTGCGTTAGACTATCATTCTTGAAAGAACTTCTTTTTATTGAGAGCCTCCTGTACTTTTCATGTGTCTGCTAGTTTCACGGCCTCACACTTAAAGACAGAATGGTTTAAATAGCATTGTTGAAATCTGCTTTAAGATTACATGTGTGACACAAGGGACTGGAACTGAAAACTATGTTTTCCCTGCTTGTAAGGCTAACTGATATTTGAAATATTTTATTCCCCCATGGATTCATCTGTTAAATGTTTTATTTATTGATTTTATTGTTTTTCTTTTCTTTTTTTTTTTTTATGTTTAAATTATTAACTTTTTTCCATTTATAGATTCCTTTATCCCACTGGACTCCTTGGCATATTTCTATTTTTATTAATTACTCATTTTTATGTGTCTACATGTTACTGTATGTCATAGTATGTGTGTAAGGCAAGCTGTTCAGTTGCCTCTGATGGGATTAATTAAGTTGTCTGAATCTAAATCCTCAGTGTTCATGAATCTTATTAGTCCGGCTTTAAATTGAAATTTAGACATATGCAGCCCTGAATCTTCAATAAAGGATATTGCACTTTACAAAAACCCACTGGGCAAACAATAACCACTGGTTCACAAACTCTCTTCTCATCAGGTGTCTTGGATATGGGAACCTATCGACGGTCAGAGGGATAACATCGCTGTATACCATCCTATCTATGGACACAGCTTCCCCAACCCGTCCTTCAAGGACCGAGTTGTATTCCTCCACGACAGTCTTCAGAACCCGTCAATTCGGATTTCTAACCTGAAAATGTCCGATGCCGGCCGGTACACCTGCGAGTACGCCACCTATCCTTCTGGAAACGAGCAAGGGACGACCACCCTCATCATGCTTGGTAAGTAGAGTGTTTATATGTTCACGTAACATTAAATACACCGTGTTTCTCTACTGTAAACAGCCAGCTGCTGGAGCACCTGGTAGCCGAGTGGTTACAGTGGATGTCGTAATTGCTAATATCGTAGGCAACTGGACTTGCTTGTTTTCTTGAAGACATTTCGCCTTTCATCCAAGAAGTTTCTTCAGTTCTAAATGACTGGTACAAAGTTGCAGGCTATAAACCTAGCCTGCAACTTCGTACCAGTCATTTAGAACTGAAGGAGCTTCTTGGATGAGAGGCGAAATGTCTTCAAGAAAAGCAAGCAAGTCCAGTTGCCTGCGATATTAGCACTTACGATTACCATGACCTGGATGACTGAGAATCTTCACCGACAAGTTTACAGTGGATGGCATATAACTGCAACATCTGTCTTGAGACCTCTCTTTCTCACTCTACCCTGTTTCTACACTGTCCTCTGTCAAATAAATGTGAAAATGCAAAAAAAAAAAAAAAAAGACAGAAAAGTAAAAAAGCAAGCAAACAAACAACTGTATATTTAAGATATAGCTATAACTTGTCATGTTTTTATCTATCGACTTTTCTGGGGAAAAAAAAAAAAAAAAAAAGGATCGTGCTTTAGACCAGCATTCAAAAGCTGTTCTGCTACACCGGCCTTGACAAGTGCCTCCCCAGCCATCTGCTTATCATGGCTTTCTATAAAAGACGTTCCCATCAGACCCAAACCCTAAGAAGAGGCAATTTAAAGCACTTGACGAGAATTCTCAGGGTATAGTCTGGTTAGATGCAGAATGAAACACAAAGGAGAATGGTGAGAAACATTTAGATTCAGACGTGGCACTACATGTAAAGTATCACAGGTGATTTGCACAGCAGTCAATCTGCGACAGAAGATAAACTGCAAGTCCTTGTTCCAGATCTCACTCCTCAGGTTGAGCTAACCTATTTTTTGAGCTTGTTTTGCTCACGATATTGGTCAACTTTGTTTTAATAAATTAATGTAATTATTATTATTACATTAGAAGAAATACATGAGCCGAGGTTTCTATATTTGGGTCTTTAAAGCATGGAACAGTGAACTAGAAAGTATCAGCAAGTGATTATGGCTGTGGGTGAGACTTCCATTTTCAATCACATTTAGCTAATGGATGTACAGCATATATATACAAAAAGCAGACTAGGAAATCCTTGCTAGTAGTGACACCTCTCTCTCTGGCTCGGTTAGGTAAACTGCAACTCACACTCTGGTGCTTGCACTTGGTAGCTGCAACTGAACACCAGGTTACGCTTGGCTTGTTTGCTGTAACTGCATCGCTCTTGGTTAGTGGAAATGGCTTTGTACTGTTACATCTTTTTGTTGGCTAAATCAACACAGATTGTCATAACACCTAAGTCAGTTGCCTATAATGTATCATGTTAACTGGGGGCAACCTCAGCAACTAACAAATCCATTTAGAAAGTATTTTGCTTGCAGTAACAATAGTGAGCAAGCAAGCTACGTTAACCAGCCAGCTGTAATTTAGCTACACTGCATTGATCTGGCATAAGTTGCTCCGGACGTTAGCTGATAAAGAAATTTGCATATTGTTAGATAGCCAATTTACCAGCCAGAAAATCCCTGGAATCTGGATGTATTAAATGACGTGTATCACCCAAGAGTGGAGGGCAGCTCAGACCAGCTGGTGCAAACCCTCAGCCCTGGGATTCATTGCAGCTTGGAAGCCAACAGCAGCAAAGAAATGTGCTGAGGGAACTTCGGGTGGTGGAGAGGGTGATCCAGGATCAGACCTCTGGTGCTCTGGTGCTTGGTCTTGCTCTGATTTGAAGTTGCTACAGGGCACTACGTGAAGATCTGTTTTTGCCAGGCCGCTGCTGCAAAATGTATATAACTGACACAGCATGTGTGGACTCATTTATTACATAACGTTAGCTACTGTTGCACACTGTTGGTGCTGTTGCAGAATGAAAGGGAGGCAAGGCACAGGAGCTAACATAACGTGACAATTTTGGCCCGAATCCTTTACATAGAAGTCGGTCCACATGCTCTCATAGGCAACTAAGACAGGAAGACAGAGAAAGTCAGGAAAAGTCTCAGTTTATAAATTACGTTACAATCCGTTCACCCATTGGAAATTAAATTATTGTTGTTGTGTATAAAGTTACATACAGAACCTTTAATGTATTTCCAAATATATGAATATATATGAGATCTGGGTTAGTTTAGTAAGAGAGTTGTTGGGCTCAGTGAGATCCAGATGCTACAGGGGAACATCCCTTTTGCTGTTCTGTCATTTTTCCCTCGTTGCTTTTGTTGACCTGCTTACATAACATTGTGTTGTACATTGAATTGTCCTGGTGAGTGGTTTAGCATTAAAGTAGTTGAATAGATGTTGGCCTTTGCAAAAATAACTTGCCATTATGTTGTCACTTTTGTACACATGCGCATCAACAGGGTCAACCTCTGATGTGACCTTCTCGACATATTTGAACACTTTTTTTTAGTTTAATTAGAGTTGGATCTGATTTGACCAAATGACTGAATTAATTACTTTTTAAGGACCCTCATCGTGATAATCAAATGAAGGCAATTAACATAATCTTGCCATAGACTGTTCTTATGCATGTAAATGTAGCAGATAGCTGTGGCATGCAATCACATTTCTCTCTCAGGGAGTTTTATTGTGACTTCACAAACACAGACTCGGCTACCTGTTAAATGCGTAACTGTATACAGATCTTATTCAGCAGTTTTCAAACTATGAGGTGTGCTTCCTCAGGAGGGCAGGGGGGAGCAGAGGGAGACATATGAGACAAAGATTCTGCGTGAGGTGAAAGAGACAAGTAAGTGCTGATGTGCTGGAAAAAAAGAGAACACACAGAACTGTTATACATATTTTTAAATTCAGTGTAAATTACACACTGAGGATCATTAAGTTCAAATCCGCTTAGAAATCATACAAGAATTAGCTGCTTATCACTCCAGAACTTACTGTAGAGTCATCATGTTTTAATGTTTTCTTCAGTGTGAAAGTAATCCGGTGATAGTTGTCCAAGGGCAAATTGCAAACAGGAACAGCTATTATTATTTTTTCCTTCAACCAGATAAAAACTGATTGAGATAAAGTCTCTCTTTCAGTGGTTGCCAAGAAGGCAGTAAAGTTCCAGGTATAATTCAGTTACATAAATACAATAGCACACAAAATCGTACAGAGTAAAAAGAAGAGGATGAATTTACACAGATAATGTACAACATACACTGAGAAAAGGCATCAAGACATGACAAAGTTTCTGTGCTTTATAACAAGAACAGCTTGTTGTAAGGACTTCAGTTAACTTTAGTGTACACTTTAAGTGTTAGAGACATGAGGGAGTCTAGAGTCTGGCCTGCAAGTCATTCCAAGTCCATCCCATCCTTATGAACGCGATATCTCAGCAAGGACTTCAGGGAATTTCTTCAAATTTGGCACAAACATCGACTTGGACTTAACAATGAACTGATTAGAATTTGGTGGTCAAAGGTCGTTTTTGGCCATAACTCAAAAATTCATGAACTTAAAGTTTATGAAAAAAAAACCCCACATCACACTGAACTTACTGACTCTATTGCAGCATTACACTTCCTGTTTACATTACCCAAAGCTCCCAGATAATGGAAACTGTAGTGCCAAAACTATTGCCGATAAAATGGTGCAGTGGTTTGCACTGTTGCCGCTAAGCAAGAGAGTTATGGGTTCAAATTCACTGGCTGGTCGGGGCTCTTCTGGGAGGAATTTGCATATCATAAATTCCCCTCAAATGGAACTAGGACAAAGAATAATTCTAGAAGAGGTCAAAATCCATTAATATAATTTTTTGTTTTTGTTCCTCAATTTTGTTCAGTACTGTGAGTCTTATAAATTCCAATCAATGTGCTTTTTTATATTCCTTGAACACCAACACTTTACTCTATCCACTAATTTACAACTATATTCCCACATTCTGTCTTAATTTTATCTGAGCAGGGAGGCCTACAGTGTCACACTTTGAAAACACTTTCTCTAATGAAAAAATAAGTAGTGTAATATGTAATAAGCATGAGGTAAGATACTATAAACACACCTGTTAACCTTTATCTCTGCACAGTTTCATACCCAGTCATCAGCAGACTGAACCACTGCAAACATTTAACCAACACAGTCCAGCATGTGGAATCTGGAGAACTGCATAAAGTTACCTCAGTGTCTTGATTTTTGAAACTGGGTGGTTTAGTTGTTGTTAGCAGGGGACACATCCTGTTTGTAATCGGAGACAGCTGGTGTTATTCATCCACCCACATGTCCTCCCGTTTGCACTCCGCTTACAAAGGAATCAGACGCCTGGTGTCTTTCTCTCGCAGTTTACAGCACTGAGGAGACTTCATGCTTGAATGTGAATAACAACAGTTCCCTTGATTGTTATATGGAAGTGCTGTGCTTACAGTATATGGCCCGTAGCGTCAGTGGTTGTACGATAAAGAGCTCATATATTCAAAGCTCCTATCATACTGGCGTGCTCAGGGGAGGATCTAATACGATGCACTCTGAACTGAAACAGTGCATTTACTGAATTCATATTCTGTAGAGTTTAATGCATTCTGCTTAGTGGTTTTTACTTTTTTCTCATGTAAGTTTTGTTCAGTAGGTTTAGATGTGGGAGTCCTTTTCTGTGTTTTTCTTGCACAAATTGGATGCAATTACCTAACATTCAATTTCTTTGGTTGCTGTACAATGAAAGGAAGATTTGACAACAAGCTGGACTTCTAAAAGAGTTGACAGCATGCTTACAGGTGTGGTGACACTGTGTATATTAAAATTTATTGCTGCCTCAAATATGGGTCTGGGGAATCTTTATCTCCTACATTAAAAAAGCACACATAGACTCTCTTGTAAACCACTGTGGGGACACAATAAAAGGCAATAATTCAAATAAATTCATTACGGTTCCCCAATTGTGGCAGCCAGTATGGTTTATGAAAAGAAATGTTTTACAATTCCTTTTATGTCTTCCCTCAGCTGGGCCAGTAACATTTTCCCCCAGTAGTTTTTAAAAGTAAACCCTCACACAACAATGCAAAATCCGCTGTGGAAGCTTCTCTTGCAGGGAACAGAGCACACAGGAGATGCAGAACTTGGCTGTCTTGCAGAGAAAACACGGCGCGATATTCTGGCGGGCTTGCAGATGGATGTGGGCTAAGCCTCCTAAACTGCTGCTGCTGGCACGTAGCAGAGGTAGACTGGGAAATACCTGCTGGAAAGCTCACTGACTCGCCTTTTGTCTGGAGTTACAGCAGTGCCAAGCTCTCTGGGACAGATTCTGGTCCATGTAAATGTACTTGGCAAACTGAGTGTCTCAAAGTCACTGAAAGACGGTCATATTTTACCTTATTGGATATAGAATCCATATGAGCCAATCACATTAGACCTTATTGAATCCACAACTGCTGGCACCCAATCATATTATTTCTTATTGGATATAGAACCACCAGCACCCCAATCATATCACAACTTATTTAAGTATGAATACATAATCCTGACAGCCAATCGTATTATAACTTATTGGATACAGCACCACGGCCAGCCAATCTTATTACCACTTATTGGGGTGTGAATAAAGAATAACTCACTTGGCAGTGAATGATGTAATATCGTCCTGGATGGGGACCATATAAAATGGATGGCAGCCAATTATACTGCATCATATTGGATATAGTGTAGCCAGCAGGACAAAAATACAATTGCAGGTGAGGGAGAGTCTAGTAGATCAGTACCCTGTTAGAGGTGTTGTTAAGCCCTCAGAGAGAAAAATTGTCCTCATTGTTTTGGATTTGGAGAGGGAGATGGTGAGAGTCTAGAGGTTGGAGGAGTGGACTGCAGACTGGAGGGTCACTGGCCAAAGTCCACGGATCAACAGAGTGGATAAGTGGCAGATTGAGGTGAAGCTCCTGTAAACATTTCTGTCTGGCAGAAATAACCCAAGGGTGGAGCCAACCTTTTTTTTTTTTCTTGCAAAGTAACAACAGTGAAGCCCATTGAAAAAGCACTACATTAAAATGCAGATTAGCCACAAGCCATGTTCTGATTGAGTCCCATGTTTTACTTCTTTTTTACTGTGTCACTCACTTCACTTTACAGTGTATATGTACTTATTATGTACACAAATCAGCATTTTAAAGAACATATATTATACTTGCTAAATGTATTACATTTTAGGGATGGGAACCGAGAACTGCTTTCAGTTGAGAACCAGTTCCAAATTGTCAGATCCATTGTAATCAGTGTTTGGCTCATTGCTTTAAAAATGTAATACAATACTCATTATTCGTCACTCTTTTCAAAAGTAATATTATCACTTCACATATTACTTTCTGAGAACAGTAATGCTTTGCACTGCTCGTTATATTACTTAATGTTACAGGCCACAAAATTGGTAACCGCATAGCTCCTCAAAATTCAGACTTCTTCTGCGCGGCTACGTGTGAATGTCAGGGTAATCACAGGTAAGTGTAGCTCCTGGGGTTCTTCTGATGGCTGTGACTGATTATTTCCCAAGGTTGTGTCTGAAAGACAGAGATTCACTCGCGGAGTAAGATTTCATCTAGCCATAAGCTTTATTAGTTCTTTGTGGCCTGCAGCTGTCCACGCTTAAAATCCAGTTTTGGTTGTTGCAGTGTAGGGCTACAGCCAACCTCCGCAGCTGAGGAGGGTTTACCGTTGGTGGGTTGTATTTCCTGAAACTCCTCATTGTTGTGCTGTTGGAAGTAGTAGCTGAGGTGTTTCAGACTGGAGGTTTGAGGATGTCTATTTCACAGTGGAAAGAGTTTTACAGTATTCTTGTCATCTTTCCTCCCAACAAATCAAAGTAATGAGAATATTTCCATATTTCCAGGACTCATTCCTTATTGCACATTACTCAGGGGTCTCTCTCACACAAGCAATCTGTCAGCATATCCAACACTCTGATCCCAAATGGTGGCAGTGTCATGTTTCACAAAAGATTGTCACTTGTAACTTCCTTGTGGATAAATCTGCCAGTTCTACAGGACTCTTGCATGTTCATGTATCTGTCATTAGTAAGGCATTTGCTTTAATTAGTGATGAGTGTAAAATTTTCTCATGTTGCAAATTGCAGCCTTCATGTCGTGTAATTGGTAAAATGGTTAGCCAGGCTGAAGCAAGTGGTCTCAGCCTTTATGTCTCTGTAACCTTGAAAGCAAGCCTAGTCTTTCAGTATCTGTGATGTCATCGTCTTGATGAATGAAGAAATCAATTTCTTAACGCTTTGAATCCTGAACAAATTGGTTTGATTCCTTTGAAAAAAAAAAAGCATGGGAAGAAGGCAATCAGCAGCTTTCTAAGAAATGACTAAAAATAGCAAGAAATTTGTAAAAAGTAATTACCTGAAAATTAACGAGAAAACAAGAGTAAAAAAACAAGATCAGGGGTTTGATTCTGGTCAAGGTGGGGCAACACATATCCAGTCTGGACCCTTAGGCAGGTTTTTAATGCTGCTAGCCTATGTTGGGATGAGTGAAACTGCAAATGCAAAGTAATTCCAGCTGAGACATTGCCTGGGTCAACAAGGTCTGTGTCAAGTGATGAGGAACTAGGGCAACCTGATGAGAAATGGGCTACTGGAACAAGACATAGGTGTTCTACAGCAGAGAATATGGACCTGTTGGAATGCTACTATACTGTAACCCCAGCGAGATGGGCTACATGCAGAGGTTGTGGGATACATGGATGCTTCGAAACCCAACAAAGACACAACTCCAAGCCCAGTGTTCTAACATCCACAAAGGGCAACTGCTCTCAAAACTAGAGATTGAGGTACAAAATAAATGCCACTGCAAGGGGGAGCCAGGACGACAGGTCAACGTGGGGATGTCATCATCATCCTCACACTCTTAGATTGGGTACAAAGCCCCAACAAGCCCTTATGACACCAGGAAGATAATCAGAACCAAGGGGGTTGAACTACCAGAAGGCAGCATTGCAGATGATGACATCAAAAAATCCTACCAGTGACTGGAAAAGGCTCGACTTAAGACAGCACAGAAGCACTAATCATGGTCGCACAAGAACAGGAACTTAGTACAAGCTCAATAGAAGCAGGGGTCTACCACACCAGACAGGACCCCAGGTGCAGGCTGTGCAAAGATGCTCTTGAGACAGTTCAGCACATAATGGCAGGGTTCAAGAAGGAGGCAGGAATAGCGTACATGGAACACTATAACCAAGGGGCTGGCATAGTGTACAAGAACATCTGCACTGAATATGGGCTGGAAGTCCCAAGGTCAGAAAGGAAGACACTGCCTAAGGTGGTTGAGAATGACCAAGCTAAGATCCTGTGGGTCTTCTAGATCCAGACTGACAAACTGGTGATGGCTAACCAACCAGACATCATGTTAATGGACAAACAACAGAAGAAGGCAGTGGTGGCAAACGACAGCAACATCTAGAAGAAGGAACACAAGAAGCTCAAAAAATACCAAGGGCTGAAAGAGGAGCTAGAAAAGATGTGTGTGTGTGTGTGTGTGTGTGTGTGTGTGTGTGTGTGTGTGTGTGTGTGTGTGTGTGTGTGTGTGTGTGATGTCAATCCAGGTTTCAAAGGGTTAAGTATTAAGTGTTTTTATTGTTGAGACTTTTTGTACCTCCGGGGCAGCTCTGTATCTGAGAAATGTTTGTGTTACTATAACCTCAGTCATCTTTATATTCCTGTAGGTAATTTATTGATTCTAGCCACTTTACATAGGAATAAATGATCTTCTTTTTCACAGCATCTGCTCTCCAGGCATTCCTCAGTAAAGCATTATGATCCTAATAGCTCCAGTCAGCTGCTCATTGGCCAGTAGCAATAAGAATGTGTTTGTAGGCTACCAGTCAGCTCCCAGGTGGAAAAAATGTGTAAGAGTGAAAATCAGGGTCTTGCTCTGAAGAAATCGTGTGCGAAACAAACCTTCCCTCGCTGAATAAAGGTTAAAGAGAAAGTTAAATAGAAGTAATCCCTTTTGGCCTACTAGGACAGTGCTCCATGCATTTTAGGTTCCAGCCCTGAAAACACACCGCAGCCAGTACTTGTTCAGCATATTTATTGGTGTTTTTCGTAAACCATATCTTAATTAAATAGAAATATCTTGACTTCCAGAGTTACTGGCATCCTCAGCAAAGGAGAGATAACCTAAACAAAACAAGTATATGAGACATTCTCCATACAGTGAAAATGTGTCAGTCAGTAGATACACAGAATCTTCAATAACAAATGCCGCTGTGTACAAACAACCTTGGTGAATTGGAACAGCATCCACCATCCTCTATATTGTTGAGTTGTTGATAACAGACAGAGGAAGGTAAAAAATAAAAAAAAAATGCCTTTGAGTTTACATTTGCCCTCGAGTGGAGGCACTGAATCAGTCATAGTGCGGTTAAATGCAGCAGCACAAAGGGGCTTGAAATGTGAGGCCTCAAGGTGCTTTTTGTAATCGTGTTCAGAGGCAAGTCTGAGCTGGCTTTAGAAGTCAAAGCAATGTGTTTTTACCTTTTGGTTTTTGCATAACAATTGTGACATTGGAAATTATCATTAATTTGATTCATTTTTTTTTTTTTTTTTTTTTTACCATTTTAGGCACTCTCAAGCTCAAATTAGTTAAATTAGTCTCAAGCTTCAATTAATGCATTTTGTCAACATTTCTAGCAGCCAGTAATGAGTTGTCAAAACAACACACACAGCAGAGTAATTGCAGGATAAACTATTCCTGTGTTCCTTGAATATTCATGTATTGTTAACAGTTAAGGAGACGTAGAGAGCCAAACAGATGTTTTCCCCAACAATGTCTGGAAATATTCAGCAGCAGTGTGTCAAGCTGAGAGAAGATGTTTACAAACCTGGGCAGCTGGTGGGACATGAATTCCAAAAAATTTAACAAGATCCAGAAGCCTTTATTGATTTTTGGCTAATGTATGCAGCAAAGTAGAAAATATAAAAAAAATGCATCACTTGGCTGCCTTCATCAGGATACAGCAGTGAATAAATCCATGTTTAGGGAGGGAGAGAAGGAGGAAACATTGATATGTGCCACCAGCCAGTGCCGCTAAATCCAAATATGTCAGCTCTGCAGGCTCAGTTTCAGTGTTACCAGCAGGAATGCACCGATTGAGAGCATCGGCTCTTACTGATAGAAATAACAATTTGGCTGATAGTTGATGTCGATGCCAATGTTTTTTATCTTATTTTTATTTATTTTTTATTTATCACACTGTGTGCCTCCTTTTCCAAATATTAATGATAAAAAGAAGAAAAATCGCTGATACCTCAAAAGCCTTTTTTGATAGTAAGATGCATGATTTCCTTTAAAAGATAAGCTATCTGTCTTGTTGCAGCTCAGTCTATAGCACTTTTCACACATGTACTGCAAACCTGAAATTATCTAGACATTCCCAGAAGGAGCTGTAAGTGACAACGCAAATGTCCGATTTCATCCTGCCGGTCCCCTACATCAAAGTTCATGTAACGTCTGATTGAGCTCATGTGTGAATAGAGCGGGTAATTGTCAAGAGAATTCACTACAGGCGAGGATGACATTTCTATCACGAGGGTCGCAGAAAACTGGAGGAAAACAAACATCCATGGGTGAAGAAGAAGAGTCATTTACACAAAGACATCAATGGAAATTTCTTATCGGGAGAGATGAAAAGATTGGGGAACTTCTTTCGGTAAAGGCTGACACAGTAATCGTCAGACAAATTTATGGAATGGCAGACACTTTTCTGTTTATAACCAAATGAAGAACTGGCAACAAAACAGGAGTATAACCCACATTATGTCCTGCCTCCTGCATGCTCTACCCAGGAGTATTTTCAGCAATGCTTCTGGCACAGACAGTCCTCTGTTGCGTGCTACATGTGTGAAAGAGAAACTTGGAGTTTGTATGAGACAATGGCGTATTTCTGTTTCAGTCCAAGATGTGAGGTGCATAAGTAGCTGAACAGCTGCTCACTGAAAGAAAATGTGAAAACAAACTATACATGTGCACGGTACATGTTGCCATCTTTCATGAAGACAGGGACAGGTTCAGCCAGTGGCTTTTTCTCTGAGTCAGCAGCTGGGTATTGTAGGTACTGTCCTCAGAGTCTGACCGCAAATTACTGACAAAACATTTAGCCAGTGCATAACTGATGTGACACGACAAATAAACACTGGCCACTGCCATCAGTTAATGTCATTTTGTTTACTGTTAGGCTGATGGCAGTCAACAAAGTGAGTATCAGCTTATACTGATGTTTGGCTGATAAATTGGTGCATCTCTAGATATCAGACACTTCATCTCAAACACACAGCTGATCACTGGCATATTGTAGTTGATGTAGGTCAGTGGTTCTCAACCAGAGGTCCGGGTATCCCAAGTGGTCCTTGAGGGAGTTTCAGGGGATTCCCTCCAGGCCCCCAGGAGGTGTGCCAAGCTTTGCAGCCAATTTTTATCGTGGCAAAGCAGTGGCACTGCAGTTTTCGGGGTTTGTCACGTGATGCCCTGCGGCCCAAATTGACTTTTTTCCATAGACTTACATTGGAAATGAGACGTCTGTAAATCAGTGGATATATATTTTTTGAGTGACACAACCCCTGTGAAATGACTTGTTTCTTAATCACGATTTGATCCATTTGGTGAAAATAACATTTCGAGAGTCTAGAAGAGTTGCAAGATTAAATCATTTTATCCTCATTCATGTTATTGGAGCACTAAACCGGTTGTTAGCCATTCGGCCAGTGGAAGTTAGATGCTCGACCACACTGTCGTGCTCAGCTGCATGGCTTTAAATGTTCAATCTTCAAACAGAGTTCAGGTTTACTGGCTGCTCTGTCTCTTCTTGCTTGACCCTTTTTATGTCAGGGAGAGCTTGCTTGGGACAAATTCAAAGCGTGCTGATGGATGATATTGACATACATAGCTTGTGTATGAAAATATTAATAAGCAGCAAAACTAACAACTCCTTTGAGTTAAATGGTAATTCAAATATCCTCAGAATGGTAATATAATGTTTACCACGTCATCTTATTAGTTCAGTATGCTATTATTAGCAATAAACAACATACAGTTGAGGCTGATGGGAATGGCATTAGTTTAGCAGGTTTTTGGTCATAATTTAAAGTATTATACAAACATTTTTGACCTGATGGTGACGCTTGATCAAAGACCAGGACAACATGAGAGTTTGCACCAAACTTCATGACAATCTATCCAGTAGTTTTTAATATTTCTTGTGATATGTATTTATGTGTGTAAAACAAATAAACTAAACTGAACAGCAGGAGTGGAAGGGAGTGCCATGTACAGACAAACACACACAGACAGAGAAAGAGAGAACAGACAGGGGACTGACTAGAAACACAGGGGAGGAGTAAACAGCAGAGAGGAATGAGGGAGAGGCACAGCCGGACCATGACATTCACTAAAACACAACAATATCAACCTCATGGTGGTGCAAGAGGAAAAGTCAGTGGATCATTGGAGTCAGTAGTCTCTATCCTCTGGGAACGAGAAATATTTGTGAATAATTTTGCAGCATCTGTTAGTTGTTTTTTAATCCGGACCAGCTAGTGGTGGACCAGTCCACTTATACTGCCATCCATAAAGCCAGCCTGCTAAAAATGTTATGTTCAGATGGACCTCATTAGGGTCTGAAATCTGTACAGATTACTTTGAACAGTTTCAAGAGACACTGCAACACAACCTAGTTAGGAGATGATTCTAGGTCAATGTTGGTTGATTTAAAGAAGTAAATGGGTCACTTATGGCAATGGTAAGGTCCAAAAATGGCTTGTCTCTAACCAGACACATGTAAGACATGTGCAGCATTTGCATACTGGGCCAAGTGCAACATACAGCCTGTAATCTGGTTCAGAGCTGGGTCTTCAAAGCCTACAGTGTAGCTGGGGTCTGGCCCAGTTCTGCACATTATCCAGGTTTAGTTGGTGTCCTTGCAGCCAGATTGCAGTGGCTCCATCACTGTTATTGCATAGCAGAATGTGGGCCAAATGTAAGTGATAATCTGGGTCACTACTGGGCTTCACTAATTAGCTTTCTTGGTGTCTGGTTAGTTTCAATGCAAACTCTGTGACTATGACAGATGTCAGCTGTCCTGTGTGAACGCCACCTTAATTCAGCAACAGCCGGCTTCACACTCAGTTACAAATCTTCACGCTTGGCAGATATTCCCGACTTGTTTATGATTCAAACTGGCAATCTGCCAGTCACAGACCTTGATCTGTTACTGCTGCCAAGGCAATAAGAAAGACAGTCTTTGAGAGGTCTCAGGTTCAAGTTAGGGCAAGCATCTGCTTAAGGGTCTGGAGGATTCCTACCAGCCACTCGGACAGTGTTTCACAGCAAATGTCTCTCTGAAGGAAGGCAAGCAAATGTGAGTGGGAGTTTGGGAAAGTTCGTAACTGCAATACTTGTGTTATAAAACCCACAGTTATTGGCTAAACTCCTGCAAAGTGCAATTTGAATGCCTCAATTGAAAGCATGTGGTGAATATGACTTCTACAGAAATGTGTCCACCTTTTGAAGCATTCTAAGTGCTTGGTTTTATAAAGCCAAACACACCTCATGCAGTTTACTGTGTTTGGAAACATTACTGTAATGCCTTTTTCCTGTCTCTCTGTCAGTCTGTGGCATTCAGCCTATTGATAGTACGACAGGGGTGGTGGTGGCGGGTGTACGGGGGATTGCGGGGTGGGGGGGGATGGGTGCAGTGTTTACTCAGCTCTGTTAGCATAGCTTCCTGTTCGCCTTCTAATTACTGTGTGAGAAATAGCAGTGGGCCCAATTGGATGCAATGTCACGAAACACATCAGGGATGGATACTCCCGACTTGTTAAAGCCCGCAGATCAATCCAAACCCATTTCTGCCACTCCGCTCTACTCTCTTCTCCTTTCTGCATGGCCAGTCTGTGTCTCTGTTTATGTCTGTTTCTACTCTGTCGTCCTCTCTGTTTGTGTCTCCTCTCTTTTGCTTATCTCTGTCAGGTCTGAACTCTCACCTCTCTTGTCTCGCTTTGTCCCAGCTCTCCACGTCTGCTCCTGCTCTTTGTTTCATCTCCTGTCTTACGATATCTTCTGGTTTCACAAAGACACAATATGTGAGACGTTTTTCATGCTGCCTGGATTTGGATTTGATATCATATTATGAAAGCTGACAGTCATCCATGTTCACAAACGTTTTGACATTTAAAAATAATGATAGGAAATTAAAGTGGGAAGGGAGTTCTTAATCAGAAGTAAAGCCCACTCAGGCTGGGCTGGGACACATGGGTGCAAAAATGCGGCCTATGTGCCGATTCTTTGACATAAGAATCTCAGCATTGCGTGGTTAAATAAGTGCAAATCTGCACAGCAGCATGCAGCTTTGACGCTTAATTGAAGTTATCAAAAAGCTGATGCATGCCACCCGTCACAAAGCCAGTAGGATATGTCAACTTCTGACTTAGGGCTCATTTATACTGCCATTACATACAAAAATAGATGGGTCTGTTTCAAACGTTTGTATACAACGCTGCCCTCATACTTCCAAGTGACCTTATTGGTAGCATAGATACATTTACCAGATGGCACTAGAGGACAGAGTCAAAAGTCTCACACAACAACAAATGAGGCAATGGTGGAGGAGGTTGTAATAATGTACCCTTTAATGGAGGCAGCATTGTAGATGGGGGTGTTCTGTGAGGTCATTATATACAGCCCTTCATGTCATGTTCATGGCTGGAGCCTATCCCAGCTGACATTGAGCGAGAGGCGGGGTACACCCGGGACAGGTTGCCAGACCATCGCAGGGCTGACACATCGAGACAGACAACCATTCATGCTCACATTCACACCTACGAGCAATTTAGAGTCACCAGTCAACCTGCATGTCTTTGGACTGTGGGAAGAAGCTGGAGTACCCGAAGAAAACCCACACTGACACGGGGAAAACATGCAAACTCTGCACAGATGGGCTCTCCCAACCCGGGGTTTGAACCCCCCACCCTGGGCTTGAACCAGGAACCCTCTTGCTGTGAAGCGACAATGCTAACCACTGCAGCAAAGTGCCGCACTGACTCCTTCTTGTGAAAGTGATATCTCAAGAACACCTTGAGGGAATTTCCTCAAATTTGACACAAACATCCACTTAGATGTAACAATGAACTAATTAGAATTTGGTGGTCAAAGGTCAAGGTCACTGTGACCTTGTCTGTCTCATTCTCATGAATGCATGAAGGCCTTGAGGGAGTTCTCTTAAATTTGGCACAAACATCCACTTGGACTCACGAATGAACTGTTAAGAATTTGGTGGTCAAAGGTCGTCAAGGTCACTGTGACCACACAAAACGTGTTTTTGGCCATTACTCAAGAATTCCTAATCCAGTTTGGGAAATATAAATCCCACAAATGTCTAAAAAGATATAATCATGAAGTACTGACAATTTATATCCAAAAGGTTAAAGGTCAACTTTACTGTGACATCATAATGTTCTGCAAAAACACTTTTCTGGCCACTACTCAACATCAGAAACCAAAGGGGAGACATTCACATACTGAACTGGTGACACTAATCATGGGTGTCCACCTTGAAACTGTGCTGACTGAATAGATCTCCAGTGTTGCCGTGGGGAAGATGCGTGTGTAAGTGCAAATTTATTGGTACACAGAGGCATACAACCGCATGGTGTTAATTCTAGTTAACTCAAGTGTTGTCTCATGCGAGGCAGTTGTTTTTTGCTTGTATGAAAGAAAATGTGTTGAAGTATGATGTGGTTATTTAAAACCATTTCTTAATTGAACTCACAGAACAATTACTGTATCATGATATTTACCATTACTGTGATACAAAATTTCATATATGCCATGATAGAAGACTTTGCCATATCGCCCACCCCTTCTCTGACTTATTCCAAATCAATAGGGATTGGTACTTCATGTTGTAGGCCAAAGACCTGCTCACACCATAAAGGGACACTGTGAAATTCTTCCACACGTCTTTGTTAAATATGTGATTTTACTGGGCAAAATTGGTCAAGCATGATGTCACACTGAGATCGAAACTGTTAATGGTTGTTTCAAATGGCCCCACTGCAAGAGGGAGTGACAAGCCTGCCATCAAAGAGAGGGCAGACAAGAGAATATAAATAGTGCAAAAGTGGTGCACATTTTCAGACAGCTATTCTAGGAAGACATTCATAGTGTTTCACTTGGTTGTTCACATAAAATTGTTGTGTCAAGGATAAAAACATAAAAAGGAAGGGCGAGAAGTTCAAACCCTGGCTTCTTTCTCACCTCTGCACGGCTGAAGTGAATGTGAATGTTGGATTGTTAGTTTCTGAAAAAGTTACCACTGTCCAGGCTAGCATGCTCAGCGACTACACGATTTATTAAAAAAAAAAAGAACCTTTTTCTTATATCTGTCACAAACCATTTCTGTTGTGTGGATCCTTTTAAACGAAGGGAAGTATGGCTTTGAAAGCATATAATGGCTTGCTCCTGGTAAACGGCACAAAGTCAGAGCTCATCAGAGTTGAACTTGATGCAAAAAATTGGCGTAAAATATTTGTCCCTGCAAGTATATTAATGATTTTTAAATGCTGGTGTGATGACACCTTGAAAATCAGACTTCCAGTGGATGGATTAAAGTAGCTCAGGTATTTTAGGCCTTAATTGAAAACATTTAGCACTGTTGAGGGTAATGCTCAAGGCTGATTATTAGGACTGAAATGGTTTGTGTATTTGTACTGACTATCACGGTATGGGGGTCAGGGCTCAGTTCCCTCAGTCACACACACACACACAAAAATGACATGTAGACTGACACACGTAAAGATGAGCAAAAGTTCACAATGTCAAGTTCTGTCCGCAAAATGTTTGTTGTATGCTGTTAACAGCATAAACAAGCACAACAAGCTGATTGATGTGCAAGTCTGCTGAAGCAGCAGAGCTGAAAGACCTCCGCGAAGGTTCCCAGTGAGCTACATGGGTGAGAGATTGTGTATACGCCAACGACGGTGTGTGGATTTAATTCACTGTTGTAGGGTCTGTGATGGAAACTCATCTGACATGTTAATGCATATGTGACAGCGTCAACCAGATATGCTGACCACCAGAATGATTAATGTTTGGGCGCTTTGAATATTTATATATATATAGCCATGGTGGAACTAATTGATTATTCTATGTATTTTGGTATTTTCAGTTTCATAGCATAAAAGATGTTGTTTTTCATTTTATAGACTGTTGTGACCTGTTGCCTTTTAAGAAAGTGTTTGTTCAGTGTTTGTGCAGTGTAATTTAAATGTGTTTGAAATGTTCCTTTTTTTTTTAAATTTAGAAAATATTTCCCCATGGTGCCAGTGGGCAAAATGCTCTTAGTCCCCAGCAGGAGGATTTTGTCTGTCTTTGACACTTGCTCTACCCTTACTTAGAAATAAGTAAAAACATGTATCCTGGTGGATTTGTTTTTGTTTTCTGCTGCAGCCATTTTGCACTGACCCATAATTCCTAAACTGTGATATGAACCAAACCGTGACTTTTGTGTACCGTTACACCCCTACCAATTATAGTTTTAAGTCTGTTTTGTTGGTGATATATTTTTCTTACTATCATGTATAAATTATAACAGCATGGTGCTATGATGAGACATTTGCAGTCCAGCTGTAGAAGAGTATGACTGCAGGAAATGCTCAAACATTTAAATGATTTATTAAGTATAAACTTTGGTGTTAGTCCCTTAGAATAAAAGAGAAAAGGCTTATTCCACTAAGAACACAAAGACCAGCCACTTTCTCCACTGACAGTGGCTTCAGTAAACCAGCAGACAGTGCACTGACACAAAAAAGTGTTTTCACTAATTGCCTGACTTTTTCCTTAGAAGTGAAGTCTTTCAATTCCATTATGTCCATTACTGTTTCTGTACACATACAGCTGCATGCAACAGATTTAAAAGCATTTAAGGGAAATTTAATAACTCACATTCTGCAGTACAACATGACGCATGTTTAAGAAGAGTGGGTGTTACAATCGCAACACTTGACATCACGAAGTAATGGAATTCACTGACATTTACAGATTGATTGATAGTGTGTTGGAAGTTGAGTTTTTTCCCTTTAAGTAAGGGAAGATATTTTCACGGAACATTGCCACTTTACAGAATAAGTCCAGTTCAATTTAACAAAGCTAATGTGATGGAAGAAGGAAAAGCAATGTTTTGCATATCACTGTTGCAATGTAAAAGCCTCGGAACTGTCGGTGTGTTTGATGTTTTACTTCAATGGGGGAACACCTGCAAAAATACCTGATATGATAAAGCTCACTCATTACGTCTTGGTTGATAACAGAAATGCATTATAACTGGGCCAAAGTCGAGGCTGTGTTTTCTTACTTTGAACTTGCAAGATCGTCACAAGTTTACAGAGGATGATCTTTGTTCTGGATTATTCTAAGAGCATACCAGCTGTCATTAAATCATAACAAAACCCACATTAACTGCATTAAAAAGTTGTAATGTGCTATAATGCCTTAAATTTAGATACTGTAGCTCTTTTTAAGGATCTAACTGCACTTTCTCTTTCTGTCTCTGTTATGTTGAGTGGCCTAGGGTCACACCAGAGGGCCTACTCTCCTCTCAGAGTTTCATTACAGTCGTAGTAGGACGCCACAGTGTGCAGTATATGCACAACAAACCGATTGAACCTCCCCCTCCTCTGCTCTCTTCCTGCCCTCATCCCTCTTCCCCTCCTCTGCCTCATGTCTGAAGTCTTTCTTTTCAACGCCCTTCAATTTGTTTTATCTTACTCCTGCTGCTGCCATTTGTCTTTTATCTCTGTACCTCTTTTTCCTTTGTCTGACGTGTACCCTTTTTTTCCTCTCACTCTCTACCCCTAGCCAAGCCCAGGAACTCAGCCAACGCTGTGACCGTCCAGGCTGGGACCAAGTCGGTGGTGGTGGCCCAGTGCGAGGCAGCGGAAGGCAAACCGGCAGCTACCATCAAGTGGTTGGCATCGGTTGGAGGCAACCACTCGACCAGCACCACGAACGGGCCGGACGGCACGGTGACAGTACGCAGCGAGTATCGGCTGGTTCCCACGCCGGCAGATAACGACAGGGAGGTGACCTGCATGGTCGACCAGAGGACACTGGGGCAGCCGTGGGTTAAGACTTTCAAGCTCTCAGTGGAATGTAAGGAAGACACTCATACACACTTTTAGTTAAATTCACATTATAATGTCTCCTTGAACACAAATGATGCATATTCCCTGGGGATACTCTTTACCACCATGTGTCATGGGTCCAACTAAGGATACAAATAATTTGTCTGGATGCATAAGTGCCAACTGCTAACAACTTCAAACACGCATCATTGCCTTGCCAGAGCCTTTAGGCCTTTACTTTGGCATTCACCTGCAGACCCTTTACCACTAATCTATAGACATTACACAGACTGCCAAATATAAAAACGATCAGACCACATTTATATCCAAGCTGTGAGACAGCAATGATGAGGATATGTTAGTGGGAAGCACTTTCTCCACACTCATCCCATCTGAAGCGCTTCCAAGTCACTTCTCTAATGATCTAAATAACAAAAACAACATCTGGTCTATTTGCTGTAACATCTGAGGACACATTTTCAGTTTTGCATAGTTTAAACACTGTGGGTGTTACACAGGAATACAAATAAACCATATTGTTCATTTGTTGTAAAAGTCAATGTTTCTATAATGCATTGCAGTGTAAAGGCCTGATGATGAACACAACAAGTGTAAAGAGACTGACTGACATTTGAATGTATGTGATAAAGGAGCACATTTTTTTGCTTACGGTTTTCATGTACTCAGCATTTGATTTATTATGGGGGCAGGTCATTTCCAAAATAAGCTACCAGAACTTTTTGTGAGAGAATTAGAGCTTAAAAGGAACGGTGTCTTTGCTTCAGTTTTAAAGCCACATGATCCCTGGTAAGCCAATCCATATAAGAGGACCTAATATGCTAATTTTCAGGTTCAACTTGATCTAGTAAAAAACTAAAAAAAAAAAAAAAAAATACATGCTCACATGCTTTAATGGTAAAAAAAAAAACCAACATAAAAAACAATATTTCGCTCATACCGCCTGTGTTGGATGTAGTGTAAAAGTTAATCTCTGGTCAGGTAAAAATTGCCTGATTGGAGATTAAGACCATATAACCATGTTTTATGTATGAGTCTCTATAATACCGTTTGATATGCATCTATATGTGACAAAACACTGTTACACATGCCAATGTACTCATAATGCAAAAGTTATGTACTCACATTGTATTCACATATTGAAGAACACAAAAGTATACCATGTACTATTCAGCGATAACACACACACACACTAATGCTCGTATGGCATGACACACACTTAAAGGTTTATATTGCATGAAAGCATGAGGGACTGTATAAAGAAAGTCCCTAAAGTTCATATGTTTTTTAAAAATAAAGTGAAAGCAGATCCAAACCTAAGGGTGGACGATTTGGGAAATTCCAAGCCTAAAGTGAAAGTGATTACACCATTAGAAACGGGCCTGTTCATGATTGGACAAAAGGAAAAAGCTTGCCACCAATAGATTTGGGTCTGAGTGGGAAGGATTAACGAAAAGAGGTGGAGACTCGGCAGAGTCTCCACCAGCATAAAAGCGAGCGTACCGAAAGTGAGTCTTCAGTCCTGCTCCGGAGCTTGACTCATTAAGTTGTATGTGTTGATGCTTGTGGACACATTAAACTCGATTGCACCAGATTCTACTTGTCTCCAGTGTCTCTCTAAGTACCTGCCAGCTGAACTAAGATACTAAATTGACATCAGAGGAAGATTTGGAAGAAATGTTGAGGACAAGGTCGGGAGCCTACAGGCCCAATTCCAGGCACCGATTTCTGCTTCGACATGGACCTGTATTCAACCTCTGGAACGCTACATTTTAGCACCTGTTTCTTTAAGCTCCCTTCATTTAATAGCCCAATGTACTCTGACTGGTCAGCGTTTACAGGTTTTCCCCATCTCAGCGTCTCTGCTGTGGATGTCTAACTGGGGACAGCGTTGGAGGTGGGGCACTGTTTATTACTATGAAAGTTGCTCAGAGGCTCATGAAGCAAAAAAAAAAATTTACTTCCTGGGTATATAATTACTCCGTTCTTCCGCATCGTTAGGCCCGTAAAACAAGCATACTAGAGACTTCACAGACCGAGCAGCTAACTTCCTCTAACAGAGCCAGCTTTCCAGTTTAGCACTCTGCTAACTTGAATGGGGATTTGGTCGTGCAGCTCTTTTAGACTTTCAAACTGTGATCTGACCAAATGGATCAAATCCCAATAGTGGAATGAGTCATTTTAGGTGGGTTGTGACACAAAAAAAATCATCCAATGATTTACAGGTGTCTCTTCTCAGTATAAGTCAATGGGAAAAAGTGTATTTGAGCCCAATGGCATCATGTGATGGACCCGGACTTTGTAGTAACACAGTTTGGCAGCTATGTCTAATTGGCTTCGTAGTCCAGTATAAGTACCAGATGTTCTTGGGCTGTCAGATTGGATCAGGGACCTGCGCTCGCGGATGATGTTGTTCATTTTTATTGGCTGTGCGGCGGTCATCTGATGCGAACCCCAGACCTGCAAACGGTCTTGCGACAGTGATTATTTGAACCAAAACTGTGGTCTTTTTCTAACCCTCACTAGGTTTTTGTCCCTAAAAATGAGCATTGTCACATTATTATAAATATAATTGATTTGTACAATGTGCACAATGAAGAAATAATGTATGCAAGTCTTTGTAATGTCCATTAGAGAGAGTACATCTAATACTATTCAAATACCAAACGTATGCGTTTAAGGTACATGCTGAGTTTTTTTTTTTTTAGATTCTGCATTCAATTCTGTACTTGGCATAAATGTAATTATAATAATCTGTATTTCTGTGTCTCTTTTCTAAACAAGCTTACTGTACGACGTGCTTTACAGAAAAGGAAAGACAGCAGCTAAAAACAACACAAGAAAGAGCAATGAGTTCATGTATTGTTGCAGCCTCAAACTAATTTATTAGAACAAATACCAATGTCAATATTACATTTACAGATACACCTTACTACAGAGACATTTTTAATAAGAGATATCTTATATGTTTAGCACATGTGTAGCCAGAGTGGCAGCTGTAGACAAGATATTTTATTATTATTTTTTATATTCTTTCTTTAATGCTGTGCTTACCTGCTGGACACAAAATTACAGCTGCAGTCTGAGACGTGGGCTGCTCTATTAGAAAAAGTACATCCAATTCCAATATACAACCCACAAATGGAACAGAGTAAGATAAAAATGCTGAAAAATTGACAGAGGCAATCAGTTGTGTCTCAAACATATAAATCTCACACCAACTGCCTTTTAAAGCAATATTTCAATTAACTATAGCCCTTTTTAAACAGGAATTGTGCAAATTTGCAGGAAAGCCCAATTTCAGCATTGGCAGTATAAAACAAAAGTGCAGCAAAATGCCGCCTACCTACTTTTGTTTATACAGAATGTGCCTTTTTGTCTACCCTACTAGGCGGAAAATTGGGCACCTTGGATCAATCTGGCAGTGTAAAAGGGGATACTCTCTCCAATAAACATTTTTCTCTTCATACCTTGAATGTAACACTCAATCAGTTATACAGTATAGGATTCAACTCAACTCAAATGGCTTATTATTAGCATGATGCAGCACTGTACATACTAATATGTAAAAGGTAAATACTAAAAAGGGTATTCACTGAGCTCTCTAGATATTTAATCTACATTTAATGTTTGTTATTGTGATCCTTTGCTGATCAACCAAACAGCAACAGGGTGGTGTGCACTGCATTCATTTCAGAATCCCTCAAGGTCTTTGTGTTTGCCATCGTTTCTCTTTAGCTTTTAATTTTTAAGCAGATTGTGACAAATGAATCCACATTTCTGTAATTATTTACAATATGAGGAAAAGCAAAACAGATGCCAGTGGTAACGCCCAATCCTTCACCTAAACCCAAACCTTAAAAACAGCTCTTAAAAAGTAAGTTGCACAAACTGTTGGTACTTGAGCATTTTATTCTTTCTGCTTTAAGGAGTACAGCAAATTAAGAAGGCTCATGATTAGACACAAATGCATACACACACAAACACACACACACACACACACACACACACACACACACACACACACACACACACACACACACACACACACACACACACACATTGCTTTCATCTAATCCATTAATTTTCACGGGATTAAAATATTAGACAGGTTCAGCGTGGCTTTACAGAGATTTAGGGATGCTGACAGCATTGTCTCAACTGTGTGACCTCGCTGCCGTTTACTGCAATGATGGAACAGATTGTCTTTGTTCAGCCTCTTTTTGTAATCTGCAATTTTTAGACTGCATAAACACACACGCAAACAAAGACGACATATGTGTATAATCAAACTTTCTGTCGAGCTGTGGCAAGAAATAACAAGCTCACATGTAAGAAATTTTTCGCCTTGAACACAACAAGAGCCCTCGTTAAACACACACTCACATACATGGGGTCATGCCTGCACATCAATCTGTCAATTGAACACATACAGAAATTGTGCATCACAGTATGTATATAATCATGTATACTTCCCCCTCCAAATGACCATTTGTATATCAATTACTCACCCAGCCTTATGTTGAATCTGTGAATAAAACTTAGTTGTTTTTGCATGCCACCACAGTAAATGAAGAAACTAAAAATGGAGAAAATTCTGATGAACTGAAGTCATAGGGGCCCGAGTTTAACAATAGCAAAAACAACGTTCACACAACTTGTGCAGTATAATAAAAGTCTCATTAATCCAGTTTAATGCTCAGAACTTCCCAAATAGGCAGATCTTCTCAACGGGTACCTAATGTGAAAGTGGAACTTACAGTGGCATGCTAAAGTTTGGGTAGCACTGGTCACAATATCGTTTACTATGAATAGTTAAGTGAGTAGAAGATAAACTGATCTCCAAAAGGCATGAAGTTAAAGATGGAACATGTTTTTCAACATTTTAAGCAAGACCAGTGTATTTTCTTTTTTGTTTTGTACAATTTTAGAGTGAAAAAAGGAAAGGAGTACTACACAAAAGTTTGGGCACTTCAAGACATTTGAGCTCTTGGACAACTTTTACCAGGATCTCAGACCATTATTAGCTTGTTAGGGCTATGGCTTGTTTACAATCATTACTAAGAAAGGCCAGGTGATGCAAATTTCAAAGCTCTATAAATACTCTGACTCCTGAAACCCTGTCCCATCAATCAGCAGCCACTGGCTCCTCTAAACAGCTGCCTAGCACTCTGAAAACTTAAATAACTCATGCTCACAAAGCAGGAGAAGACTATAAGAAGATAGTGTTTTCAAGTAGATGTTCGTAATGTCATTAAGAAATGGCAGTGAACAGGAACTGTGGAGGTCAAGCTGGGGTCTGATGAAAACTTTCTGAGAGAGCTGCTCGTAGGATTGTTAGAAAAGGCAAATCAAGACACCCGACTGCAAAAGACCTGCTGAAAGATTTATCAGACTCTGGAGTGGTAGTGCACTGTTCTACTGTGCAGCGACACCACTACAAATATGACCCTCGTGGAAGAATCATCAGAAGGAAACCTTTCCTGTGTCCTCACCACAAAATACAGCATCAGAGGTTTGCAAAGGAACATTTGAACAAGCCTGGTGCTTTTTGGAAACAAGTCCTGTGGACTGATGAAGCTGAAACAGAACTTTCTGGACCCAATGACCAAAGGTATGTTTGGAAAAGAAAGGATGCAGTTTAATCTAATTAAGTTTAATTTGATTAATTTAATTTTAAATTTAACCAAAAGAACACCTGTCTGGCTCTGTTAAGCACGGGGTTGAATCAATCATACTTTGGGCTTGTGTTGCAACCAGTTGCACAGGGACCATTTCAAGGGTTGAGGGAAAAATGGATTTAGTTAAATTCCAGCAAATTCTTGAAGCAAACATCACACCATCTTTAAAAAAGCTGAAGATGAAAAGAGGATGGCTTCTACAACAGGACAATGATCCTGGAATCCACAATGGACTACCTCAAGAGGCTAAAGCTGAAGGTTTTGCCATGGCCCTCATCGCCCACCGACCTAAACCTCATTAGAAATTGGTGATAGACCTCAAAAGAGCAGTGCATGCAAGATGTCCCAAGTATCTCATGGATCTAGAAGCCTTTTGCAGGATGAATGAGCAAAAATCCTTAAAACAAGATTTGAAAGACTTAAACTGGATACAAAAACCATGCATGCCACTGTATCTATGCTCTCTTTAGACCCAGACTCCATTGACAAAAACGGTCATTTTTACCTGGCTGAACACAGGAGCAGCTGGCCTACTGCTGCCTCAATCAGTTAGTTTCTGTTATTGCGTGACTTTGGTCTTAATTCAGATTCATCAAAGTCATACATTAATATATATATAGTATATACCAACTGATTGAGGCAGTAGTAGACCAACAGCTCCTGTATTTAGCGAGCCAAAATTGCTGTTTTTCTCAGTAGAGTTTGGCTTTGAGGAGAACATAGATAAGTTTCACTTTCAGTTTAGTTCCCTGTTAGAAAGGGCTGTCTGTGTTGGAAGTCCTGAAGATACAACTGGATTAATGAGACTTGGATTATACTGCGGTTGTGTGAGAGTTTGTAAACAGATGTTTCGATGTATATTTGCTGTTATTAAACACAGCCCCCTACGGCTTCAGTTCATCATAATTTTCTCCATTTTTAAATATGTTGTTCAACATGGAGGCATGCAGAAAAACTAAGTTGTGTTCATAAATTTACTGTAATACAGGATAAATAATAGATATACAACTCATCTTTTGGGTGGTGAGGTATTTCTTAAATCCTGTAATTGTATGTTTAACCCTAAAACAAACCGTGTATTGAGGTAATGACCAGAAAACATTGTCCTCACTGTCAAAATAGGTCCTCACAAAGATAGAAGTACTGGGACACACACACTTACACGCTGCGACTCACTCCTTACTGCGTGTTAGGTAAGTGATGGTGTGAGGGATCATGTCTCCTGTCTGCTGTGTAAGTCAGATCAGCTTTTATAGGTCAACGCTTTCTAGGAGGAACACACACGCACACCTCCCACCACACACACACACACACACACACACACACACACACACACACACACACACACACACACACACACACACCTCATGCCACACACTTCCCCACCTACACACTGTCCTCTCCCCACACTCCTCTCTCCATCTCTCTCTCCATCTCTCTTTGTCAATGTCTCTCTCTGTGAAGGGAAAGAGACCTAAGCTTTTCTGTTCTGCCTGTTTTAACTTCCTACACACATCACTGTGGTTTGCCTTCACTGTAAAATAAGACTCTTAAGCGACTGACACTAACTGATTTTCTCATCCTCCTGGTATAGGAGTGCCTTGATTTCAGGGAGAAAAGCTCTTTAAAGTAGTGAAGTGTTTCTTTCTTTTTTTTTCACTTAAAATACAGTGTAGCTTACACTCATCACTACACACAGAGCCTACCATCCCTTTTTTGTACTGAAATTTTGTTTGTAATGCAACATTTTGAAACTGAATGAAAACAGAGATTAATGAAGACAGTCAGGTGTCATCCTGTTTGCTATCAATCCACTAACCTCATCTTACAGTGCATTGTGTACACAGCTCCTCCATGTTATGGAAATACTCCTCTGGCTGTGATCCAGTCTAGATGAGTAGGTAACCAAGGAGGAAGTGGGTGTACTCTTATGTATATTTCAATGGCTTTTTGGCTGATAGGTGGGTATACTGTTTATGGCCAGAAAAAGAGGTGGGTATACCCCAAATACGCGCTATACCCTTCACTTGGTAGTGGGCAGTATAGAGTTACAAAGTGGGAAGAACTCTTTCATGTTTCCAGCAGGGGCAATTGCTCTGAGACATCAAGGGAGGCTGAACTTCCCCTAAAATTTCGTAGAAGAAATGGTCAAATATGCACTATTGAATTTACATTAAAATAAGAATTTACATTGCGTTAAACGTGCGCTAGGATGCGTTTAATATCATGACTATGATGTTCAAACGTCAGCTGTTTATCACCAGTTTTCAAATGAGACCTCCCTGTCATACATTCTCGTGTCGGCACAGCGGACGCGGAGCCTCCAAGCATTCCTATGAGACAGCGCTGAGCAGGTTTTTTTCATGCAGCAAAGCGAGATGGTCGGCAATGACTTCCAGGGAGGCTCAGCTTCACTGGGACCTAATGGAGCGGTAGGCGGGAGAGGATGTTCGGTGTATGCATGATGATTGGAGGAATTGTCTAAAAGGCTGAACCCCTTTGTGACTGACAGCGCTTCACATTTTGAGCTCAGTCCTATGTGGATATTTGCGAGTGGACTCTTCTGACAGAGTACCATCCATAGTTCCTTATTTCCATAAGCGATATAGCTCATTTTCACCACAGTTCAGTTGTTTAAACCCATCTGAAAATCTTTGAGGTGTGTTTTGCTGTGGTTATGATCGTGGTTGAAAAACGACTTCAATTAAATGTTCCTTTTATAAGTTACTGCCTCGCTACAATATGACAGATTTTATGATGTAAACTTAAAGTGAGCTTCCCCTGTTTGAAAGACCAGCAGCTGCCACTGGTTTCCCAGAGACTGTTAAGGGTATGTGTGGATCCTTAAAAAGGTCAAAAAGGTCTTTGAGAAATTCAGCAGCAATGTTTCTTTCCACATTGCATCAACCTGATGTATACTTTTATCCATATCTGTCTCTGTCTGTCTGTCTGTCTGTCTGTCTGTCTGTCTATCTGTCTATCTATCTATCTATCTATCTATCTATCTATCTATCTATCTATCTATCTATCTATCTATCTATCTATCTATCTATCTATCCTTGGATGAGAGGTTCATGCTTGTGAAAGTGAAAGATGTAAGCATCAGTGGTGTCCTCCATGGCTGGACTAGCGTAGCTTGTGGTGCTAGGTGAGCTAGCAGTAGATACATGCTACCTTCTGAGTAGTTACACGGTTGGCAGATGTCGTTCAGTAGCAAGAAAATAGTTCCCATGTAAAACTGCGCACAACAAAGTCTGTGGATTATCTTGAGTAACCAGGTCATGATTTCTGGAAAGAGACATTGCTGTTGAGTTTTTCAATTGTATTTTTTGGCACTTTGAGCCCTGCCAGCTAAGTGCCATCTAGTTCTGTAATATTCAAGAGAATGCAGACATCTCTACTGCCGATATCTCGAACACTCGGCAACTCACACCAAAATTACATAGATAAAAAAAAGCATTTTTAGCATTGTATTTTTAAGATTGTGGTTAATGTATGAATGTTTCAAGTTTAAACTATGAGATGATGTCTTCACTTATGAGGAATCACAAGATGAAACGTTACATATAATACCAATTGTTCTTCAGTATCGACCCAGTCCAAGTTCTTGATAATGGTAACGGGATTTAGGAAGTACCATGAACAAATTATCTTGATAATGCTAAGTTTAAGACTGACCCAAGGGTCTCTGGGTATGAAGCTAAGTATTGTTATCTCTGTGAGCCAGGATCTAGATGATACCATCCATTTTAATGGATGGAGTCACAACAGCCAATATGCGACACGTATCGACTGAGACGAGGAGAGAAGCAGACTTTTTAAATTGCTGACAGCTTCGGTGGGAGTTTACTGCAAGTTTGATGAACTGAATTGTAAACAAGTTTAGTGCAAGTTTACCGACATTGGACACAGTGTATTGTGTTGTGAGGCAGCTCTGGGGATTCTGAGCAAACCAGATGGTGTCAGACATCTTTATAAACATGGAGTGTTTACTGAACAAACCAACTGGGCACAGGCTCAGGGGCCCAGAGTTTCAGCCGCCCCCCCCTCCCTGGCCTTCACCTGCAAATGTCACTGAAATTAACATGTAGAGACCTAAAGACTTAAAAATGACTACAAAGAGACACTAATGACTGTATAACTAGAATAACTACAACAAGGGAGCAAAACAACCACAGACACAAAATGACGGAAAAAAACAAAACATGTCATATCCTCAAAGAGACACAAAACAACCAAAAAATACACATTACCTCAAAGAGACACAACACCACTACAAGGAGACAAAAAAACAAGAGAAAGCAGCACAGTCACCACAATGCCTGTGTGTTTTGCTCCTTTGTAGGAGAGGTGGTGGGGCCTTCTGCATGTCTGTGCCCAGGGGCCCATTATCTCATATTCTGCCCATGTTATAAATCACAGGTTGCATGATAGGAAATGAACTAACATCTCTCTCCCTTTTTCTCTTTCAGACCCCCCCTCTGTATCCATAGAGGGTTACGACAACAACTGGTACGTCGGCCGTTCAGACGCCGTGCTGGTCTGCCTCGCCACCGGCAACCCCAAGCCCACCACCTTCACTTGGACTGCGTAAGAATCACACTCCGTCCATCTGTACATGTTGACGCGTCTCGTTCCACCTCCCTCAGAGAGAGTGACAGAATTTCTAATTGTTGCTATAATCATGACAGCAGCGCGCACAACAACCCTTCCTCTTTAATGATCATTCTTAGTAATTTTTTGATAAACACAAATGCTCTAACATCTCATCCTGATGGACAGATGGCGTGCTGTGTGTAGTTTTTTTTAAAATTTTTTTATGAATACTGAGCGGGGAGACACAACGGCTGTTCACGCGTCTCTGATTTGACTCACATTAATACTGTCTTTGAATATCACAATCACAAACCGTTTCTTCTTGTTTGTCATCTCTATCTTTTCTCATCTTTCTGTTTCTTATTTTCTCATTTTCCTCCTCTGTCTTTCTCTCTCTCTCTCTATCTCTGTCTCTTTCATCGATTTGTCTTTTTGATTTTCTTTTGCTTCATCTTATTTTATCCAATATCTCACAACATATGGTCTCCTCGCTGCTTTTTCTTACATTTTCTCCCTCCCTCTCTCTGTCCTTTCTCCTCTCATATCTCCTTTCTCTCTCACTTCACTACCTTACTCCCCCTTTATTCCTTCCACCCATCCCTTTCTTTCTTTCCTTCTCTTCATATCCCTCCTAATTCCCCCTCTCCAGGGCGTCTGGTGCTCTACCAGACACGGTGGAGGTTAACGGTGAGAAGTTGACAGTGAAGAAGGTGGACGACGCCGTCAACACTACTTTCATCTGCGAGGTCAAGAACAAGCACGGGGCCAGCAGGCACCAGATCACCACCATCGTCATCGGTGAGTCCATCAAACCACTTACAACACACACAAGCAGACATATATACATGCTGTACATGTGCGGACGTGTGTACAGATGCACACAACAGTAGAGATGCATGTATATTTACCTGCAAATGCACAGATGAACACACACAGGTGACATAATGTAACATCCCATCAAATACAATGGGACAGTTTCCTCAAACAGCATATACACACACACACACACACACACACACACACCAAACACAAATCCCACTAGTTAGCTGATTCTACTCTACACATTATCTCGTACCTGCACATGGTCTGTTGTGTGCACCTTGTCATGTGCACACTCAAATAGACTTTTGCATGCACATACAGGCCACTGCCCTCCTCAGACATGCAGATACACTTGCACACATGCATGCACAGAAACATAAATCTCTCTCTCACACGCACACACACACACACACACACACACACACACATATGCTGGGATCAGGGCTGATCTGAGAGCTGCAGGGATGCTGGTCTCTCTCAGTCTTCACATTGGATATTTTTTTCGTCTCTTCCTCCTTGCTGGCTGTCTTTCAGCAAAGCGCGGCAGAGGCTTTTGATTGACCCTTTCCCCACAGCAGGGTCAAATTGCAGGACAAGGGCCAACTCGAGATGTTTATAACTTCAGATCGAAACCACTCTCTTGAAACTGGGATCTATACGGCCACGCTGCGACCTGGAAACTGTAGCTCTGCTGGACGTAAATTAAATGTGAATGGTGGTTTACGAGTCCAAGGGGAGGCCCTTGTTGTAGTGTTTTGGCCCTGCGGTGGACACAATGGTGTTGAGATTGTTGGAGGGTTTCTGAATTCTTACACGGGGTTCAAGTTGGTGTGAGCCAGTTCGCCCAGGTTTGTTTTTCTTTCTTTGTTCCTTTTTTTTTTCTTACCTTCTTTGCATCCACTTTTCTTTTTTTTTTTGCATAACTACTAACACCTCCTAAGCAAAATCGCTCTATTTTTCTTTGACGTTTTCTTTCCTCTATTACCTTTGATTCTCCCCTTCTGTCTGGTAAGAGTATATCAGCTGTGTATGCATGCACTCTTGATCTTTGTGCTGGGTCTTGACTTTTGACGTTTTCTAGTACAGTGATTCGGCTTCTGTTGCCACGGTGTTCGGTCGGGGTGTTTTTCCTTTCCCTCTGCCCTGTGACACTTTCACACATTGATCTGACAAACACACGCACATACACTGGCACTCACAAACCCAGAAACATGTCCGCATGCTGAAATGCCTCACTGCACATCAGCAGGCAGGCCTCAAAACCTGTTAGAGTGTCTTTTTTATCACTGTGTGTGTGTTCACACAGTGTTGCACTCCACACTGCCTGCTTGACTGGTCAAAATGCTTTCCTCCCTTCCTCTACAACTCGTTTTTGAGGAATTAATTGGAATAATCACCATGCTGAGCTTACAACAAAACAACAACTAAAAAAAACTTCTGCTCTTTTGCCAAAAGACAGAGAGAAAGCTACATTTAGAAAATCCGTGGGAAATCGAAGCTGGAGATTTGAATTGTCTCCTCTGAGAACAAAGATGCTTTGTAGCAAGGCAGTGTGTTGGGAGGGATGTGTGGGAGGTTCAGAAGTGGCTAAGCTGCTACTGTTCTTGCTGGAAGCCTAGCAATGTGACTGACTCAAAAGTATCAAGGAGGGTACACTTTCCCCTTCTAGCACACACACACACACACACACACACACACACACACACACACACACACGTAAGCCTAACACACTGAAATCCTTTACAGACACATGTAAAATCTCTGCACATTACTCACAAAGTACACACACATGCTTTGAACTCTTTGAGGACTCACACATTTTTTATCTTTCCAAGTACCTGAGATCAAGCCCAGACTTTGTGATCCATCCTCCTCTGTGCTAAATGTGTCCTTGGTGTTTCACGATTTGCTTGTGTTCCGCCACAGTGAAATGACTGGATGTGTATAAAGTAACGTAGTGACTTAATCTCTCAGTTTACTTACAGAAGGTGAGTGCCAGAGCTCTAAGCTGGCGAGGTGTGGGCTGACAGAGTGCTTTGCTGAGTGAACAAACAAAGACGGCAGCTTTTCTTTACTGTTTTGTTTGGCACTTCAGCTGACACACTCATCCAAAGTGACTCTGCACAAGTACATGGGGAGTCGGTGTATTGCTCAAGGACAGTTCGACACAACTTAAATGACAAGTGTTTGGTTATTGTAGTAATAATAGCTGAGACCTGCATTTGCACGTGGCACACTCTTCAACCAACCTGCCACCTGTTTGTTGTTGTAGAAATCCTCACTTTGTGTGTCTGTGCTGCTTTTTAAATTCATATTTTATCATTTCAGCACTACTTGATTCTTTAAAATATCAGCTTGACAAAGCCTAGCTTTTGCTTTTATTAAATTTGTCTAATTCTACTTGGTGTCAATTGGTAAGACTATTTTTTAGGCTGGTGGAGAATGAAAACAGGCTTGGACTTTTTAATTAGACTCACTACTCTCAATTAGCTCATAATTTAATTCCAGGAATATGTATTTATGTGTCCACAGGTGAACCTTGATCTCCAAACCCATACACTAGTCAAAAGCCTAAAGACAATCTATCAGGCTCATTTCCAGGTTCATACTTGCATTATAGGTTTCTACAAGAATATGTTTACATGCTTTAAGTGGTCAAAAAACACTTTATTTTCCAGATATTGTCTGTGCTGGAACACATGTAATTATCTTCTGTCACAAATGCTCCACCCAGTCTGCTCTGATAAGTCAGCATTCTTGGGTCCTGGGTCGTTTCAGCTGGTGAATGACCGTAACGTAGTATGGCGGCACTGTCTCCCATTAAAAAATCACCAATAAAAGCTGCCTCATACAAACAGGCATGTTCCAGTGGGAACATAATCCAAAATCATCAGTGACCATGATTAAATGTTTCCCTGACATTAGCATGTAGCTAAAAGTAGCAGTATACCTGCGGCTTGGAAGTGACTGTTTAAAGCAACGCTCTTTTCAGTGAAAAATAAATATTAATAGCTTCTAAACAAACAAGACATGACCCAGCAGGAATATGCTCCGAAATCAGGGAGACATTAACATCATCAGCAACCATGATTGCATGTTTTCCTGACATTAACTACAGATGACTGTAGGAAGTTTAGCAGCACTTTCTCCAATTAAAAAACACAGATAAAAGCTTCGAAACACAACTGGACATGTTCCAGCGGGAATCTGAAATCAGCAACAACCTAAATTACATGTTTCCCTGATGTTAGCATGAAGCTACGTGTAGCAGTGTAGGCTACTTGATGTAAACAGTTGCAGTAGCATGCCTGGAGCAGATATCCACAGAAATAAATTAATCTCAAGCTGAAGTCAGCTTGATGCCAAATTGGAAACAGAGTATTCAGAACGATCTTGATCAGAACAATCGGAACAAGCCTGAGGTTTTTTGCTCCCAGGTATTACTTTTAGGTAGAGTTACCACATTATTTGAAACTCAGGCCACATTTATGCTAGGAGGAATTGCACAGTGAATTTTACAAGTTTTTGTGTTGGTCCCTTTAAAATAAAAATACGCCTGAACCACTACACTATAAAGTCATATTAAGTATTTATTGGCCACACTAGTCTTGTCAAGACCATGTTAATAATAATACAGCAAACGTGTATTAAATAAACTCCTCTTTGTGGTTACAGCATGATCAAAAAATTACTACCAAAATAACTGGGCCACCAGCTCACTCTCTTCTGTGCCAGTCATCACAATCACAGCCCAATGACCGTTTACAATCGCTTTCTTTTGCATCAGACCAAATCTAAAGGCAGCCTACCAGGAAAATCTCCCAACACTCCAGATGGCCAGTCTGCCACTAGTAGTGAATCACAAAACGACTACATCATTAGACTCACCTTTCTAAAAGCCATTATATACACGGCTGAATGACTCATTCTGCAACATGTGAGTTACTAATTAAAGCACACATCATCGGTTAAACCACTAAACCCACTGAACGAATTAATCATATATCTCATAATGCCTCTCTGAAAAGTTCTTTACAACCGTCACAGAAAATCAATGTTTTTATAATTTGAAAGAAAACAAGTAAGTTCAGCAAATGAGCTTCTAAACAAAGCTTTAGCAACTAAATTGCTGAACCATCTTGACATTTTGTGCTTGTGCCATAAAGAGGTTTAGTGTTATAATGATCAGTGTGTATGCTCAGCTCAAATGGTTTTCTGAGGAAAGCATTGCACAGTTAAAGCTGTTTACCTTGATAACATGTTGGATTACTGCTGATTTGCACAAACAGCAACTTCTCCTTTTATTCTTCTTTGCGTCAAACCAGCTCAGTGGCCATTCCTCCCTGCAATTTTTAAAAACCATCTGCGAATAAAATAGCACTCATACTGTCGTATCATGTTATGTAGACAATTTTGTTAAAACAAATCACTGCTAACAAAGCACCACTAACCTTGATTAACCTTGCTGCATTGCATTTCCTGCAGCTTGTTCACAATAAAACCCTCCCAGTGGTTCAACAATTGAAAATCTCCTTGTACTGAGACAGCACTGAGAGCTAAACACAGCAAGACATTTTGAAATGGTGCTTTCTCTGTAGTCACTGGCTGTACTATGCATGTATTGAGCCAATTAGTTTAGCACAAGACACAGCTCTGGTTGAGGAAGGAGACCATTACGAGTTGGCCCCAGCTGACCTTTCTACCAAGCAGGCTGATAATATCGGCACGGTTATCTTCTGCTGTGAGGTTGCAGTCAAAATGCATATAATCATGGCTCAGTATGCCATGGTGCAGCTGAACCGTGCCATACTGTGAATCTGTGATTAGTTTGTTATGACTGCTGATTACAGCTTTTTTATTTGGGAGTGCAGCATGGAAGTTATCATTATCATAGAAAGTTGTTTTCTCAAGAATTCAGAGACACAAAAATGGCTTGACATCTACCCATTGTGTTCATTTTCAGGTTCATACTTGTATTTCAGATTTCTACGAGAACATTTTTATGTTTTTTTATGTTAAGAAAACACTTAATTTTCCTCATACTGTCTGTGCTGGAACACCTGTATTCACCCTCTGTCTGAAACACGTTGGTGCCTGTCTCTTTAAGTCCCGCCTCAAAAAAAAGATAAGTCTCCTCTGATTGGTCAGCGTTTCCAAATGATCCTCATGTGAGCCCTCAGCATTTTCTAATTTGGATAATCACTAATGCAAGTTTCCGGACCACATTTTTTTACTACCAGACAAGATCAAACAGATTAAAATCCTGAGTTGGGGAGAAATTAACAGCTTCAGCAACCAGGATTAAAGATTGGGAATGACTGTGTATAGCGGCACTGTCTCCTTTTTAAAAATCAACAATAAAAACTACTTAACACAATTGAACATGTTCCAGTAGGAATATGATCCAAAATTCCAGAGAAATTAACATCAGCAGCCAAGATTACATGCTTCCCTGAGGTTAGCATATAGCTACATGTAGTAGTGTACTTGTAGTGGGGAATGACTGTAACAAGAATAGCGACACTTTCTATTGTGAAAAGATCACCAGTAGAAGCCTTAAAACACAAGCGGACATGTTCCAGCAGGTATATAATTCAAAATCAACCTCAGCAACCACGATTACATGTTGCCCTTACGCTAGCATGTATTTAAATATACGTTAGTAGTCTACTTGTCACCAGGGAATGACTTCAACAGAGAATAGCAACACTTTCTCCTGCTAAAAGTTGCCAATAGTAGCTTCTAAACACAACTGTATTTGTTCCAGTAGGAATATGATTCGACATCCAGGAGCAATTAACAACATCAGCAACCAAGTTTACATGCTTCCCTGACATTAGCATGTAGCTACATGTAGCAGTGTACTTGCAGCCAGGGAAAGCCAGGGAATGACCATGTATACAGTAGTGGTACGCTGTTCTATTAAAAATCACCAATAAACACAACTGGACATGTTCTAGCAAGAATATGATTAGAAATCTGAAAGAAAGTAACAACAGCAACCAATGTTTCCCTGATGTTAGCATGTAACTACATGTAGCGGCGTACATAGTGTAAACACTTGCAGTAGCGTGCCTGGAGCAGATGACCATACAAAGAAATCCATCACAGGCTGCCATTAGCTTGTTTTGAAAGTATAAAAAACCTTGGAAACAGTATTCAGAACAATCTGAAGCCTGAGGTTTTTGCTCACAGGGATTACTTTTAAATATGCTTACCTCATTATTTAAAACTTTTCATGTTAACATTGCGACATTATATACAGTATAAATGATGGGAAAATAGGAAAAGTAATATACAACCCTTTCACAAAGTACCTTGAGTAAAACCAAAACATGTCTTTAGATCAGAGTGAGCCTGCTTTTGTTCAGTTAACATCTGTGTTTCCTCAAGAAAAACCATCGCGAGCAAACCACTTTCCACTAACTGTACTGAAAGAATCCAGCTCTCAGCATGAGATCTAAACTGTCAGGCGTGGAAGGCCCCAGCTCTCAATAATGTAACAGTTAATACCCCAGCACTTTGTGTACACGGGCCCAACACACCCTGCTAATTTCCCTGCTGAGAACTGTTAACAGCTCCTCTCTGTTCTGTTTAATGGTAGATGAAAGCGCAGTGCTGTCTGGCTTTTCTGCTGCCGTCAAGCAGCCGTCACGTGTCATGATTTCTCCTCAGCCTCTACCGGGGCCACAACTTAAAGGAAGAAAAGATGTGGGGTTGCACTAGAAAAAAATAAAGGGAGATTTAGGGGAAGAGAGGTGAGGCAGGAGGAATAAGAGACTGAAGGGAAAGCAGGAAAAAAAAGTAGGAGGATGAGGTAAGGAAGGAGGTGGGGAGGGAGGTAGAGGGATGAAGAAAAGTTGAAGGAAGAGCTTGGATGGCACTTGGGGGCATTTTGGGAAACACACACACACACACACACACACACACACACACACACACACACACACACACATACACACACAGTCCATTTCTCTCTCATGTATCCTGAGCTCTCAAGAGTAAACGCTAAGACAGCTAGAGATTTTTTTCTTAAGTGTTTTGCTGACGAGAGTGAAATGTGTACAGCAGCCAACTTAACCTCTACACACACATACACACACACGCCCCACCCTCAACTCCCATCCGTTCCCATGCACATGATGCCAGCTATGCATGGCTTGCTTGGTTGCCACGGCGCCAGCTGGATCTGCCCAGCACACCGTGCACATAGAGGGAGAGGGAGAGGATGTTGGCAGAAAAAAAACTATTGGAGTGGAGGATGGGAGGGAATATGAGGTGGGGTGGGCAGCAGAAAAAAAGACAGAGATTGCAGAAGGGCTGAAAACTGAGATAAAGGCAAGTGTTGGGGGTGGGGAGGGTGAAAAAAAGCAGAGAGCGATGGAGAGGCACAAACAGAGGTAACAGCAGGAGGAGAGTGGCAGGAAGGTCCTCTACAAACTCTCATGACTCCGGGTCCAGTTTGAAAGAGCAAACTGGCAGGAGGCTGTGACCCCCTCTGTCCTCTACCCCTCCTCCCATCACTCCAACCCCCCCATACATCCAGTCCTTTCATGGGGAGTCCAGCTGGCACTGGGCTGGGGGCTGTTGCTGCCGTTCAAATACACACACACACACACACACACACACACACACACACACACACACACACACACATACACATAGTCACATCTGAGGGGACCAGTGGAGAAGCATTTCCTGGATTGCCTGCGGCAAGCGAGATAGCTGTCCACCGGAAAGGCACATACTCACTTTGCAGATACAGACACACGCACATACATATACACACACTGTTTCACACATGCACACACGGACAAATTGGACCATGCAGCTCTGTGCATAAAATAATCAGATGATCTAGTTATTGGGGGAAAATGCTGGCACTGACTCTCTCGGACAGAAACCCTGGGCCAACCTCTGCACAGGCTTAATGAAAAACACATAGTGTATGCAGATACACACAGATGGGGCTGAGCGATAGTGGAGTACTTGCAACAGTATAATATACTCTCAATATTACTTTCTTTCTGATTGGCTGGCACATGTCCCTTAAAGTAATATGACCTCAAACAAAGATCTGTTTAACAGCCCAGCCATCAGTGTGCAGAGTGTTGGATGTTCAATTGCAAATTGAAAATGTTGCATAGCCTTTTACTTTCTGTCAAACGACACTCATTAAGTGTTGAGCACCCTAGATGAGAATTAACACAAGTCCTAGTCCACAAGTGTTGGCCTCTGCCAGGGTTGCCCCTTGTCACCTATCCTGTTTTTGATATTCATGGACAGGATCTCGAGGCGCAGCTGAGGGTAGGAAGGGGTCCGGTTTGGGGACCTCAGGATTGCATCCCTGCTTTTTGCAGATGATTTGGTTCTGTTGGCTTCATCACACCTGACCTCCAGCATGCACTGGGGCAGTTTGCAGCTGAGTTTGAGGCGGTCAGGGTCAGAGTCAGCACCTCCAAATCTGAGGCCATAGTTCATAGAGTTACTGCCTGAAGCGAGGGAGTTCAAGTATCTTGGGGTCTTGGTCACGAGTGAGGGTAGAATGGAGTGTGAGATGGATCAGCGGTTTGGTGCGGCTTCTGCAGTGATGCACGCACTATGCCCTACCATCGTGGTGAAGAGGGAGCTGAGCCGGAAGGCAAAGCTTTCAATTTACTGGTCCATCTACGTCCCAATCCTCACCTATGGTCATCAACTTTGGGTAGTGACCAAAAGAATGAGATCGCGGATACAAGCAGCCGAAATGAATTTTTCCTCCATGTGGTGGTTGGGCTCAGCCTTAGATATGAGTAAGGAGCTCAGACATCCAAAGGGAGCTCGGATTAGAGCCGCTGCTCCTTTGCGTTGAAAGGGGTCAGTTGAGGTGGTTTGGGCATCTGATCAGGATGCCTCCTGGGCGCCTGCTGTTAGAGGTGTTCTGGGCATGTCCCACTGGTAGGAGGCCCCGGGGCAGACCCAGAACATGCTGGAGGGATTACATATCTCATCTAGCCTGGGAACTCTTTGGGTTCCCCCAGGAGGAGCTGGAAAGTGTTGCTGGGGAGAGGGATGTCTGGGGCGCTTTGCTTTGTCTGCTGCCCCTGCGACCTGGCCCCGGATAAGCGGATGAAAATGGATGAATGACTTTTATGACTCGTTTTCTTTTTTATTACATACTAGCTTGTTCAGCACAGCCTCAAGTGTGTGCAACCCTGTGTTTCACTGCACATATTCAATCAGCATGTGGCAAATAAAACCTTTTTAAATCTTGAATACGTGGCATTTCCCCTGCTTGACTTGTATTTGGCTCTCTCTTGTCAGTTATTTTTATATATCGGGAGTGACTATATAAAGATGGATGACGTGTCTCCATTTCCTCCCACTGTGCAAAAGTGAAGCCAAAATATCTGGGATGCAGCCGCTGCCATCTTGCGCTAGTGATGTCATTAGGAGCCAGAGTCTGCGCAGTAGCAATTGGGAAATGGAGCCGCGGTATTGAGCTATTAATAGACCCATCAGACCCAACCATGAGTCAAACACAGCTGTCAATCATGAGGTCAAAACCCATTTGTATAGCATTGAATAACTAATTAAAATCAAATTAATCAGAAAAAACCCTTAAACATACATCTGCATGATAACTACTATCTAAAATTACATATACCGATGATGGGAAAAATGTATTTGACATGTGCTTCAGGTTTTTAGTTTGGCCCGCATGTCCCATCTGCTAACATGGATTGGGAGGGGTTTATGGACTGTATTTCATCCAGGCAAAGGGGGGCAATAAAGATGTTTTGGCTCCACTTGTAGGGAGTTGTCCTGCTGCAATCTTTGTACAGTCATTGATCAGGACACCTTGTCATGTGTTATTGCAGAAATTGTGTTACATGCTTTATAGAAATTTCGTTATTTCAGTTTTTACTGTGCTCACATCTAGACCTCAAAGTTCCACAGTAATCAGAATTCAGCACTGAATGTTTGTAGTGTCCTGGTTTATACAGTCTTGTTAATAACTTGTTACAGGGACCTGCACAGTTCTGTTAATTCATACAGGGTGAGCCATCCATATAAAATTCTGTCTCGCTTTATCCCTCTCTCTGTCTCTCTCTGTCTCTGTCTCTGTCTCTGTCTCTCTCTCTCTCTCTCTCTCTCTCTCTCTCTCTCTCTCTCTCTCTCTCTCTCTCTCTCTCTCACACACACACACACACATGCACACACACACACACACACACACACACAGTACAGGCATAAACCCGTAGCTAACTGCCATGTCTCTGCAGCTTTTGGGGGCTTCCTGTATATATGATGTGTTGCTACAGTAACAGACAGGAAAAGGCCAGCTGTTTAGGCTACCAGTCAAATCCCATCTAATCTTTACGTCTTGATGGAGCTGATTCAGTTTCCTCTAGTTTGGGCCTCAGGCCACAGAACTGTAACATCTGATTGAGTGAAATGCAGAGGGAAAACAAGAGCAGCGTGCCCTCCTGCTGAACATCTCGTAGATGTGGGAGGTGTGGACGTTAAGTGTGGTCCTGATTTATTCTTGGCTCAGCTCGACGGGGTTGGATATTAATACCTTCACACTGCCAAAATACAACATAGCAGATTTCTAAAAACTCTGTTTATTAACAAAAAGCGTAAAACCCACTGAGATGACAAACTGTGGTGTGTTATATTTATTTATTCAAATATTTTGGTGAAAGCTTAAAGCCTTGTTTTTACCTTATTATTATTGCTACTTGTGTCTGGCTCGCCTGTCTTCTTGCACACATTCAGCTGTAATTTATCAAAGCTTTTGGCAGAGGCTGGTTCCCACGAATCTGCCTAAACAAACAGTGTAATCTGAGCTTCACAACAGCACTGCATGTTGTGTCTGTGTGTGGTTATTAAGAAATGTGTTACTCCTTATGAGATGTGCCTAAAAATGGCAACAGTACTCACGAGACATAAGAAAATGGTTTCTCAGTTGTGTGTTGTGTTGGATTTTGTGGTGAAACACCAGACAGGGAGAGATGGTTTAAATTTCTTTATAGAAAATCTTGAGCTGTGACAAATTCTTGAAAATAAGGAAATTAAATCCACAGCTGGTATACAGCCAGGCAAGGGCTTAGATTTTGATTAAACATGGGGGGGTTACACATTTGAAGGGGGGGGGGGAGTCCACCACCCCAAAAAACTGAACACTTAATTTCCTGCATTCTGGTGGACTTTTGTGCACGAAGTCATGGTAGAAATGTGAAGGAAAACTGGCAGAAATGGGCAGGCACATACAAATATTTTGGAAAATTAATTAATTGCATTAATAATTAATGTATCTAGGCTAAAATGACACAATTTATTTTATTTATTTTTTTCAAATATGACCTGTATTCTTCATTGTGTCTCCCGAGATACATTGTCCATTTACGGAATGAATTTAACATTTCCCCCCTCATTTAAAATGTCATGTTCCAACTTCAAAATATTTTATAGCCAATTAGTTTGCTACTGTCTTTTTATGTTTTGCACACAGTTTTAAAAATGTGAAAAAACAAACAGTTATTTACATACTGTATTTTCTGAACCTCGAATAAACGATGACCTATTTGCATTTATAAACAAAACATCATCATCATCATCATCATCTTACCTGTAATGCCGCCATTACAGCTATACCCTATCATGAATAGTCATGTTAGTGGAGTCGAGAACTCGTCTGATGCAGGGAAGCAGACTGGTGTAGCAGTAGGTGCTCAAACTCTGTTTTTCTCAATGTAATTTTCCACAATAACTCCTGTGTGTGTGTGTGTGTGTGTGTGTGTCTCTCTCTCTGTGTATCTCTCTCTCCTCGACATTGTTTACAGAAATATTTTCAGGACTTCTAAATTTAACTGAAACATCTTTCCTCATTCACTATGGTTTGCTCCCTTCTCTGCCTCCTCTGCCATAAGAGCTACCATTCCAGTTTATTGCTGCTGTTAGCAATCCTTGTCTTCGTCACTATTTCCCTCCTCTGAATCTGATCAAGTGGCAATACGATAAGAATAAAATAATAGTAATCAATGTTTCACACCTTCATATGATTGATTATTGTAGACAATAGGCCTCAAAACATATGTTTATCTGTGACTGATTATAGTTGTTTTTATACCCGTATCTGGGCGATGTATCCTCCAAGATACAGACATTTAATGCCTGATTATCAAAGTTGTACAAATGCAATTCATTATTTTTTTAAAATCTCCCCCAAGCATAATAAACATGGAAAAAAAAAAAAAAATACAAATAATCAGTATATTTTTTAATGATGGCATGAAGCCTCGTGACCTGATGAGCTGACCCATCCCCACCCTAATATAAAGTGCACCCACTTAATGCCCCTCATGCCCGTCCCCCCGCAGTCTGTCTAATGACTGTATCCCCCAGGATACAGACACCGTTTAAGGGTTAATGTTATCTTTACTGTGTCAGCACACATGTTAGCATAATGTACTCTTCCATCCCCCTTGGTGTCTTTTGTTTAGGGAAGGTTCCAATTTAAATAAGCACCTACGTCATTAATAAATGAATTTTTTTGTCATTTATAAAACCTTGGACTATATTTGTTTCAGCAACATTTCTGCCCCTTTTTAAAACTTTCTGCACATTTGAAATGTAACCCACATCGGTCCGCACACACACAGTGACAGGGCTAACTTTTAGCAACACACGACTAATGTTATCAACAGATTTAACAACAGAGTCAAGCCTTTTCAGTGCTTGTGTAAGTGTGTTGGGGCCATTTAAGGACTTGGTGTTAGATGTTAGTCGCCGTTTTGTGATCTTGTGCTAACCGGGCAGGGAACTGACCAGCCTTACTTTTTTCACCTCATTTATCAATGGCATCATAATTATTGGGCTTTTTAATGAAACTTTGAACACTCAGCTACCTTGATATCTTGCACTGGTATGTGGCGAATCATTCTCTGAACCCATCGGCTGTATTCGGCGTCTGACTTCCGGCAGATGGCGATACAGCCTCTGGGGGCAGACCCCCGATTTTTTGGCATTCCAGTTTGATTTGGGTGGAGGAGGCAAATTTCCATTTCTGACTTCCGTTTATATATAAGTAAATATGCTGAAACATTGCGATGGATTCACAGTTTGCAGTGACGCCAGTTATGTTCCGCCGCCTCGTTAGTTCACCGCACGGAGCGTTTAACCTGGCAACAACTGCAGCCGGCTCAAACATGATTGGTCAATATCACACGGACTACAAACAGCCTAGCACTGGAAACCAGGGCTCTTCTGCTCTTCTTCCGGAGGCAAGATCTCCGGGGTCTGCCTACAGACTCTACCTTCACTGAATGTAGAGTATGTATATAGAGACTAGTGGTGAATTGCCATTGCTAAAGGAAAGACGTAACCTCTAGACAACAAGATCATATGTGAGATCAAAGACAAGACTACCCAATAGGTGATTAATATGCACATGCCACTAACAGGACATGGGTGTAGGTTACATAAAGTTACAGTAGATAGCCCTCAGTGTTCTAATCTCTCAAAAAGATGGACAGCATTTCGATTTTTTTTTTTTTTAGTGATGACCTCTGGTGGGGCCCACGTCTATGCAGCCAGGGCATGAGGGGAAAGGAACTGGTGTTTGTATGGGTATACAAAATGAGTTTCATCACAATGAAAGTCACTACTTTTCAGATTTTAGATGATTTTAGTGGTTGAATGGCAGATGGTTGAAAAGTTTGAGGACAGTTGTGACTTTTATCTCTTTCATCTTATATACTAAAAAACATACTAAATACTAAAAAGAGAGAAAAAGAGCAGAAATGTGTTGACGTGAGGTGTTGAATGTTAAATACTTTTAATAATGACAAATATCATTCCCATGGTGTAGAAATCCTTTTCAAATTTATTGTGATTTCAGTCTGCATAATTACTGATCTCCTATCAGTTGTGTTATTCAGACAGCTCAGGTGAATCCAAATCTTGGCAGGAACACTGGGAGTGATTTTAAGCAGATGAGTTTTATTTCCACAGCGACGTGATTTCCTTATGAAGTTTATCCCCCTAAATGATAAGCAAGAAACTGGGGAAGGGGCTCTATCTGTGCATAAAAAAAAATTCTCTGACAATCAGAAACAAAGCTGAGTTAATCTGATAGAAACTTCCAGAAATCAGAGAAAAAGCTTGGTTGTTGCCCCCTCGGTGTGACTGTTGGGGCCGCAGCCACGCAGGGGTAACGTCTGTCAGGGAGATAAGAGCTGAGGAGAGAGCCTTCAGGCTACGGCTTATCACACACACGGACCTGGAGGGAATGCACAAACACACACATACATACTTGGTGGGGGTGTGTGAAGCCTTCCACATAGAGAGATTTGAGGTAGGGGAGGCTTATATCTAACCTCAGCATCGGCAGGTGCCCGGCAGGGGTAACTTCAGTCTATTTCTCTATCTGTCTCACAGCAGGATGACTGTCCAGTCAACAGATTACCGCCACCGGTGCAGGGCTCAGAAAGAAAGACAGAAAGCTGTCTGTATGTATCATTTTCACTGGCTCATCGTTGTGGTTCATGATTAGAGCTCTTTCAGAGAGAGACTGACCCGAGGCAATCAGAGGAAACGCTGTGGTGTTTGTATTAATCGAGCAGTGGTGGAAAAGAATCGTCCTATCTCCAGTTGTGTGATTTTTGGTGGTAGATGACAAGACTCAGTTTCCTCTGTATGGTGAAGCTGACCCCACAGGCTGGTTGCATTATGGGTAAAATATCAAATGTATTTTGTCATGTCAGCAGCTTTCTTAGGCAGCACTGAGTAATGCCTTGTATGGTTGTCGAAAGTATTGATAGATTTTGTTACCGCGTCTTTGGAACCATACAATCTCTTAATTATACATTTGATAGCACTGAAAGTACTGATACTATCAAAAAAAAACAAAAAAAAGAACAGTGGCCTTAGGATATCTCATAAAATGCTTAATGTTTTTTTTTTATGTTGTGTTTTTATCTTAAGTAATTCCTATAAATCACCCTTACCAACAGAGGAAACTTAGGGGGAAACTTAGGGAACCAAAAACACAGCTCCATAACCTCAACAAAGGCCATTATGGCATTATTATTATTATATTTTATTTTATTTTTTTCATCACGGAGAATGAAATTGTTCCAAAAAGAGTTTTGGGAGAGAACAACACGATAGACATACTGGGTCTCATTCATGAAAAGTGAGTAAATCTGTGTGTAGATTTGCACATAAAAGCCTACTCTACTAAAAACCTACTCCGGATTCAGGAACACCGCGGGAAACTCAGATTTGATCGTAAACACGTGTGTATGATCATGAATGCCAATCCATCGTAAAGTTACAGCGCGCTCCCGGTAATCAGCAATTAGCATAAATCCCCGCCCATGAATAGCCAATGACCACCATATAAGGAGGTGTAGGTGCATCCAGTCGACCTGTCAGTCATGGCGCAAAGAAAGAAAGAGAGAGAAAGAAAAAAGAATTTTTCCGAAGCGGAGATCTAAATAATTTTGGGTGAAGTGGACTTAAGAAAAAACATTTGATTTTCTTCAGTTAGTAGTGGTGTGACAGGGACAGACAAAGCGAAGGCCTGGAGGGAGGTAACAGATGCTGTTAATGTTGTCTCCGTGGTACAAAGAACCATGTCAGAGGTGAAGCGTAAATGGTTTGATATGAAACTGGAGGCAAAGAAACGCATAATAGGCCGTAAGGTGAATCAGAAAAAGTCTCACAGAAACTGATTTCTGCTCCGACATCTAAGAGTGGGCTACAATGAGTACCGGGGCATCAAATCACAGCATCCACGGTGAGAGGACACGGAATTGTGTGCGCTTTTACGCACGCGGGTGTAGGTGATCACGGATATTTGATGTGGGGAAGATGTAGCCAGATGTATTACCTGTTTAACATACATGTCTGTCTGTCCGTCCGTCCGTCCGTAGCACGAGTCATGTGCGCCACTTCACCACCGACCCAGCGAATAACGCTCAGGCGGAACAGATCATTACACTCAGACGGAACAAGTGCGAATTACGACCCCGATCACAGGACTCGTGCGGGGTTATGAGCTACGAACTCCCGCTGATTAGCTGAACATGTATCGATCTTTTTGTGTAGTCCCCAGATGTCGGAACGAGATGAAACGATAACTGCGTTCACCTTATGGCCTATAAGCACACACAAAAAATACAGCGGTCACCAAACAAACAGAAGATTCATTTGTGGGGTTTTGAATGAAGTGGGAACGACGGAAGGCCGAAGAGGCTGTGATCCGGCTGTCCTTACGGATATTTTTATTATCATCATTCAACATGTAGAAAGAACGTGTAATCTATTGACTCGATTTACATAGATAATTCACAATCATAAACCTAATCTGGATCTTAAACCTGCTAATTGCCAACTAATTTAACTAAATGTGTTATATTTTTAATATTTTGTAATGTTTAGATTACGTGTTTCAAAGGCATCTGTGTATTGTGTACATAACAGAGCGCAATACGAATTAAAATTGTAATTTCCAATAGTGACAAGCAATATTTATGTGCTTTACTACATTTACACAAGCACTACGAGTGGTCAGGAGCAGGAGTAGATTTTGTTAGTAGCTACGAAAAGATCGGAGCTACTAAAATATTGATGAATGTGGACACGCACGTAAATTTCCGTCTGCGAACACTTTACACAATCGGCAGTCTGTATTTTGTCGGCCAACTAACTCTCATAGGATTTAGAGCACCAAACACAGGCGGCTGCACTTTCCCTGCTGTCCCCCGATACTAATTGCACTTTGCTAAGTTACCACAGGCTCCTTCCAGTCTGTTATTGGTAATGCTATTGGAGAACATAAATCCAGGGTATGCAGGGCATACAGTCTCCAATGCTCTCAATGTCTTATGAACAGTGTCATGAAGTTTCCCGTCCCAACACTTAGGTCCAATCCCAGGCATCCATGGTGGTATGAAGAGGGTCCAAGTGAAAAAGAAAGCCCAACCAACAATTTTAAGTTGTAGGTTGGGCAAAAGAATGAAAATGTCTTCCCAACAGGAGGTACCCTACTGCTAGAGCTCCAGTGCCACCACTCACGAGTCAAATAATGTTAACTGAATGAAAGTTAGTCCTACTTTCTGCTGTGTTGTGTGTGTCTTAGCTGTAATGCAAGCTAGCCAGTTAGCCGAAGCTGTCGCCAGCGACAGGAAATGACATGCATTTTTCAAATTACCGTAACTCCTTGATCATTCACGCTATCGACGTAATTCCAACGGATTCTGAAAGCCAGTGATATACGGTACATTACGGTAGTGGCAGGAGTGCCTGTGGGGGAGAGGGCAGAAGTCAGCCGAGTAGGAGAATGTCAGCAGATCAAAGCGAGTACAGCTTGTGAGTGTCGTAGCGATGTTTTAGCGGTGTTTTATCAGTTCTTTGTAAATAACATCTTATGTTTTGGAGTAGTTCTGGAGCAGTTTTTGCTGTGTTTTCTCCATGTTTTTTGCCGTTTTTTCTCTATAGTTCGTCTTTGTTTGNGATTTTCTCATGCGGGGGATTTCCTCAGACTTGCTTCACAGGCTGAAATCTCAACCCCCCCCAAATGTTCAACTCAAAGTTACGCCGTTGCGTTCACGCATACGTAAGCTGCGAGCCATCTACATTTCCAACCAGCATCTACAGTGGAGTCTCCGGTTGAGTTCATCCTACCGATCGCAATTGCATTATTCATCATGCTTCGTTTGATGAACGACAGACGACAGGGGACTTCTGCTAGCTAGCTAGCTAGCTAACTAGCTAACCAGCTAACATTACGAGGCAGCATAGTAATACTAGCTGGCGTGTTATCGTAATGTGAAGCATAGTAATACTAGCTGGCGTGTTATCGTAATGTGAAAAATCCACCAGTTTTGCAGAACAGGACAGATGACAGACGCCCGATAGTGCGAGTTAGCTAGCTAGCTAACAAGCAACCTGACGACGGTAATGTTAGCTATGTATGAACTTTTTCCCGTCTCTTGCTTGGTGGTAGCCATGGCGACGTCTACCCCTCGCTGACAAATCAGCATCTGAAATCCCTCGCTCCGAAGGGCTAGTTTCATACCCACTACCCCTCGTTACGCCCCCTACCCCTACACGCAAAAAGGAATTGGGACACCCCTACCCCTCGCAGGAACGCGTAAATGTAGGGGTAGGGCCAAGGGGTAGGGCTAAGGGAGGGTATTGGGACTGGCCCTTATTCTCCAAAACTGTGTGGAGTCATAGACGGTACATAGTACTCATGTTTTACCTAATTGGGAAAAAAATGTAAAAAATAAATCAACAACCAATCAATGTGTACCTTCAGGCCCCCTGCTCGACACCATCATCATGATTATCTTGTGAACAGAGAGCACCACCATTAAGTTTCTTCTCCACATTTTCATCAAGTAATGTGAACTTTTCTTCCTCAGTCCAATTTGGCTTACTTTTCCTTGGATTTTTGGATATCATGACCCCCTTGTGATGTTAAAAGATTCTGTTAAACACTACAAATAAATGTTGGGTTGCTGTTCTGTTACCTTTGCAACTGTGGAATATTCATAACATATTTAAGCGGTACTGTAGAAACAGCTTAGGGTTTTTTTTTTCTTACCTAAGCAATCAATTTAAGAAACAATTTCTATAAATACAAAAAAATAATACCTTATGAAAAAGGCTTACCAGAAAAACTTAAGATGCCTCGGCCACTAATCTGCAATCAGACTTTCAACCTGAGGTTGCGGATGAAATTTTAGAGCAGAAATCAAGTAGTCCACAATCTGTGGCTGTTACGGCGCTCTCTCCAGCAATGTAATCACAGCGTGAATGAAGGAAATGATCCTAATTTGTGTGCCTCGGACCTATTTTCTTTTTGCCATGGTTTGAAAAAGATATCAAGTATTTTTTTTTTGTATCAGTATTGTTTCAGAGTTTTATCTATTTAGAATCCTAGTATGTTCCAAACACAAAATATATATTTCAATAATGAATTTTTACTTAAATCATATACCCATAAATCATCAGACAAAAAATTGATTTAGATATTTTATTATGTAGGGTTTTTTCTGTCTATTCCAATGGACAGAGAATCCTAATTCAGAAACCACCTAACAGTAAAAATGACAATAAGTAGTCTTAACAGACCTCCTTTTTTTCAACAAAAACCATGAGTTTATCTATTTAAAAAAAGCGATGTTTTAATAGACATTGCATATATATTTTGTATTGTATTTTTCAACACTACTCAAAATGTCCTCAAGTTCTTAAGTAAATCCAGAAAACAATGTATTGAAAACCTCCTGAGATTAATATTCTGTGAACATAATTAAAAGGACAAATTATAAGCTTGTGGTACCATTAGTACAATCAGAGCAGTATTTTCTCATTTAAACAGTATTTCCCTATTCATTTTTGAGTGACACTCTGATCCATCGTCTATTGCAATGGATGAACTGCTTTGTTTTTTTGTTTCATATAATTTTTTGACACGTATAAGTACAAAAAACATGTCATGTTTACTTTAAAAAACATTTAAACATATAATGCACAATATGATTTATTGACTGAAATGTGCCTTCTGCTTCCTCTTTGTCTCAGGGTTCAGCTATGCTTGGTAAAAAAAGAGGGTGTGGCTCTACTGCAGTCCACTGTAGATAATGTGGAACACGGTGATTGGTCTATAGACATCACATCATAAAAGTCTGTGCATTTGGTTAGAGTCAGATAACAGTAATCGAAGATCTAGACATCCTAGAAATGTTATGTCCATTGGAATGGATGAGGGATCTGAACAGGTTAATATTTCCTTTGTTTGGAACTTTTGAGCACATACAATATACATATATGTAGTTTGTTTGTTTCATTTCCATTTTACGAATGTGAAAGAAATAGTACAAAACAATCAATGTAAAAAGGGTAGGTGCCATAAGCGAATACTTATATCTGTACATTTTTGTTCAGCATAAACGTGCTTTGGTTTGCACTGTTTTAAAAGTAATGACTTATTGTTGTTTATGTTTTATTTTTGGTATGTTTATTGAGTTGTGGAAGTTGAAATATGACAGAAATAAACTATACTAAAAATCTGTTATCCTAACAGCCCTAATGCCTTGACTATATTCAACTGTTTGTTTTAATATCTCCACACAGTAAGACAATACAGAGTATGATAACTACATTTCAAACATAATTTTACAGTAACATTAATTATGGATAATGGACCAAACAGTTAGTGCTCAACTAAAACCACCAGAGGAAGTCGTGTCCTCAGAATTAAACACTCAGTGGCTCTTTCTTCTTTCATTTTTGAACATTTAATAAGCAAAGGCCCAGATAACAGTAGATGAAATAGTTGTGTAACCACAGAACATGTTGGATTTTGAGTACTGGGCTGCTTTTTTTATTTCTCATATTTAAATAGTCACTTTATTGCTCCAATTATTGTATTGTTATTCCCTTTTTAACTTAAGTGTAGAACCAAATGCCAAAAGCAATAAGTTAATTCCCTGTGTCTGCGGACAGACCTAGACAAGAGAAACAATTCCAAAAGAACTAGTAAATTACAACTCTTATAGTAAACAATTATCTCCTCTGTCCGGTACAGTTATCAGTTAGCAATAATAGCACATAACACAGAGACTAATTACCACCCGATGCAAGGCAGAGACTGCTTTGGTTCAGCAGGGTGTTAGTGTTTTAATGAATAGGTAGGAGCAGACATGCTACACATGCTAGCAATTAAAATGTAAGTGATGTTTACTCTCATTTTGTGGCAGCATGCTCTTTTAATGCAAAGCTTTTGTATATTTACTGAAAATGAGCATAAACACTACTTAACGGCTCCGATGAGTAGAAACAACACCCTAGCACCAGCTGAAAGTAGTTGCCCCCCAGCTCTGAATGTAATTCTCCGTCACCATTGTATAATCACCAGTTATTGTCAGTCTGCTTTAAAAAGATTGATGATCCATCTGAAAGTGTCACTGCATCAGTGCAGACCTCAGGTTTGTCCATAAGGACTGAACTTGATGGTTTGGCACATCTTAGACATTACATGATCTGCAGTACATCGTTCAAGTCCCCTGTCCTTCAATATGTGCTGCTAGACACCTTCAGGGGAAGAATAGTAGTGTGTTTGGGGCGTTGGGGTGGCCTGGTGGGGAGAGGGAAGGTCTCATTATTGAAAGGTCAACAGTTCAGTCCCAACATCAGCTTGTGTGAGTGCACCGGCAGCCGTGTGGCCCTCATAAACACCGCATCTCCACTCCCTCAGTATTTCTATAGTCAGCGCTAAAAATGTCAAATATGATCCTATAGGTATTCCCATAGATTCACTGCTGACTTTGCATGTTAGGTTGTTGTAAGAGCAATACAGTATCAATACCAGTTTTATACTTAGGTTGCAAAAATGGTTCCAGCTGCATGTTAACACGTGAAAATAAACCTCACGGAAAGGTTGATTAAAAGAATTATGTAATTTGAAGGAAAGTATTATTAAAGGAAAGCAAATTGAGTGAAGTATGGGAGTATTTGGGTGAATTTCCTGTTCTGTGTGTACATAAACGGCACCTAATTAGGACGAGGCCTGTAATTGGCTTATAATACAAAATGCTTCCATAGAGCATAATAGCTGTAAATTTGGAAAAGTGGCTGTGTGGTACAGGAACAAATTAGCAGAATTAACAGAGGGGATTAGGCCTTTGATTAACTGAAAATGAACAAAAATAGGGTTCAAGAGGTGAGAACGGAGGAATATGGAGGGTGCTGGCTCCACAGAATAAAAGTCTGGTTATTTCCACTAAGTCTCATTGCTAGATTATTTTCTGGGAAGAGAGCCAAAAGTTGGTGTTACATACTCAGCCGGTGGCGGTCCCTTTTTTGTCCTTCAAGACAGTTGCAGTAGCAGAGAGGGAGAATTCAACTGAAACACAGCAAGACGGCGAGAACACAGGGGTTCTTTCACAAGCAGACACAGTAGCAACACCTCTGCTCTTGAACAATTTACAGGTGGCGTTTTGTTCATCAAGGACTTTTTCTTTTTTTTTTTTTTTACACACTAAAGAGAAGGCAGGCAGAACCAAACACCAGCTGAGATCAAGTAAATGTCTGGATCAGATAAAGGACATAAAAAGTCCATCATAGTATGTAAGTTAGGATGAATCTAACTTCTTTTTTTTTTTTTTTTTTTAAATAGAAAACACATAAATATTATTGTTCTCGTGATGTACAGTGGTGCCCCCAAGGTGGAGGCAAGGGGGACCATGTCCACCCTGATGCAATTGCTGGCCTCCCAATTGCCAGCAATGGGCCAATGGGGGGCAATGGGGAGAAAATAATTGGAGGCTGACATTACTGCCTTTAAGGGGCTGTGGTGTGCTCATTTTTTTAAGCTAGGTGACAGTACTACTGCCTTGTGAAACTAGACTACCGTAGGGCCAGGACACATGTGAGGTTGGTTTGCGTCTGAGGTTGCTAAGCGACCATAACCAGCACCGTATGATAGCCTACTTACCAGATATCCGAAGGTGTGGAGCTGATCTTCTTTCAGGATCTTTTTTAAGTGTGTGTCAATCTTAAGATATTGTTCGTGGGACAGATGTAAAGCTCTGGGTAGCCCTGAACTAAAATAATTAACTTCTTCTTCATATTCATCGTACACTGGTATTAACGGAAGACAGGGAAGATATCTACTGGCTGTGATTGATTGTTCCGCAACAAAAGACATGCAGTTTTATTGCCTCCTTCCAAAATTGAACTTTCTTTATCTCAGGGCTTAACCATTGTGCCTTTAAAAACAGGTGCTTAGGAATGTTTGTGTGCCACAGCAGCATCACTCTTGCTTTTGAACACGTCTACTGAGTGTTTACATTGAAAGCAATGGATTTGAGGGCACAAAAAACATGGCATCCGTTAATACCAACCATGTCTGTATAGCTATTCGGAAAGGGTGCTAATAATTCTCTGAAGTAAGGCTAAATTTTGATTTGATTTGATTGACAATTTGGGGAAAAACTGCCATGGCCTCTTTTTTTTAAAGGAACTCTTGAAACAGGTTCTTGGGGTACCAACGAGTCTCTCCTGAACTTGAGAAGGCTTGTTCCAAGTAAATGTTTTGTTCCTTACAATCAATATACTCCTTCAAATTAAAGCTGTATATTTGTCTTTTTAGGAAGAAAAAAAAAACAGCCTATTTAAAGAGCAATGAACAGGATTGTTGTGGAACTCAAGTTGTTAACTGCACCAGCATTATTCCATGCACATCACATAATTAGTAATATTAAGTGTAACATATGGAACCCCTTCTGGTGTCTGGTGGTCCAGAATAAAAGAGGTTTGCATAACTTCCAAGTACTGTAAGATTATATATAGGCTACATATTTATTTATTTTTTTTTAATTGATATCACTGGACCCTGCTGGCAGTTAATGACCAGTTGTGAAGCTCAGTGTGAGATATTGATCAGGGCTTTCTCGGCATTGCAGTAGTCTGAGCACTGAATTGACCACTGAGAGGCCCCTATTGGTTTAGTTTGAGTCTGGAAATGAGCTTTAAAATGTCACCCATGTCCTCATCTTAAGCAATAGTGATCTCACTTAAAGGACCAACTGAAAATTCTCCCACTGTGAATTCCAGTCCAAAAACTTACCAAACTGGTCTGTGGCATATTCGCATCCCCGTTAACGAAGCGCAGCCTCCGCTTTGGAATTTATCCATCTTGTCGAAACAGGATATATTATTGATACGCAGCCAGCAGAGTTGGAATAAGAGCAGGGCGGTTGTGGGGGTTGAGTGTTGCGTGGTATATAGTCTAAATATTTTAAAGAGAGGTACTTGTTTCTCAACGTTCATTGCCTAAATATTTTACGTTCGGGGCCCGTGCGGGTTGATGCAGTCAAGATTTCAAGAGTTTCCCTTTTACTGCTGCAGTCAGAAGAGAAGGGTGAGCTCATTGATAGAGCTGAGGCGAGCCGAGGCGCTGCTGGTTTCAATCAGGGAGAGGCAGTGTGTGGGTGACCCATGAATGCGGAGGACGAGCACGCGCTTACACTTAAAGTCGTCATGCACTGTATCAACCTCTTCTGGGCTGCTTTCCAGCTCTTGGTTTCCCTCTTTTCAGTAGTTGTGGTTTTCTGAATCTACCATCCGAGTTCAAACTTCTTCAGCTGTCTGGCTCCAGGGAGAATATCGTGTAATAATTCAATACACACACACATAGAAAGATCGACTGCACATTACATACATCAAATACAGTCTTTGCGCTTTGTACTGTACATACATCTGTGGTTTTATTATGTGGTACTAATGCTCAAATAACCGTCCTGCAATTTATATGCACAAATGCACACTGTAGTCATATTTATTTCTGCACACATGCAATATGTGCACATTTGGCATTGGACGCATGCACAGGCTCACTCTTCACTGGACTCACTGGGTCAGATGTTAGTTGTGTTACCTGCAGTTGAAGCTTGGCGAGGGAGCGGTCTGTGATTACCTCTGTGCTTCTGCTACTGCTCAGCCGCTTTTCTCTTTTTTTTTTCCAGTTCATTCCCACACAGGTACAGATTCACAGACACAAATACACACTCGCGAACGCACACAGACACTCACACAAGTACTTACATAAGCAGCCACAGTGCATGTGCGCAGACACACACAGTCTTGAACTCTATAGAGACAAACTTGCACGGACACATACAAACACACAAATATCCAATTTGTGTCGAGGGCTTAGTCACATTTCTCTCAGTGTTGCAACTGCGAGCTATTCCCTTCTGGCCTGACACATCCAAAAAACCTCAATAAACCGCCCATCTCGCTCCGTGTTTGTGTGTTTATTTGTGTGTGTGCATGTGTGCAATAGCCAGCCTGCCAGAGCAGTCTTTAATCCTGCAGACCAGTGTGTTGTCTTTCAATTAGCCAGCAGGGCTTGTTCAGGGCCAGCCGGGGTCAGACTGCTATCACACTATGCAGCTAATCCACTACACACTGATCAATGCAGAGAGGGAGAGAGGGAGGGGTGGGAGGTCAGGAGGGGGGAGAGCAAGAGGAATGTAAGGTTCTATGTTTAAGGGAGATGGAGAGGGAAGGTTGCATGCATTAAGACCTATAGGCAGGTAGGAGAAGGAGACAGGAAGCAGGACATGAAGGCGAGATCAACGGGAGAGAGTTAAGAGGGCAGGAGAGAATCGAAAGCAGTCTGGTTTCAGACCTTTGAGTCTCTGCCCACATCTCCAATTTGTCCAGTGATTTATAAAGGTCTGGTGTTGTGCTCGTTGAAAGCGGTTTCTATTAGTTGGAAGAACAGTGATCCAATCTGTGTATATATTAATGCTGAGTCCCTCTTTTACTCTAGCATGACTATGTTGTTCACATTCACCAGTGAAAGTCCAGTGTTTGTCTAACAGGAACACAAGAGTGTAAAGTGTTTGCTTGTTTGTTGTAATTACTACTAATTTCCATTGTCTCTTACCATTTTATCATGTTTCCAATAAACCCTCTTTCTTCCTGCAGCACATAGAATATTACAGTGTAACTGCCTTTCGCCCTAAAAAAAATATTTCTGTGCCATAGGGCAATTCTCAATTGTGCAAATACATTTTCATTTTAAAATTGTTTAACTAATGTTACATTCATGCAGCATTCGCAAGGCATTTTGAAATTCTTAAACAGAGACCTTTGAAAATACTGCAGACCCTGTTTTAGTTTGAAAGCTCCAAAGCTGTGTTTTAGGCTGATAGGCTGCTAGCGAGGTAGCTCATGTAACGCTCTGTTAACAAAGGGTTGACTACACAGTTAACAGCTTGCTTACAACAGTACAGTGATTAAAGCACAACACTCACCAGCCAAAATTAGTGTCCGCCGGCCGATCTGCTCCCACAAATGTTTTTTTTTTTTTTTTTTTTTTTGTCTGTGTCGTGACAGTAGCCTGGCTAAAGGAGCAGCACGACATCACCAGTGCCTTTCAGAATCAGAATCAGCTTTAAGTATGTGTACATACAAGGTATTTGACTTGGGTGTACCAGTATTGACATAAGTACTCAAAAATTAGACAAGAAAGTGAAATATACAAAAAATATACAAATATACAAAATATACAAGTCTACGAGGTAAAAATAGCGCAAAAATGCAAGTGTCGTTTGTCCTGCCACTCTGTGACTGTTAGGAGTTCATCAGAGCAACAGCCTGGGGGAAGAAACTGTCTTTGTGACGGGTAGTTTTGACCGTGATCTCTGCATGTCTTCTTCTCTGCACATCACCAGTGCCCTTCTGGAAAGCACCGAGATTTTCAACTCCAAGCACTCACAGAAAAAAAGGCAGAGCGCTCTGAACAAAGATACTAGCTGAGGCGCCTTCTCTCTAGGCAGTGGCATTCTGATGCATAAGGTCACTCCACACAGAGAACAATTGAAAGAAGAAACCGGCGCTGAGAAAAAAAATGCTATGTGAACAGACACTAAGTAACAGGGCATGCTTAAACAGACCAAGTATTGAAATGGATCTAATACTGACAGGTAAATTATTCTAATCTGCTTGGGACGGAGAAACAGAGCTGGTCAAAGTACCTAACTTGATGATATGAGGTAATAGGTACAAGATACTAGTTGGATTTCCATCCACCTATTTTTATTCACATTTTCAACAATTGCGAAAAAAAAAACTTGAATGGAAACGCCAGAAATAAAAAAAATGAAAAGGCAGAAATATTGCAAAAAGTTTTTTACACTTGGAGCGGGTGGAAAAGTCAGTGTATCGATATTAGGAAAAAGCAACTTTTGGCAATGGAAACAGATTTAGCGAATAAACGATGATGTAGGCTACCGGATCCTACTTCTACTTCACTTCCGCTCCAGTCGGTCAGTGAGTGTAGTCTTTCTCGTTTCTTTTTCAGGACACTTACGCTGACAACGCTGATATGAGTGTGATGAGAGCTCTCGCAATAGCCAAGAAGTTCCCAAGGAATCTCTCCATCTCGTCGTAGTCATGGATGTGCCGGTAGTTGTGGACATGAGACACTCTCAATGACGTCATCTCATGGCGCCCTCTTCTTCTACGGGTGTTCTTTTGTATTTGTATTTTTATTTTTCACGAGAAGCGCCACCTACTGCTCGACCTGTTGACTCCCAATACTCACAAAACAATAATGAATGGAAACGTGCATAAATTCGCATTTTCTTTCGTGCATTTTCACAAAATTTCGCTTAATATTTGCAATACATTTGGATGGAAACCCAGTTACTGTTGTACATAGTGGTGATAATTGAAACAAATACCTTAGAATTTAAGCCGAAGCCAGTGATTGTGTCTTCTTACATTAGAGGTGGCCATTTAAGTGCATCATACTTTGTACAATGATGAGTGAGAAAAGGGCATCCAAGGACAAATCTGTAGTGTCTATCATACACTGTGTTAATTAGAACAAGGTCTGATTTCAGTGTGTTCTGATAGACAACGTCACAGCAGTGAAGATTAGGAAGTGAAAGTGTCGATGTAAGTATATTGCACAGTTTCTTTGAAAAATAGAATTCTTGCAGTTTTCTAATTGCAAATATCCGACACGTGCCTGATTCTGATTCCCCAACACATTTATGCTGGTTAGGGCAGCACTGGCCGGTGCACATGAATTTGTGTTCACTGGTAATTTTGCTTGCACGCTAAATTTGTGTGCAAATTCAGAACATTTCTATGCACATATCAGTGAATAAGGGCCCAGGGTCACTACTGTTACAGTTACTCTTGTAAATTTTATTTCCTTGCTACAGTATTTATTCATTTTCATATTAGATTTGGTCTAACTCATACTAGTGTGCACCACAAAGGCCCCCCAGATGATACACTCGATCCTTCATGCCAGCACAGCACATAAACTGGAGAAAATATACTGCTAGCTTTTCACACAGCAATGCAAATACTGACAGACTTTTTGATGGCCGCCCTGGTGTCATTGTGCAAACACATCAACAACTCTCATAACAACACATGATACAAGCGTGAAGTGCTTCCGAGGTGGGGTGGGGGGCAATGTTGCCGTCGTGATGTTTGCTTTTCATTTTCATGCTCCTGATCATATTCATGAACAGGGCATGAGGAGAGGCGAGGGGAGAGAGAGGTGGATAAAGGAGCAAAAAGAGCAGTGGCTTTAGAGGGCGGCCTTAATCCTCCACACTGGGTTTGCTATTTTCCTCCCTCACTGGCACCCCCATCGTCTCCCTGTCTGTCTTTTTTTTACTGTTTTGAAAGGATGGAAGTGATCCATCTGAAATGAGCAAAGGCACGCAAGCACATATTCATTTCCCTCTCTCTTTCCCCTTCTTTCTCTCTACTCTCTTGGGCCCCTTTAACCCCACACTCCCCTTCTCCCCCACCCCCCGTGCCTTTCGCTCTCCTCTCTTCCATGGTCCAGATTTGCTTAGATATGAGTCACCCGACCACAAACCGCCCCATTTAAGAGGGGGGGAGGGAGCAGCGGAGCAGAGGGGAGGTGGGGGGAGATGGAGGAGTGGAGGGTGACTTAGAGAGGGAGATGGATTGAGTGAGAGTGGGCGAGAGGGATGGAGACCGAGTGGGGAGAGGGAGGCTGATGGCTGTTTTTCACTCAGCTGGTTTTGTTGATCAGTATCAACAGCCAAGGTCTGGATCCAATCAGCTCCCTGCATCCAGCCAAGCAGAATAAGACTAAAAATATATTTGACAGTGCACAACACTGGCTCGCACACATACAGACACACACACATTCAAATAGCACACACACATAGATATCCAAACAGCACACACACACAGCAGCAATGCAAATTCAGTGAATAATGCAGCACAGGCGGGGTGTAGAAGCAAGAGCACTTACCAGAGTTTTGGATTATGATACATGAGTGTGCCTGTGCTCATACGAATGTGTGTGTGTGTAAGTGTGTGTGTGTGTGTGCATGTGCCGATGCATATTAGCTAGAATCTGCACTGAATTAATGAAGCCACAGACATGTAGGTGTGAGACATCACACTAATTACGCCAGAAGTGATGTAGCCTCGCCATCAATAATGTTCATTAAACTACTGAACCCTCTCAAGTTGACGGCTCTGCGTACAAGTGTGTGTGGGTTGGTGTTTGTGTGTCAGAGAAAGCGACTCACACAAGCAGTGAGTAAGCACCACAGTGGGATGATGGATGGCCACAGATTTGCATTAAACGCTTCTTTATGTGGACACGGCTGGCTGACAAAGGCTATTTTTTATCATCTCTGCTGGTTCAAAGTTTCGAGCGAGCACTGAGGATAAAAAATACAAACCATCAACTCAGTCATAACTTGGCATCATTCAAATAATTTACAGCTCAAGTGTCAAGGCTGTTTAAGTCAACAGTGTAATTTGATTCTTTCCAAAATCAGTCTGGGATGAATTCACACCACGAATTGGTGGAACATTAACACAGTGTGTGTCAGTGCAGTTGGTTTGGCTACGTAGGTGAAGACAGTGCCATTAAAACTCCAACCAAAACCCTTAAAAATAAAAGTCTGAGTCCAAAAGCCATGTGATGCAGTTTGTTAACTCTTCTCACTCTCCAATAGAAATGGTCTGCTAGTGCCTAGGTTGATATTTTTGCTTATTGTGAAGTCATTTCTTGAAGTATCTTCAAATGCTTTTTGTGCCTATAATCTGCACAGCCTAAGCGAAAAGACTATGTAGGTCAATACACCGTAATAATCAGTTAAAGTATTGCAATTATGTTGTTAAAAAAATACAAAAAACAGATTTTACATAATAAAAACACAAAATATGTTGATCCAAAAGATTTCTAAATGTAACACTCCATAAGTTGTTTAAACTTTGTACTTTATTTAGTTTTTTATACTTTATTTTAATCGGGCAAAATTAAACAAACATCAATTCAATTATTATAACATTTTTGCTTTTCAATTCTACTGAATGAGAATCCAAAACTTGTAGTCTGTAAAGATCTCCTACTCCTTCCAGTCCCTCTCATCCCCATTACATGCGAGCTTCAACTCTACTTTCACCCACACCTATATTCAAAGGCACAACCCTACTCATACCCATCTTCATCCATTGCCCTCCGCCCCCTCATCAAATCATTGCTGCTTTCCATGGAACAGAACCATCTAGAAACAATGTGCTCGTAAAACCATTGGTTGCCCAATAAAAATGGAAAGGACCAAACAAACAAACAAATACAAAACAACAGCAACAAAACAAACAAGCACAGTTCCTAACAAATGAGAAACATACACACCAGAAACAATATAAAAACCATACCTTAACCTTGGAGGTCACAATTCCCCATCACGTCTCCAAAAAGTAACTTAAAATATCGGTTGTTGAAACCTGAACGTTTTCTAAAGCCTGCAAAGCTTCATGCCTCCCCCATCACTTTTTGCCATGGAGACCATTGGTCTGTAAATTGTTCATTTTGCAGTCTTAGCACAAAGGCTATTTTTTCCATTGTGTAAGTTCCCTTAACTACTGACTGCCATGTGCCACAGGCTGGAGGGTCTTCTTTAAGTCAGGTCAGTGTTATAGCCTTCCTGACTGCTGCAAGAAAGTAGCTACTTGCTGTAGCAAGTATCTCTTTTACTTGCTCATCACTGTATTATTTAGTTTTTGAGAGTTTTTATGAGCAGAGTGAAAAAGGCAATGTAATAGATTCATCACATATTCCTCTGGGGCCAACACATGTTTATGTGAGTTAGCACCACACTTAACATAGCACAATAACACCATTATGACAACGTGATGACAAAGAAGCTTTGGTTTTTCTGCCGCAAAAAGAATGAATGCTCTTGTTATTATGGTTGTTATTTTAGATCTGTTTAAACGGAATCATGCAAACAACGATCTCCGACAGCCATCTGTGGGATGTCTGTTTTTAAAGGGTTAAGAGAACATAGTGTGTTCCAACTGCAGGACTGCACCCAGAACTTCTACACTTCTGTGTCTACACTGATGTTGATACCTGACACAGAGCAGTTTCTCATCTCTGGAAAGCTGAGCATTAACAAATTGAACCCTTGGGAAACTGCAGCCTGGGCCTATAGTCAGCTGTTTCTTCATGTGTCCTTGCAGAGAAGGGGAATTATGGCAAGGAACACAAACGTTACTGGAACTGCAATCTTTTCCAGTAATTCTCCAACCTGGCAGCTTGTCAACTCCCCAACACTGTCCAGTAAACAAGCTAGTTGAGAGTCCTGCAACTGTGGTTCATTTGTCACAAGGCACTGAGAAAATAAACTTGGCTTGTACTAAAAAACAAAAAAAAAAGCGAGAAAAAATGAGGTGTGATCGTATCCTTAGGCGGAGATCTGGAATCAAACCTCTTATCTTTTATATTACGGGGTTTGTTTTTGTAATCATAGGCCACCCTGCTGGCCCAGTGGGTAGTAAGTGCTCATTTTGCAAGTAGCAATCTGGGTTTGATTAAATCAGACTTACAAAATGCGTGCACCACTTGACTGCAGTCTTCTACCTGTAATAAGATTTAAAGGCTAATTGTGGAATTGTGCCTCGCAGACAGCAACGGCCAGCATGACAGCGTTACAAGACATCCTGTGATCCGGAGACTCTCAACCTGTTTGAAGGTCACAGCACTGATCTTACACGGGACAAACATTTCCAAGGCGTACCTAATTATCCACTGCTCAGGGATGTCACACAGCCCTGTATAATCATGCAGGAGAGGGTAGAAAACTCTTAAGATCTGCTGGCTGGGAAGACATTTCCATTACACCCTGGGATATGTGCGTGGGCTAAAGGAGGGCACTGTTGACACATGAAGACTATGCATCTGTAACAGAGGAATTTAATTAAAGATAAAGGCATTTCCTGTTGATCCCCAAGTGAAAACTTCATGATAACTCAAAAGGTCTCGAAAGGTCTTTCAACACAAGTGTCTACATGGAGTTTTACTTCAAGCAAGAAAATAATAAACACAAAAAATGCCTTTTTATATAAGTGTGACCTTGTATTATCATTAAAGAACAGAAAACACAGGACCTAGTGGTTCAAGTTGTAGTTGGTAACTTTTATGAAAATAGCTGTTGGTCACATTTGCAAAAACTGTCACTATATCCACACAAAAGTACACGAGACAGCTAATCTGCTTCCTCATGGTGCTTCTAATGCCATTTGTAAGAGTTCACCACATGTCATCAAAAACAGCTATGCAGAGCCAAATCTCTAATGCAACTGTCATTATGAATAAACATGTTTGAAGGCATTTGCCCCTTAAAGCTGTAGTTAGTAACTTAAAGATATTATTACATGTGACAGAATTTTTGTGAGGAAGCACTACCCACTGGCTGAAGGAGACATTCTCATTTCACAGCAGAACAGTACACTAAAATATGTTCTGAAAACATCTGAGGTGAGAAACAGGCCATGCAGCAACAGAATCTGGATTCATATTTGATCTGAGCTTTCCAGTTTGACAGTGTGACCACAGTTGACAAGCAGTAACATGATTGACAGCTGCGTTCGAGACTCCTCAGCTCTGATTGGTTGTCTTATTTCGGTGGATGCTATTAAGCTGCCTACCTGCAAGAGTGTTCCCTTGAGAGTAAAGTGTTTATAAAGCCGGCTGCTGGCGCTACGGTGCAGGGCTGTTATTGAACATTTGAGGTGCAAGCTAGCTTGTAGCTGCGTACTGTAGCAAGACAACAGCATTCACTGGAATTACCACAGATTTCTACATATTTGGGCAATTTATCTGAAATTTGGTGGACACATTATCCCAGGCCCAGTTTTTCTTCTGGTTGTCCAAAACTCTGGGTATTCAGACACCAATATTATCATCAGCTCCTCCATCTTGTCTTCTCTGTGCACCCATGAAGCCTACTAATCGATCGGCCATGGAGGCACACCCGCCAAAAATTCAGCATAATGAACATGGCGAAATTTTGTGTGTGTGTGTGCATGTGGACGGCAACTGCTTCATACCCCCACTTCTCTGCTGCCTTCCCCTCATTAAACTGACTAGAGGTGACGAATTACCGCAGGGCAGTATGTAAGCCCCTTTAGGAGCACTGCGAGCACTACTTTTTCACAGATCATCTGTCTCATGTACTACTGTCTGGATGTAAATATGAAGGTTATTTTTCATGAAAGTTACCAACTGCAGCTTGAAGGGGCAAATGACTTCAAGTGAATACCTCAGTGTGAATTGGGGCGAGCCTGAACTGACCTTGACTCTGTCTGAGACTGAATGAAATACTTCAGATATAGTTCAGGATTCTTCACTTTGCAGCACGTTCACTCGCCCCGTAGTCATAGTTAAAAATGAGTCCTCTTAGTCCCCATTGCTGCACAGCCAAAGGTAAAACTGTTACTGCTTATACTTTGTAGACTGTAGCACACACCGCAGGCGGTTAATATCAGGCTCTGAACTCATCCGACTGGTGTAAGTGGATGTACATGTACACAAAATCAATACCCAGTCCCGTCGCTTCCATTTGCTTTGCAGTGTGTTTTTATGGCTGCATTTAACAACTGCAGTTGTACATGTATAGTTAATCTGTGCTCAGTAAAACTCCTGGCGCTGGAGTTTATTCCCTCCGAGGCCTTACATTCCTGTGGTGTTATGTCAGGGTGGGATTTGAACAGAGTGTGGTGCGTGTGTGTGTGTGTGTGTGTGTGTGTTTGAAAGAAAAAGAGATGTCGGTCAGCGCACTACTTGTGTGTTTGTACATAAATTACCTGTCAAAAGCTTGTCAAATGTGAGTTAAGGCGCTTTTGTATGCTCATACTCTCTGGTGTGCTTTGTGTGCATACATGAGCACAGACTCGCACAAATGTGTGTGTACAGGCTGTAATTTTTGTGCACTTTAGGCTGAGGGTAGTTTTTAAGGTGAATGGAGCCAGGAGTGGGGGAACTTGTCTGTGGAGTGTGTGTGTATATGTGTGTGTGTGTTTCTGTTAGTGAGTCATTTATTGAGTGTTTGTATGAGCGGCTGTGTGTGTGCAGCAGCTGGATGCTAAATGAGCACAGAGCTCGAAGAGGAAGGTCGGGAGGCACTTGGGAAACCTCCTGAAGTTCATAACCCCTGCAGGGTGCCACGGAATGGGAAAAACTTAATTAGACAGAGTGTGTGTGCATTTCTGGATCCTGTCGATGTGTGTGTTCTCATGCATGTAGATGCAACTCCCGCGGGTGCCTTTGGTAAGTTTGAATGTGTGTTTTCTGTAGGAAAGAAAAAAAAAAAAAGCAACGCAGATGAGCTTTCAAGGTGAAAAGGGGTAATGAGCTTGAAAGAGATGAATCCTCTCATTTATCTCCACTTCCATCCATCCATCTATCCATCATCTATCCATCCATTCCTTTACCCACTCCCACCACATCCACCCTCATCCCCTCCCTTCCTTTCTCTCTCTCTCTCTGTCTCTTTCCCGTCTGTCTGTGCTCTTTAGTTTTCATCCCATCTGCTTGCTCTGTGTCAGAAAGCATCCATTTAAAATCCTGAGAGTCCCAGAGGAGAAAGCACAGCGAGGCTAAATGGGCCAAGAAAAATGCCAAAAACAAGATGCTTAAAAAAGTCATTCTGACTTTTTCCTCTCTCCCTCCCTTTCTCTGTCTCTTTTTGTGTGGTTTACAGTTTAGTTCTTTCTTTTTTCTTTTTTTTTTTTTTTGTACCACCCTCTGATTATTTCCTCGCTGATGAAAAGCGGGGAGAGAGAGCCGGAGATGAAAAGCACCAGCTAGAATCCGTGATGAAGAGACGGAATTGAAGATGATTTAGGCAGGAAATTTCCTCCCTCACTGCGGCATCAAGGGGTTGCATGAGGAAATGATTGAAATCGTCATGGAAACACCGGTGGTCGGATGCAGGAGGGGGGACTGTGTAAGATTTTGGTTGTGGGGCAAATTATATGTGTGTGAAGATCAGGGATAATCAGTGCTAATTGAATAGACTGTGGGTCTTGGTGTGTGTGTGTGTGTGTGTGTGTGTGTGTGTGGTGTACAGTCACTGTGGCCAGGTTAGAGATGTGACACAGCAGATAGACACTGATGGCTTTTAGTGTGTACTGGCTAATAGATGCTTTTGAGGTCTGTGAGTGTGTGTGTGTGTGTGTGTGTGTGTGTTAGTGAATGGAAAGAAATTTAGGGCATTAATCATTTATACGTGTGTGTGTAAACGTGTAGCTGTGTGTGTTTGCTTCAGAGTGTCTGCATGTAAAGTGAGAGTGACTGATGATGTTTGGATGTGTGTGTGTGTGTGTGTGTGTGTGTGTGTGTGTGTGTGTGTGTGCAGAGGGTGTACAGAGGAGATATAACGCGAATGCGCATACTGAATGTTTCTCATTATAGTGCAACAATTAGTGCACAAACGGCGGCATAAAAGCTAACTTAAAGCCCCATTAAATGTAGCATCATTGCTTCTTTAAGGTGATGTATTTCCCATTTAAACAGTTAAGGATCATTCCAAACTGTAAACCAATATACAGAGAGCGGAGGGTACATCTTGTGTCTAGTTTGCAAGAACAGGTTATGCTATTATATTAATGTGAAATCACTGTAACGGTTAATTAAAGTTACAGGTTCTTGTTGTTGCTCTGTAAATTCTTGCACTGGACATCAGATGTCTGCATTGCAAGAACATTGTACTGTATTGGTCTTCACAATTAGTTTTAAAATGAAAGAAGGTTTGTTTATGAATTGTACTGTTACTTAAAGTCCCCATCCAACCATGTTCAAAAGTGTTAATACTAATATTTTGTTTAACATGGTTTTCCCACGTAATTACAAAAAAAAAAAACTCTAAAAGGTGGCAAAAGTAGATCTACTCTTCCTCCCTTTCTGAGAAGTTCTGGACCTTCCCTGCATCACTGCAGCTTGCAGTAGGTTTGGCTTTCCTCTTTCTGCATTGCCGCTTGTGCTATGTTGACCGGTACAAGCGCAATGCACATCAAAATGGCTAGCGTTAACAGGAGAGAGCGGCCACACTGCGTGCGTGACCAGCACTGTTCAGGCACAGCTAAGCTGTTGCTCAGCTGCAGAACATCTGGAGAATAGGAGGCTTGAAGATTTTTTCTGTGTGACGCACACTTTTCACAACAAAAATAGACAGTGAAAATGGTCTTTTGGTGACCATATAGACATTACACCACTGTTCAGTACAGTTTCAATGTATATATCTGTACAGACACTAAAAAATAGAAATATTCCCTTTTGTGAGAACGTGTGAACCCCACACGTGTGCATGACACAGCAGTTCAATGAGGTTACCATCACACACTTGTGTGTTCCCAGCATTATGGTGCATTTCCATTGCACGTCTCAGCACTTTCTATTCATTTCCAATGGACAGCTGCAGACATATTTGAGCAGTAGATGGTTGGAGTGCTGCGGCGAGTTAGGAGGAGGAATTGCGGCGCATTTGCTGGTCTGTATTTGCATACAGTAGAATAGATTCATTTTTATGGAAATGAGTCGGTCCAGCAGCAATGTAGCCTACCTGGTTCATAAAACTCTGACCTAGCTGTTAAACTTGGCGATGCAGTTTGAAAATGAAACAAGATTCAGCAGTAGCATTGCATATTTCTCTCCTCAAAATGTTTTCAGAAGTAGATTTTGTCGGATTGTTTAGATTGAATAATAAGACGTTTAAGAGAGGGCCACTTTTTTGTTTCCTGTTTGAAGTGGAACGCAGGGATTTATGGATCGCCCAACTAGCAGCCCATTTATCTTAACAGCTGAATTTCACAATGGGGTACACCACCAGTGTGAAGCCCAATAAGTGGCCAGTTGAGTGGAGCACTGTGTCCCCCGTATCCTCACCGAAGCTGGAGGAAATGTAGCGTTAGGGGAAACATAGCAGAGATACAGCCATACATATTTGAGCCTTAGTCAGACCCAGAGTCGGATAAGAAGTCTGCTCTGTGCCAAAATCAGCGACAGTGGCTGAGACAGCTTAAGTGTTTAAAACATACAATACTATCTGCTACTGAGGGGTTTGTGGTAGATAGGAAACTCTGGGGTCCAGCTTACATGCAAAAACTGCACACTATGCCATGTTGGGAACAGCTAGCCTGACAATTACTTTAAAGGCCCGGTCACACCAGAATCAAGGGAACAGCAAACATGATATATGTTTTTGCTAAAAGCTTGGGGACATAATGACTCTCCTTGCAGGGCTCACTTCCAAACTGTAGCTGGGACATGCTAGCACAGGTTAGTTAAAGCAGCTCCCTGAGCCGGGGAACTGTAATTGTTGTGTGTGTGTAGAACTATGTTTTGATTTTTTGTTGTGTGAGCATGCAAGGTGTGTACAAGTATGTACATGTATATAGGTGTGGGTGTATCCAACATAATGTGCAGGTGAATGGGAGGAGGAGAAAAACAATCAGTACTGTATTTTTTTTAGTAATGCCAGACCTGTAGCAGTACAGTACTTTGTGTCATTACTGCGCCATTACATTAAAGGAAAATGTACATGTAGCCCTGTTCACCTGTTTGAGGTTCAAAGTACCCACTGACTTGGGTTTGTATAACAACTTTAATGGCCTAGATGTGCTTTGCCATAGTGTGATATAGAGAAACACTACATGTTCCTGGAACATGGCACAGTCGGTGTGCTTTGTCATTAATGAATGAATCCTAATCTAACTCAGTCAGATGCTGCCTAAGTAGCACCCTGTGCTAGATGCTACAGAAGTACCTTCCCAGTGCACTGTCATCAACTGGAAAATTGTAAACCATTATCGCCTTTATTGCTGCATGTCCTTCAGTCAGACCTCATGCGTTTCTTTCATCATGCTTTATTTGCTCCCGTCTGCACAGGAAAAAAGCACAAGGTTGTTTCTTAAAATCAATCCTTAAAAATGCACCCTGTCAAAGTCAGCAGTAAAATCTTTAGCTCCAGCTTGCTGTGTCAGTTTACCCTCAAATCCCCTTCTTACTGTACATCTGTGATTTCCAGTCTGCGTTGCCTCTGGGTCCCATTAACCCACTGTGATAACATTTAGCCTTGGCCTCACCTCATCCACCTCCGCTTTCATCTGCTAGGATTATAAGCCTTTGCCTCCCAGACACACTGCTTATACATGAGGAAGGTAAATCATGACTTCATTCTTTTTACTGTAGTTTGTTTTTGACTTTATATAAGAAAACACAACACAACACAATTTTAAGCGAATGTGGGTTATTTCTACCCAAGAAGCAGAATGGAGTTTGATTCAGATGCCCGGTTCTTCTGAAGGCAAAGATAAACCAAAGGTCAAATGTGTTTAAAGCACAGATAAGCAGCGAATGAACAACAAATGGCAACCATTTTTCATTAATTTGCATGAAGACTGAGATCCTCCATCTGTGCCCATGGCACTCGTTTGAATTTGGAAAGAGACAGCGATGACAAAACTTGCAGTATAGAGAAGCCTGCACTCATAAATAGAAAAGGTCTTTTAACACTGATGGTGGTGTAATGGTGATGGGGCACTTATTTGTTTGCCAGATGGAAATAAAAATATTTACTGTCTTTCTGAGTGAAGGTTATTCTGTCTTTTCAGTCTTCATGATCATGGCATTTATAGTCCTGGAAGGTCGGCAGGTCAGCTAAATATAGCTAGCTATCACCTTAATCTGATGGCAAGAACGGCTAGTGTGAAACTTGAACCCTAGTAAACCAACTTGGCTTGACTTATAATCAGTGGTGGCAACTTGGTCTCAACTTGTTAGTTATCGATGTTTGGTCAGTGGCCTGTTGGCGTCAGACACCAACGAATAGAGGCACCCTCACGCTGCAGTATGAGACACCGCAGACTGTGGCATTCGATGCTCCTGCAACTACTGTAGTAAAAAGAATGACAAAGTCTGCATAGGGTGGGCAGGAGGGGAGGTCGATGGGTCAAGCAAGCACCGGACTTTCACTCAGGAGCCCGCTGTTCGTGTCCCGTGTGAAATCAAAAGTCATTTTAATGAAGATGTAGTGTGCTAGTGTGTGTAGCATACTATATTATAGACATCACATGACAGAATAATAATAATAATAATAATAATAAACTTTATTTATATAGCACACTTCAAACAAGAAATGCAGCACAAAGTGCTTTACAATAGGGCAGTATAAGCACTGAGTGTGTCACATGAAAATGTGATGTCACATTACGTTAGTAACAAACTTAGTTATTCTAGGCCAAACCATGATATTTTTCTAAACCTAGCCAAATGCTTTTCTTGTGCTTTTTTTGTTTGTTTGTTTGTTTTTCACGTATGCTCAAAGTTGATTTTTAAAAAGACTATATGCATTTAATGAGCAGAAACTTTACATTTTCTGTGAAAATGGAAGTTAATTTTGGAAGACATGATGGGTGTTACAAACTTAAATTGACACGCTGAACATCACCAAGGTCCAAAACTGATGTAGGAGGGGTACATAGCGTGACATATTTTGACGTGATAGGCCACTGACCAAGAGTCTGTATTTAACAAGTTGGAAGTGAGAATGTGTTGGTGGTGGGTGGAGTACTTAACATCTACACTCAATAAAAAGTGCAATTACTTTTTCAAAGTACAAATTACTTTACAGTTTAATATGTTTTGTGCAGACCAGTGCAAAATAATAAAAAAGAGTACTTGTTGATATATTTTTTTTAATAAATTAATAATCCTAACCTCTTTTAATGATGGTAAATGAATTTAAAAGCCCAACAGACCACTAGCAGAAGATAAGTTAATCACAATATCAAAAATCAATGTGACACATGAAAAATTAACATAGTAGGTAGCTGGCTAACAACATTTTCACTCACAGTAACTTGAAGGCTAGAAGAGTTTTCAAAAGCAAAGATCTCATTGTTTTTTGGGAGGCATAGCAAGCACTTTATCATTTAGCTAACTGTTGCCTTGTCTAGATTTTGGTATTAAAAGGTGTGGCCAGAGATTGTTTCTGGGGGTTGCCTATTGCTCTGGGTTTTGCTCCTTCACCATCAGATTGTGCTCAAAACACAGGTGGTGCGTCTTTTTCTTCCAGGCAGCTGAAAACTTGGTATCTGCAGTAGAGGTGGTCCTTGTGCGCTCTCCCTCCACTCAACCCTGGCATTTAGAGCAGAATAGTTGTTTTGAAGGTATCAATAACCAATGGAGCAAAGTAAAAAGTACATTACTGGCTCCAAAATACACTTAAATAAAGAGTAGAAGTACAGTTTAAAAATAGGAACAAAAAAGTACTTTTTTACTTATGTTCATTACTTGTACAATGTATCTTCATGCAACGGTTTGTATGATATCAACTAAATTACTGCTTCATTAATGAAAGTTATGTCCTAACGTAAATTTACGGAGGTTAGGTTTAGGCAAACTAAAATTACTGTGATAAGGGTTAGGAAAAGGAACATGGTAACGATGTACCTCAAATGACTGAAATTGACTCCAAGTTTACCCAAAGTCCACACTGTTCTGAACACCTGTCTCCTGGGGAAAGTCCTGTGTTTCTTTGACCTTTCCACCACCCCAACCTGCCACCTTATGGCACCTCTTCTTTCTTTATTCTTTACTCCCATCAGTGCATTGGTTACATGATCAAAGCCTTTCCAAATACATTATTATATACAATTTACTCCCTCATGATTATGTAGGATATGTACACGTTTTGGTGCATTACTTTACTGCATTACAAACTTGTAGTGTATTACTACCCACCCAAGCTTATCATATTGCTTAATTTCATTCAGTGCATTGTATTCATACCAGTACATTTTTTATGCTTGTGTGTAACCTTACATAACATTGGCTCTTCCCACTCATGTTGAACTCAAACATTTACATTATATGTGCCTCAGGAGCAGGTCCATTTTTAAAAAGGTCTGTATAGCCATCATTTCAGGTTAAAGGTTATCCTACTCATGCAGGAGACACTTTTTAATCATTGTTCATCATCTGTGATAAACCTGCAAGTGTCCTCCTAGAAGACACTCCATCTAATAGTCCTGCTGACCTTTGTGTTAGCATCGCAATTACTTGCATTTTAAGGGAACCTGTTAAACTTTGTGTGGGAGGGGTTGCTTGAATTCCCTAGAAGCACACTGCTCTGCAGGTCAATAAGCAACTAAAATCAACATTTGAGTAATATTGTTGATATTTTCCATGAAATGCGTAATAATAGCCAAATTATTCAGGCAATTGTATGAGCCCAATGGGGGATCTAGAAGCTCGGTGTGAAATTGCTGTTCTATACACATAAAAAAAAAAACATTTACATGTCTCAGGTGCTTTTTTAAGTGGCATCCCATACAATAAAATGAATAAAGGCATATTTTATTCAGAAACCTATCTGTCGAAGTGGGTGGTCTTTGTGAAAGAGAGATGTCTCGTCCTTTTGTATTTTGTCTTCAACTTAAGTGTTTTGAAGTTTGGAGTATTTTCATGGGTAAATTTTTTTTATGTCTTGTCCTTGACCAAAAGCTTCGTTTAATGAGAATCCCCACTGTGGAGCTTTTAGAGTCACTGCCTTTGGCTTATTATACGACTGTTGAAGCAGCTCTCTGTTTTCAGTTTTGAGGACGATGCATGGAAAGAGGAAAGAGAGAGGTGGTGAACAAAAGATTATTTAGATTTTACTATTTTTATACTGCTCAGACTATCTCTGTGTTTGTCTATCTCTCTCTACCCTTGTAACTCTTTCCACCTTTCCTCACATCCCAAATCTTCTCGTTTAGATTATCCCTACTGCAGTGAATGTAACTGACTAGAAATGGATAGTTTTCATGGCTTTCCTTCTCCCCCCACCTCTCTCCCTCTCTTCCTCTCTCTCTCCTAATCTCCTCCATGTACATGACACTAATACAGAGACTGATATAAGCTCCCCTGCCTCTCTCTTTGACATTTATCACCGTGCTTCTTAATGCAGGCAGGCTGCTGCTGTTGATGAGAAATAAGGATGACAAGCATGGCCTATTTTCTTGCTAACGATAGTCTCTCTGCTTTTTTTTTCTATTTTTTTTCACTTTTTTTCCAGCAAATATGTTCACAGAACAGTGTTTACCAAAGCGTCTCATTGGGCGGTTGACAAGGATTTGACACTGACGTTGATCATGCATCTGGCACATTTTTGTCGGAGCAAATCCACAATCCATTAGTGTTTTAGATTGTAATAAGTGATGTCAGAGAACGCCTGCAGGAATCTTGTATCTGATAAAAGATGTTTTTCTACTGTACGTAGATGTATTTTTAGCATTTTCTAAAGGCATTAAACATCATGGTGCCATGTCCTGTCACATTCTCTGATTGATCTACATGGAGCCGTGTTTACTACACTCTACCCACCAGGCCTATTTGATAGAGGACAGTAACAAAAAATCAAATCTGTGTCCTGATGTTAGATTTAAAAATATCCTATATTTGGACATTTTGGAAAATATGCTTATTCACTTTATTGCCAGGAGTAATAGAGAGTAAGTTTAGAAGATCAATATCAATCTCATGTCTGTACATTAAGTATGGAGCTATGGAGCCAGGAGGTTATAAACTTAGTTTTGCAACAATGAAAAAAAAAAAGAAGCACAGACAGTCTGGCTCTGTCCAATGTTCAAAAGTACACCCACTAACACCTTCACACGAACTGTCTGACATGTTGAATCTTGTCTTTTTAATTTGTATACAAAAAGCAACTAGTTGTGGTTTTTCAGAGGGGTATATGTATATGCATTTTTTTTTAACTCATCTGTCTGCACAGAAGGGAATTAGCATATAACTATTCCTATTTTTTCAATGATTGAGCAAACAGACTCATTGTAAATGCAGACCAATGAAAGAGAAACTGCCCATTTTCAACCAGCTCTGTGTCATCACACGGTGGGAGGTGATCATCGATGATGTGTTTCGCATAAACCCGCCAACTTTTGCTGGTGAAAGGGCAGGGAGCCCTAGGCACTGTTGGCATGGGAGGAAACCAAGCACTATTCATCATTCACACTGTGATGACACAGAGCTGGTTGAAAATCAGCAGTTTCCCTTAAAGGGGCCAGCATACTCTGTCAGACTGCTTAAAGGATGGTTATATAGCTTTGGAGACTCCCTCTCTCCACACCTTTCCAACATCAGATTGGAGGGGACTATATCCTGTAGCACCTGCACTTCACACAGTGAACTGTGTTGAGGTGAGAAAGCAGCCAGGGTTTTTAAATTCCTCCCCTAGCTCTCTTTTCTTTTCTTCACACAAGAATTTGTCACTTTTCAACCAGGTGCAACACTATGAATAACTTTTAAGAGAGAGTTTGTGAAAATGCATGCCATTATTCCTGTAGTTAAACAACATTGTTTTTCCCACCTTCTATGATGGTTAGCTTTTCATTCCATCTTCCAGTGTGGCTGTTTGGATCATGTATAAACACTTTTGATTTCCAACTTGGTTGGACAACATGTCATATGAACCACTTCTTCTCTAGTATAACTCAGCTCTCAGAACAATAGTTCTTCTCTTTGGCTGGAGGAACCCAAAATAATGGACATAGCAATCATGATATCACCCATTGGCTTGTGGACTCCTGTTTTAAAGCCTTGAGTTTGTATTTTGGCCATCACCATTCTGGATATTTTGAGCCAAGTGACTCTGCGTGATTATATTTGGATGAGAGGGTGGGGCTGGGGAGGAGCCAGCGTTGAATGACTTGAATTAGCTAAGGTGACATCTTGCAGCCCTAAATTATGCATAAAACTTAATAAAATTTAAACCAGTGAGTTATATAAAAATGCATCCCCTGTACAGTTCTCATGAATGTTGAAATTAGTAACAGAGACCATAAATGTTTTATTTTTTGTACCAGGCAGGAAACATTTCTGCTGTAAAGTTGAGCATTTTAGTGACCGACTTGCTTTTGGAGCCAGCCTCAAGCTGCCATTCGGGGAAATGCACGTTTAAGCACTTTTGGCTTCATTTTTCAGCATCGGAGGTTGCTGCTTCTAGGAAACATTATATCTCTATATGGCCTGTTTTTCACTCTCAGTTTTGACTGAAGGCCAATCAGTGGCCTCTGGCACTAAAGGCCAGTCCCATTTTTCCCTCAACCAATCACAACCCTTGTTACTCTTTTCTTTTTGGTTAAGGATGCATGAAAGTCAAATTTTGTGTTGCTGCAGTCTGACAATTTGTTTCCAAAAGAATCAGCTAGCAGTGTGGTTTACTTATTTATCAGCCATGTGAAAGATGAATATCCATTATGTGACAAAGACTTAACGCTATTCTGAATTCTGAATTCTGAATCTGTAGTTTGATATTAGCCATGATCACTGAATAGGCAGCAGGTAACTAGTTCCCTTACACGAGATCATTTCTGGTTAGCTATCAGTTATAATCCCACAGCGTTTGATGTTAGAGCTTTGGCTCAGGCTGCTCCTGCATGTGACCCGTGATTTATTGAAAAAAGAACATGGCAGCTGTAATGGGCCTATGTAGGAGTATTGTTCTTTAAAGCCTATACAGAATGATAGATTTTTAAGCACTTGATTAACAGAAGAAAGACAGCCACCAAAGACCCACCACAAAAGGCCATTTTTCAGCTGCCTCTCACTCAGGCTCTTGATAAATGCAACTAATGACTAAAATATAAATGGCACAATAAATATAAATAACATTTTGGCTCATACGTTGTGTTTCCTTGCCAGTCTGTAAGTTTGCAGAGAGAGGGAGAGGGAGAGAGAGAGAGAGAAAACTAGGACAGGCAAAGTTGGATTCATCATCCTTAATGCCTTCTGTCACTTCAATTGGATATCACCAGACACTGTCCCCTAATTTAGACATCATATCCTGTCCCAAGAGCGCCGCCTTGTACGCCCAACCCGTCTGTCTCACCCTGGCATAACCCTCCTGCATCCCCCATGTGAGACCAGAGCAAGACAGTGTTTGAAATCAAACTGGGACCTCTCTTCTTAACTGTTGTCTCTCTACCAGAAACCTCTCCGTAGTTTTTCTCTCCTCTCTCTCAGTTCCCCTCCTCTTTCATCTCCTTCTCTTTTTTCTCCTTCACCCTCAGAATGAACAATTTGTATGAATCACAGGCTTTCAGTCCAGGCACACTTATAGTGACATCCCCCCACTGGTTTTGTTAACATAACTCATAGTCACCAGCACTGTACAGATTATTATTTGATGTTCTACGCCATTTCATTGAAAAAAAAAAAAAAGTCATTCCCTCACTGGTGCTGCCCTGGCACGTAACCCCACACAGTGCTCATTTCAGCCAAGCTCGGATTGTTTGATTGGCATTCATTGCTGTGTTTGCCAGGAGTGCTGGCAGAACCTCGTTGTTATTTGCATAAAACAGGAAAGGGTTCAAATTTCCCTGCTGTTCTGCGTTCTGCTGCCCTTGCTGCACCCCAAAGAAAAATCAGCATGCAATTCACAGAAGCAAAGAAAATTTGCTGGCCTGGCGCAGCTCTGCTCTATAGGTTCGATGCTTCTCCTTGCCTGGTTTGACACTTTCTTTTCTCCTCTTTTTAGCCCAGCGTGAATCCACTTGTACAAATCCTACACTATCAGAGCCAGGCCTCTTTTCTCTCTCATATTCCTGCAGAGAATCCTCTTATAAATGTCCTGGCATGAGTCTTGCTCCACAGTGTGAACCTTTTACCTTTGCGCGCCGCTGATCAGTGAGATCTGGACTCGGTCCTGGGTTGACAGCAGGCGATCACTCTGCCCTGTGGTTTGAGTAGCTGACCGATAAGAGAAGCATGGGGAGGCAGCAGTGGACGCAAAGGATGGGAGGATGAGAGGGAAAGAAAGGGGATGAGGGGTGGGTATAATTAGGAGGCTGAGAAAGAAACAGAGGGTAAAAATGGGAGGGCTCGAGGGATGTCGAGCATTGTGGCACTTTCCAGGCGTGACTGTGTGCTCTTTTCAACTGAACCTCTTCCAATAACCCCTCTGCCTGTCTGTCCTGTGTGTCTGTCTCTCTGTCTGTCTGTCTGTCTGTGTGTCTTTGCCGGGCCGATACCTCTAACACATGGCAAAGACAGCACGAGGCACTAAACAAACTGCTTTTTTGCTGACCCATTTCTCATTATTGTTTCAATCTTCAACTGAAACAAGAGTGGAGAGGCAAACTTGGCTCACACCAACATGAAGTATAGAACAAAGGACCATTACAGTAATAAAGGCTTTTCCCCAGCTGGCAAAGGGGGGCGGGGCAACAAAAACTGAAGTGCCAGCAGCTGGACAGACATGTGTTTAGAGCAAAATGTCTGCGAAATGCAGCGCAACAAGCCGCTGGGAGAGAGTGAATGAGTCCCATTCAGCCTGATCCCAGCAATGACTGACTGCACCCTCACCAAGGGATTACACTGAGAAGAACATTACTACACACTTGTAAGAGGATTGTTACACACGTAGAGGAAGACACCACTACTATCACTACAGCACACTTACAATACAAGAAGAACTGTGAATACCTCCTCCAAAACTGAGCGAGATTTCCTTAAAGAAACAGCCATCAATTGCTGCACTTTTTTTCTTTTCCTCCACCCATTTTCCATCCCTCCTTCCAACCCCTCCATCCCCTCTGCAGAAGCCCTGGAGGATCCGTCCAGTGCCGGCGTCGTGGCGGGTGCCGTGATCGGCTCCCTCCTGGCCCTACTATTGGTTGTGGCGCTCATTGCAGTTCTCCTGACCCGAAGTCGCCGGCAGCAGAGACGTGGCTACCCCAGCAGCGGGGACTCCATAGCAACTGGCAGCGGGGGCAGCAATGGAGGAGACTACGGCAACAAAGCCCGCCTGCTCTTCAGCGGGACCAGCAACAGCAGCAGTAAGAACGGGACGGGCGCCAACAACAACGGGCCCATCTACACATATCGTGAGGGCTGCGACGCCACAGGCACTCTAACGGAAAAGGCCAACGACTACCACCACCATCACCTCCACCACCCCTCAATCGGCAACCCCCCGTCTGCCCACGACATCCTCCTTAGTGGCGATGTAGATGAAGCCGAGAGGAGGAAGTTCGACCTGGATGACAGCATGGAGGAAGAATACGACCGGTTCGGAGGTGGAAACATGCTACCTCCAGCTTATCACGTCCACAGAGGCCATGGCGGCGAAGAAGAAATGGACGTGTACCTCGACGACGACATGGAGTCTCAGAGAGACGGCTCCGTCATTTCCCGAACTGCCATTTATGTCTGAGGGTGGAGGAGGGGAAAGGAAAGGTGAGGGCTGAAAAAGTGAAAGGAGATGCGGAAAAGGGGAGTTCAAGCCAGCCTTCTTCGACATCGCCTCCAACAGCTAAACACCTCCCTGCATCACGTTCAACCTGATCAAAGAGATGCCATTAATTACATCCTCTCTGCTTGACACCAACTGTGTAATTTTCTAAAAAGAGGATTAAAAGAAAAATGATTAAAAAAGGAAACAGAAAGTCAGAATGAAGTTTTTGTGAAGCTGATGAAAGAAAACTCGATGGCAGTGTAGTGGACTGTGGCTGAATATGTGACTGTGTGTAATCGTGGAGGCAGATTTCATTCAGTGCCAGCCGAATATAACAAAAAAATACTGCAAACAAAAACCACAGCAACTCTGATGTGACGCTGCTTCTTGCTACGTTCTTGTTTCTTCAGCTTTGCTAGTGTGTGATTGTGTTGAGTGACTACATTGTATTTTATACCTTAGCAGAAATCTGCAAAACCAGGAGCACCATAACCACTATTCAGAAATCGCCTTGCTGTTTCAAAATATGTGTATAAAAAAAAATCACCATCAACATGTTGAACTCTGCACAAAACTGTCCAAACGGCTTCTGTGGATGTTGCCGCTGTCACTGCAGACTCTTGGGACAGGTCTGAGACTTCACCCGAATTGTTTTAAACTTAAAAACTTGTCGCAGTGGCAACAATGATGGAGTTTCTGTTCATCGCAGTGACAACTTTTTGGGGGGGGGGTTACAGTGACTCGAGTTCCAGCCCCACCCTGTGACATCAACTGGTTTCCTGATGGGTGCTGCTGGAGCGAGGGGCCACTTAACTGAGTAACATAACAGACTTAACAGTGCGTGCTAATGTGTGGCTGGCTGTGGTGTTAATGATGTGCATCATCTATATATTGGGCGCCGTCTCACTATAGCACAGTTGTTGTTATTGTTCTTGTTGTAGATGTTGTTGTTGTTGTTGTTACTGTTGTGTAATGGTGTTGATCTCGCTAAGGAAAAGACGCACCGGGAGCCTTGGGGGTTTCACACAGTACCACATTGGGTCGGTAATGACTCATTTAATGGGTAAAAAAAATAAAGATGTGCTTTTTTTATGTTTCCAGCTCTATTTTCCCCCTTTTTCCCTTTAAATCTCTTCTCACCTCCTATATTTCCCCTTTCTTTATTTCCCTTTCCTCTGCCTTTCTTTTTCTCTCTCCATCTCATTTCCCTCTGTTCCACATGCACCATTTGGGTGTTTTGCTGATGCTCTGTCCCACACACACATTACATCTCTCTCGCTCATTCTGCTTTCTTTATTTACATAATGGGCGGCTTAGACGAGTGCCGCAATGGCTGTGTGCAGGGAGAAGGGGATAACTCGTATTTATATTCTTATCTGGGTCGCATTCAACAAGGCAAAATATTCACAGGCTTTGTCAGAGGCTGCTGTATTTCATGTATTCATTTTCCATGTCCTGCAGAATGTTCTTAGGCTATGTACTGGATTATTCCATGTTCTGTATTCTGATTGGACAGAAAGACACGGTCTAAGGCGCATTTCAACAGAGAAAGTGAAACATGCTTAATGAAATCCTAAATTCCCAAACCTTTGTTTCTTGTACACAGCAAATCTAAAGGTGACGCTGCAGCTTTTCTTAAAATAAGTGGGATTGTTTGTCTTGAACATCAAGAGAGTTCACTGAAAACTGCATTCAGGGTTCCCACAGACATGAAATTCCTGGAAAAGTTTGGGCATGGTTTATGATTAACAGATTGCTTTAGAAAAGTTTCGGAATTCTCATGGTTTTGGCTATTGTTTAAAATATGTTCATAAAAATCCCAAAACATGTCTATTTTATGTAGAAACATGATCAGTATCACATGATACAGACAGATCAGATCAGCATCGCATCATCACCAAGGCCACGCCCCCTTTTTGGAGGAAAGAAATGCGCTGTCACATCTGAAGAGAAACAGGAAAATGCTGGAAAGCTGTTGCGCAGCAAGTTAAACAACTTCCACTGAGATCTAGGGAACATAAGAAATTGAATACTCACTGTCACTGTCAGTGTGGTAAATGAACAAATGATGCTAGCGGCACTTGCTACTGTTTGATGGCTAATGGACAGTTGCAGTACAGTCATACACTATGGCAGCATCAGACTGTCATCTTCAATTAAATCTTAGCCTGTAGATCAAACAGTTGGCTATTAACAGGTTGGTTATTCACAGACAACACCTTACCTAATGATTACTATTATCGTGATCGGGACATCTATAAATGAAATATTTGCCCATTATGTAGTGAGAGTGTCCAAAATTAACTTTAAGACTCATCAGCCAAGGGGACTGGTAGATGAAAACATATTTGTTTTTACCAGCCAAAATATTAAATTTGCTTTTGCGTCACACATACATTTGTTTCAGTACATTTCATTGTGATATAAGATATATGATGTCACAAACTGGGTCAGTGAATGTGACAAGAAGGGAGTCCACACAAAAGATCTACTTAAAACAAGCAGAATTTATTAAACCAAAATTAACTGAGTATGTAGGTCAGCAAAGTCAGTTATGAAAGCCATTCAAGGGTGTGTGTCAGGTGTGCTGTGGAGGTGTTGAAGGTACAAACCAAAAGCAGTGATTCCCAGTGGATGTCAGCTGAAGAAAGGGAGCGACTAAGTGAACACAAGCAGCTTTTATAGCCTGGAAGCCCATGTGAGCCTAATCATGGCAACGACCCTCCCATGTCAGCCAACTGCCTGATGAGGCTGGCTGGATCATTCTCAAAGACGGTGAGAGGGGCGTCACAATGTTAAATACAAGCTGGAAAAAATGTCCAGAGCAAAATCTGAATCCAAATGATTTTAACATATTGAACAAATCATCGGTACAGCCTCAGCATGTGCATAAGTTACCTCTGGTAAGCATGTCTTGTAAGTCATGTCAACTTTAAGTATATATCTAGGGCTTTTATTGTGAAAGGTAAGAATGGAAAAAGTGCGGCTAAGGTCCTGCCATTGACAATGAGGGAGGCAATACAGACTTTTTATTTTTTTATTTAATCTTAACCTTTCTCCCAGGGAGTCCTGGCCACCTTGGTTAAACTACGGGGTCTTCGTGTTATTTCAATACCCTCATAAGTATGGGTGCTGCATTAACTAGCAGTTGTGGCAAGTGAGAGTTTAGAGAGTGAGAGCAGATCAGCTTATGTCACATACAGTACACAGTACAGCAAACTAGGGGCGCTTGAGACGGTCATTTCACAGCACTGTTTAAACAAGGTGTGTTTGTTTCTGTGTGTGGCACAGACAGCACAATAGCGGTCTAGGAGTAGCAAAACCCAGTAGTGACTGTCGGCATAATTTTTCATTACGTGACTATTTTGGTACAAACACTTACCTGCCAGTGTTGCGGATAGCCATCTGAAATTTACTCACCAAACGGAGAATCTACCTGCATTTGGTGCTTGGCAGGTCTTAATTTTAGACCCTGCATGAAGGTGATCAATATTCCAAGGTATCGCGGACGTGCAGGTTCAAGAAGGGTTGCAAAACTTTTATTAGACATGTCCATAAACAAATGTTAGTTTAAAGGAAATGGCCACTTTAGAATGAAAATACAGACAGTACTTACTCACCCTCATGCCGACAAGAAGTCCAGTGTAGTTTTTTTATCCACAAAACTCGTTCGAAGTATCGGAGGATAACAGCTAGCCGGAATAACAGCTACACTTGAAGTGCATGGAACCCACATTTTGATAATGTAATAAAACTCCGCTAATGCATTTCAAAAACGTCAGAATGACTTGTCCGTCGTAATCCAAGTGCCCTGAAGCCACGGCATGCAAATTTGGATTACGACGGACGAGCCGTTCTGACTTTTTGGAAATGCATTAGCGGAGTTTTAGTACATTTTCAAAATGATTTTGGACGTGGGTTCCATGCACTTAAAGTGTATGGAAAAATCGGGCTAGCTGTTATCCTCCAATACCCGGAACGAGTTTTGTGGGTTAAAAAACTACACTGGACTTATCGTCGGCATGAGGGTCAGTAAGTACTCTCTGTATTTTCATTCTAAAGTGGTCATTTCCTTTAACAAGAAGAAAATGCACACAAATTTGTCAAAATTATAACACAAACACACGCTAAATTGCATCACAACCACGGGACCTTCGTTTATTTATCGTTAAAAAAGGGGGGCGTGGCCTTGAAGTTTTGCAAAGCACTGCTACGTGCCAGTCTGATCTCTTGGCATATGCAGCTAGTTGGTTGTGGGAATGTCAGCAAATGCTGGCAGTTTGCTTATCCACAAATGCTTGGAAAATGTGTGTGTAATCATGCATGGCTATGTTGCAATATAGGCATACCCACTTTGTATTTAGATAAAGTCATGGAAATTAGGTAAAATATTATGAAACAGTTGTGGAAAAGTTTTGAAATTATTCTGGTAAAAATGTGTGGGAACCCTTTGCATTGGAAGACTGCAATTTCGAATTTTCATGATTTGGAGACTGAATGATTTCTAATGAATTAACGGTGGAGAATGGATAGCACGAGTTGAGAACTGAGATGAACACATTTGCCTTATTGACTCCCAGCTTTGTTACTCATCATGTTTTTTTTTTTGTTTATTTGTTTTTTTACAAGGGCAGTTTCTCAATTAACTGTTGAATTATATCACTTGTCTTTTCTTTAACATTGGGTGGGTTGTTAGGAGACAAAGAGAAGCTCTGGGAAAGAAATCATCACAGGCAAACCTCCTCCAAGATGTATGAAGAGCCTGTTAGAGTTAGAAAAAAAAGAGATGTGAGCAAGGCCACAGTAACAGAGAAATGAAAGAGGAGCAAACTAGACTGGTGCTGCATGCTTCAGCAGCCAAACTGAGCACACCCTCTGCTTTTCAAGCTCACTATGTCACATCACAACCACACTTACTTACTGTAGACATGAAGTGTTTGATCGAGTAACTTCGGCGGCTGGAGTCACTTTGCAGGCGAGTGTACTGTGACTAAAATACAACAGTGTATTTACACTTTTACATAATGTTAGTTCAAGTAATATTTATGAGAAAGGATCTGAAAAGGGAATCTTTAATGAATGTGATGATCTTCAACACTGGGAAGGTCACATTTAGAGTGGGTAAACAGGCTTGTTGACCCCTAAATGATCTCATACTTGTATGAGAGTACCTTAGTCTCATTTCATTTACTCATGCCTCATTATGATGTAAGAATATTGTGACAATGATTAAGATGCCATTACTCAAAATGAATTCTAACTACTGTTCTGTGGGTTTGAGATCTAAAAACAGACCCTTTGTCATAAGAAAGCTGAGATGTTTCAAATTTAAAATGCAAAAGTTGGTTTCAGCTCTACTCCCACCAAGTTCTAAGCAGGTCCCTTGTTGTTAAGTTGTTGTTGAACATTATACACTGTGCAATCTGTTACTCTGTAAATGAGACAGTTATATCTGCTATGTTACAGTACATTTCAGTGGAGACATTCCATAATGTTTTGCAGTGTGTTTGGACAGGTTGCCAATTAATCTCAAAAGTAAGAAAGAAACAGCCATACTGTAACTTCTGTTGCCTCACGTGTAGTAAGACTTGTTTATTGTATCACTGCAGTACAGTTAAAATTAAAGTATTGAAGTGTGTTTTCAACTCCGCTGGGTGCATGCATGCTCCAAGATCCAGACGTTTAAACTCTGCAGAACAAACAAGAAACACGTTATGCTGGAGTTTCATCATTTAGATAAAAATATATGATGTAATGTCTCCAGGTTACAATTTGAACCCACAATTTAAAGATAGTTTATGTTGTGTTTGAAACACTCCTTGCATTTCCCAAATGGAAAATATCCTCTTTCCTTACTGGAGTTTAAAATGTTAATGATTTTCACCCCAAAATAAAATCCCCGACTTTTTAGAGTTTCATCTCTCTCCAGCACATTTACCCTCTATTTGGCCATTGTATGCCTCAGCACATCTTTTCTCCAGGGGATTTCTTGCTGCGGCATAATTCTAAACAGTGGAGTGTGATCACAACTTTGGCGCCTAATTAGTCCCAGAATCTTGTAGCGTGCATGTAGCCTTAGTGAGAAAACTCATCAACAGTCATAACTTTTGTTTTTGCACAACCCATTTTCAATAAAAAAAAAACCTTTCTGAAACAATTCTCTGTGGAAAAACTGGTAATTAATTAAGCCGGGCTGTGTGATCAGTCTATAAATACCAGATTCCCATACCTCTTTCTCTCCTCAGCATATTTCACAGCACGGCGCAGTGTAGTGCACCTGCTCTGGGATATTTAGCCTCCTCAACAGATCTGCTACAGGACATGTTTCACGTTTTGCTAACTCAAGGAGAAGTATGCTCCCTTTGTCCCAACAACCTCCCTCAAGGTCAAACAATTCCACACACCTGGAAGCTTCCCATTACATAACACTTTTGCCCACCGTGCAGTCAGCCCAGTCACAAGAAGAAAATGTTGCCATTGCATGTTTCTGCAAACTACAGACATTACATTTGTATGTTTCCATATGTATCATATCAACATTTTCTGAAGTAAAGTAGTGTATGACACCTAGACACATAGGCACCTAGGCGAGATGCCTGCCAAGATACAGACCACTGTTTGAGACCAGCAAACAACAAGATCAATTGAGCGTTAGCGACCCATTGCTGTTTTTGCAGCTGCTTTTCATGTACCAAACTCGAATGTTTTTCCAGCAACTTTTTGGGCATCAAGCATGGGTCTTTTTTAGTGACCCATGGCTGTTTTTCCAGCAGCTTTTCAGGTAACCAGTGTGGGTGTTATGTAGCAACCAGTCACTGTTTTCTCAGTGACTTTTAGGCATCAAATGTAGGTGATTTTTAGTGACCTGTTGTTGTTTTTCCACTGGGGATACTGCCACAAAAAGTGGTCGTTTTTACCAAGACATTGCTGCATTTTCAGCCAGGATAGTGCCATGAACAGCGGGTGTTTGACGCCAAAACAAGACAAGTTAACCACCGTGTAACACTCCACCCCCATTTTGTAGCAAAAAATGCCTAAAATGACATACCCAAATTAAAATGATAGTAGCTTCTGAACTGCTCTGACTACATGCATACATGAGGTCTTGCCAGAAAGACAACTCCCTAAAGTTTCTTGTGAAAGTGTCAGAATCACTCTAGGTGATACAGAGACAGTAATGGGCCTTTGAAGTCAGTAAAAAGTTGAAGATTTTGGTCCGCCTAAAATAAAAAATATTTTTCAGGATGAATAACTGTCTGTGGCTTCATCGGTGGAGGTAAATGACAGTATGGGGCTGTAGGCACACTATCAATGAACACTTGTTTCAAATTTGAAGAAGAAAGCACAAAGTATGACCATTCTACAGTGTTTTTCCATGAAAAGATCCAGGCGGAGCTCCAAAAGATAAGCCGGCCTCTCGGCTTCAAAACAGTAATGTCAGTGATCAAACAACACTCAGCCAGCTTCAAACAGCATTGAAATCAGGCGCGATTGTGATAGCTGATGTTGTTTTTGACACAGAAACATCATAAAATATCACCAGAATAAAGCCACATGAAACATGAAAGTTATGATCCCACTTTCTAGATGGCATATCTCAGCCAAAAATTGTGGTAGGAGTGAGACTCTTACCTTTTATAAACCAGCTAGGTCCCTGCTAACAGCTCCACATAAGATCGCAAATAATCCTTTAACTTTTCCCGTCAAAAAACATTGCATGACATGACTTGTCACCACTCATCGCGATTTTGGACTTTGTGTGTTTAAGCTGCTCTGGGGAGATACCATTTAACAGAGGAGGAGGGTAGAGCGAGGACATCGGCATCCTTGCCGAGTTGGAGAGGTTAAAGTACCGTAAAACATTTTCTAAATTCCACCTGCACTGTGATCAGATGTCAACATGCAAATATGTTAGGTGAAACTGGTGGACTTTTTGGTACTTGTTGCTTTTGCATCAAGGAAGCAGGAGCAGGTGGAGTTTGATGGCTTTTCAATATGCTTGGTCATGCTGTAGAGATTGCATTTTGCATTTCTGTGAGATCCAACCACGATGCAATGTGCGAGCATTTCCGCCTTGCACTGCCACGAATTTCTCTCATCCAGATAAGACATGCATGCATATCACATTTGTATGCCTTTCAGATGCAAAAATGGGGTCAAAGAATTTTGTGCCTTCATTCCAAAACATCCACTTCTTCAAACAAGTCTAAATATTCTGTAATCTGGAGAAATGTGCTGTCAGACCAGATATTTGTGAATAGAGTTAGCAAAAATGACTTCATAAAGTAAAAACCAGGCCACTATGGAACATATCTGACCTTAAAATTTGTAAAGACTTGATACATGCAGGAACTACACAAAGCTTCTTGGATCTTTTTATGTGCTAAATTTAGGAGAGAGGAGTTAAGAAGAGACTATCAGAGAGATGTGTTTCTTTATGTCGAGGAACTTAACGAGAAGACTGAAATGCAACCTTAAAGCAAATCTATCGGCGTAATTCAAATGGTGCTCGACAATATTATTCATCTTTGAAGGGAAGACACAAGATTCAATCATTCTTAAATAAGACTTTCTTGAATTTCCTGTTTTGTAGAGAGGGGAACAGACTGTCCATGCTGCCTGTCCGGTGAATCGAAAATGGGGTCATGCTAGTTACAAGCATCCCTCTCTGATCTTTGGTCTGCTGCCCCGCCTTACATGGCGTGTGCTCTGGGAGGCTGCAGTACCGAACGCAAGCCCTGTAAAGTCTTGTCCTTGCTGCCGCGAGTGTGGCGCCCATGCTAAGCAGAGGACGCTGTAACAGGTCACTTGGCTCTGTCAGGGGGAAAGAGAGTGGAACGGAGGGAGGGGAGAATGGAGGATGGAGGATGAGGGTGGTAGCTTGGTACTCCGTCTGGGGAATACCAAATAGGCTGGGAGAGAAGGGAGAGAAAGGGAGACTTTTTCTTCTCAGATCAGAGAAATCGAGAGTTAAAAAAGACTAGCGGCAGAACAGAAACTGAAACCTCAGCCCCTGCCGAGAGGATGAGAAGACATCACCGGATTCTTTTTTTTTTTTTTTTTTGTAAACCACCTGAGACCGAGAACATTTGAAACACTGTCAATTATTCACCATCGAGCCTGGAGTTAGAGATGGGCAGATTTGTTACTTGTGGAACCCAAATGGTTGGCTGCAGCGTAAAGATGACAGAGAGTGTGTGAAAGGAATAAGAGATTGGCAAGATGGGATTTACAGCTCCGACAATGAAAGCTGGAGGTGGGAAGGAAGCCTCAGAGGAGTAGTTTTGAACGCTGTGCCACCCCTCGACTTGGCGATTGGCTGCTTCCACCCAATGACAACTGACAGTCCTTTTCAACCCGGCCAATTAGTAAAAAAATGGCTGTCCTGTTTAGCTTTCCTCAGTGTAGTCTATCGGCGACAGATCTTTTTAATTGTAAAGAGGTGTTCAGCAGCACTCCAGGGACCTCTGTGCAAGGGTGGAATTGTATATATCCCTCTTTTTCATATTCCCTCTCTCTTTACTCCGGCTTTAGCACCCAGTACAAGCTGTTCTCTCCATGTTTAATTCAGCAGAAGGCATGAAAGTGTTCCGCATTATCTCTCTGCTTCACTCTAAAAGAGGAGGAAGACGGCGAGATAGAAAGAGAGGAAGAGAGAGGAGGATAGAGGGGAATGGAGTACAGACAGAGAAGGAACAGAGCGGAGGAAGAAGAGGCCTATTAGTTATTGAGCTCGGCTTTTGTTGTTAATCCAGTTAAAGCCTAGACTCTGCCAGGCCAGCTGAGACTCCAGCAGATGTGGATGAAGTTTCCTCCTCCCAGCTCTGGTTAGAAGAGGTCTCATTGTGCTCTGTAACCAATTTACTTAAGGCAGTGCTGTCCTGCTTTCCTTCCTCTCAGGATACCTTCTTCTTCTTCTCCCACTGTGCTGCTCTTGCAGTGTTCTGTGCTATACTTAGGGATGTAATTCGTCATGGATTTTTTTGTTTCAGTCCAGGTTATTTCAGGTTTCGGGTATGCATGTTCAAATGAATGGCCATTCATTTCAAATTGGTGTCTGCTATTATTTAATTCCTTTCCTCACCAGCTCTCTGATTTGTGCCATTTTAGCTGTATCCCTTTGTAGCACGGGTTCGTAGCCTTTTGAATGGATTTAAAGCAGGTTGTTATCTAACTATTGAAATAGAACAGATAGACAGGAATTTGAAATGTTTGTCGTTGTCATTTAATTAGCTCAAAAGACAGTGCTGATAGTTGTTGTTTGTTATGGTGACAACACACATCAGTAGGGCTGTAAAGTGTGTCACACTCACTGGTTTGAGAGCTCTGTTTTAGCTTTTTCTTACAGCTATATTCCAAATTAACAGAAAAATACATCCATACGCCAATCAAAATTTCTCTGTTTCACCAAATTAAAGGCCTTGGCACACAAAGTCTGTATTTTTCCTATTTCGTATTTTGCTCACTTGCTTCTATCCACTGAAGGTACCTCCCTAGCTGTAGCCTCTCTCTCCTTTGTCTTGCATTTGGCACCGCCGGTTATCTGAAGGGGCTGCGCTGTACTCCCTCTCTGTCTCCACACTCTCACTCCCTCTCTGTCTGTGTGCAGTCCACATTCTTCTCCTTGTCATAATCATCTATCTGAACTTTACTATCTGACCTGTTGAAAGTAGGCGTTATGAGGAGTTATGAAATGATACAGTGCAACCTGTTCCTCTCTCTTGTTGCAAATGTATGTATCCTAACAGGTTATGCCACATGTTCTTCACTGCTTTTTGGTCAAACAACTTTCTAAATAACTATAACGATGGACGGAAGTTTCTGTGTCAGAAATAGTGCAAACATTATTGACGCAACATACGGTCATATTTATTTTTTACTGTGTGACAATTTCGGACGAAAAATAAGGACAATGAGAAGAGTCTGATGTTGGCTTAATTACCTTGTTAACTCTAAAAACACACTTCATTCTCTAGCCCCTTTTACACTGCCAGATTTTCCGCAAATGTTGGGCCGTTTTGCCGGCAAGCTGCGAGCGTTTAGACACACAGAGCCGGATTGGCGAGTTGATCCGAGGTGCCCAATTTTCCGCCTCGTAGGGTAGTCATATTGGCCGAACCCTTTCAGTTTAAAAAGAACAAGGCGGCCTTCCGCAACGGGAGGGGCTGTTGAAGACTTGTGGAACAAGGCGGCCTTCCGCAACGGGAGGGGCTGTTGAAGACTTGTGGGAGGAGTTGTTGATGACGCCGCACTTGCGACCCACTGGCAGTGGATAAACAGGAAACAGCTGATAGCAGGAATTAGCGAGCAGCTAGTAGCAAGGGGGAAACGCAAACCTGACAGACACTGTAAAGATGAGCAACTGGGGAGACAAGGAACTGTGCGCCCTCCTTGCACTCGCAAACAAAGAGACAATTAACCGTCAGATGACAGGAACGGTGAAGCACGGGCCGACTTAAGAGAGAATCGCCGAAGGACTGACTATTGCCGCCTGACTACCGCCGCCTGACTAACCGCGACTTCCCTCCCACGTCACTGTTTACGTCACACGCCGAGCTACACGTTTTGTTCCTTGCTCATGCCCCCCATTCCCCCGAAAAAGGCGCATTCTGTATAAACAAAAGTAGGTAGGCGGAAATTTGCCGCACTCCCCGATTTTGCTTTTATACTGCCAATGCTGAAAGAAGACTGATTGGGCTTTCCTGCAAATTTGCACAATTCCTATCTAAAAACGGCTACTGTTCCAATAATCACACTATGATTTGGTTGTAATAAACCCTAAACTCACTGAATTAGATGGAAGTCAATATACTGTCTATCCTCGCTGTCTCTCTCTGCCTCTAGCAGCTCTCACTTGTTTCGGAAGCAGCTAAGGTCATAATTTTCAACATGCAAATAATGGTTACAAAAGAAACAGGAAAATAACATAGACTGTAAAAATAATGGATGTAGCTACCATGGAGTCACCCACTGGTTTGTGGATTCCCATTTTGAAGTCTTGAGTTTGGCATTTCAGCCATCGCCATCTTTGGTTTTTTGGAGCCAGAAGTGACCATATTTGGGTGAGAGGCTGGAGATGTGGAGGAGCGAGGGGTGGATCTGAGAAGCAACCTGTCACTCAAAACAGCCCGCCCTTAGTAATGCGTAACTTTAAGCCTTAATAAAATGTTAAGAGGCGAGTTATATAAAAATTCATCCTCCCTACAGTTGTCACAAAAGGAGAAAATTAGCTATAGAGACCAAAACCGTTTTTGTCCCAGACTGTAAACATGTTTATTTCTGCCGTGAAATTGGGCATTTTAACATGGAAGTCTATGGGGATTGACTGGCTTCTGGAGCCAGCCTTAAGCGGCTATTCAAAGAACTGCAGTTTTTGGCACTTTCTTGTTGACTTCATTTTTCAGCCCCAGAGATTGCGTCTTGGAAAATAATAATAACAGTAATGTTTTAAAAGTAACATATTGTTATTTATTTGAAAATGTACTAGGATACCCCAGTGCTTGTTTTGGTGTTCCTGCAAAACCTCACATCAGCATGATCACAACTTGTCTCAAATGGAATTATTTACAAGTGTATAATGGCAACAGTACACACAATAGTGGCCACTGCTCTGACTATCCTGTTAATTTGAATGGGAATGTTTGTTCCATCTATTCTATGTGCGTGTAGTTTCACATAAAATGGAGTAGCAAGGGGGTGTTGTTTAACCATGACATTTCTATCTGTTTACACTTCTCTGCTTGCCTGATAACTCTCAGTGACAGCATGTGGTGACTCAGGTTGGTGTGAGATATGTCCTGTGTAGTCTGCCTGTCTTAAGTGAGAATTTATTGATCATTGGGACATGAAAAGATTAGCCTCATGCCCAGTGGTAATGCTATTTAAAGGGGAACACCACCTAATTTAAGAATTCCAATATGTTATTCCCATGGCCAAGGAGAATATAATCAATATTTGTGAACATGAGCTACTCTCTGTCAAAGCCAGAAACCAGAGAAGGAAGCCTCAAATTTGTGATGTTGCAGGGTATAAAGTCTGGAGCTGTTCCATAGACAATGAATGGGAGCCTGATTTTGTGGATTTACAGAAGGTTTGTTTTCTTTCTTTCTTTCTTTCTTTCTTTCTTTCTTTCTTTCATTTACCCAAATCACCTTTATTTTATTGTAGTGTTTTTAGTTGTAAAACAGAAAATGTAGCCATATACTTGGAACATTCCCCTGCGGGCTGTCAGTGTCATCTATAACATTTTTCCAAATTTATTGTCTAAAGAGCAACTCCGAACTTTATACTTGGTGGCATCACAAATTTGAGTTTTAGCACTCTAGTTTTTGGATTTGGGAGAGAGTTGTTCATATATATTAATATTTCTAGACATTCTTAGACCATAGGAGTGCTGTGCTACTCTACAGTCTTCCCAAGGTCATTCTGACAACTGCAGAAATATCCTCGAGGGTAAAAGTACCTCTGGTTGGAAATATCTGCTCTGCAATATTTATGCACACTCTTCCCTCAGCTGTAGATCAGTGGACACAGAAGAAATTGGAGCCACAGCTGTAACATAATTTCCCCATTCAAGAAAGCATTTCAAGTTGATAATGAAAAATTTGGTAGAAAACAACTGCCTATTTATACATAGAGCAAATGTAGACCAACATTGACATTCATTTGAAGGTGATTTCAGTCCAATATTCACTCTCCTTTTAGCTTTGGTTTGGACGCTGTTTTGGAGCTGCTAAATGCCCCAGAACGTTCACCAGCTAGTTGCTAACTTTGTCTGCCGTTTGATGTTGGACAGGTTTTATACTGCGAGTGCAAGTACAAGTAAGTAGAGAGATTTGAGTGCCTTTTTTTCTAAAACTGTCCCTGCTACTGAGAGCTGTGAGTCTGAACCAAACATTAAAGGTGTGAGCCATGAAAGCAAAATAATGAACTGAAAGACGCTGTAAAGCTTCAAAGAGTTGAGGGGGACTGCAGAGTCGGATGCTAATTCATCGAGTGTCATATGATGGTAATGATGTAAAAATAAAAGCGTAGCCTCAACTTTACTTTCGTCTTCTAACAAGCACTGGTTGTTACCTCCTTTTCCTCTGATTGGCTATACCCTTCTATGTGTTGCATTCATCTGCTAAACGCTAACATGAGTCAAGCTATAATGCTCTCCATCCTGCTAAGTAAAGGGACTCAGCCACAGCAACTCTCAGTTTTGTTTCTAGGCTACTGGAAGTAAGATAATGTGAAACATTGAAGCAAAACTCGATCTAGAGCGAAATCAGTAGTCCATTGTCTCTGTCTGTGAGTACGGTCTCTTGAGAGCTCCAGCCAGCTCACAACGGGGGTCTGTGAGAGTGACTGACAGGCTGGATAGCTTGCAAACCCCCCAGATATGAGCTTGGTTTAGCACCAGTATGAGAAGCTTCTCAACTCTGAAAATTTAGTTTTTTGTGAATTGTGAAACTGCTATGATTCAAGATAAAAAAGTTGATTTCTTGCCTCAAAAATTGTCAGACGTAAATTTAATGATGAAATAGCATACAAAAGTCATGAAATACGTAATTGTTATTTGGAACAGGTAGCCTACCTTCGGAATATAGGAACAAAGGCGTGTCAGGGCTGAGTCACTCTCCTTCCGCATTTGTCTAGTTTGCAGCAATGGCTTGGGTAATGATAGCGCCTAGCAAACGTCTGAAGGGATGTTGCCCAGGCCCCCAGGAAGTGCACCAGGCTTTGAAGCCAGTTTTCATAGTGGCCAGACAGTGGTACTGCAATTCCTAGGGTCCATCACATGATGCCCTGTGGGCCAAAAAAAAACATTTGAAGAATGAACGGGGCTTTGTCGCAAATGCTGTATCCAGTTCTCCCACAACACCCATGGTATTGCCACTTAGAGGCAGAATAGAGGCAGGTAGCCATACTGTCGGCACCCAGCAAGTCAGTTCCCTTTCAAGCAGGAAAGAATACAGCAGGCTGACATTAACTGCCAGCAAAAGTGTTTCACGCATTTGTCTGTCTGGCTGTCTTTGTTTCTGTCTGTCTGTCTTTCTGTTTGTGTATGAAACAAAAATTACAAAAAAGTTAAGCTGGTCTTATCAAAATGGATTTCAGTTCTAGTACTTTCTGCTTTCAGTGTCAAAGAACCCTGATTGTTTTCTTTTTTTGGCTCTGTCACAGCCTTCTTCCACTTTCAGGCTCCTGCGTTCACTCAGCTCTTCAGTGTGAGTGGTGCTCAGCCATCCTCCCTCTGATCAGGGTATAGAGTCATCTTTTGTTCGGTCATTTCAAACAAAAATAAATGTCAACTCACTTAAGAGTCGTGGAGCTTTTCTTTAATGGACTGGATCTAAAGAGCCCTTTATATCTGCTGCCTCTGACCCCTGAAATCCAGAATACCAGATAGCTGAGCCTTCAACTTGTTTCAGAATTGATGTGGCACTGTATCAGCTGGCATAATGCTGTCAGCTACCGATTCAGCTTTGATGGTGATCTTAACAGTGATGTTCAGACAAAGGGGCTTGTGTAGGTCTGTTTTGTTCATTTCCTCAACAAAGCCATTTTTTGTAGTTCATCCATTTGGTAAGAGACATTCAGGCTTTTATTTTCTCCTGCCTCTCTTTATTCCGATCTGTATCAGAAGTCTCTTTGATGCTCCAATGTGTGCAAACTGCTCTGATTTTATTTGTTGCCAACAGAAGAAACAGAATCACACCAGTCCTGGCATCACTTTACTGGTTTTAGAAGTAATGTAGCTTTTAACCTCTTGTGAACCTGAGTGTAACTTCAGATCCCTCATATTACAGTACCAGTGTGAAATTAACACAGAAGGATGAGACCTGGAGGAGTGCAGAGCGGCCCAGTCAGAATTTGTTTTTAAAGCTACAAAAGGCATCTCTGCATATTGGCAACAGCATAAGGCACAGTGAGCTAACATCCACACAGTCTTGTATTATGATGTGATCAGACTGAACATGCCACATCCCTGGCAGTAATGCTAAGGATGTAACATTAATGAGTTCAAAAACTTGGCCAAGCACCGCTTTGCAGTGCATATTGTGAGCTATACGTATCTGTATGTTCTCTTTTTACTACACACACACACACACACACACATATATAGTATATTTCAAACAGGAGAGACTCGTTTTATAGTTAAAAGTATATTTATTAATATTCACATTAACGCATTAACATTTTTCATAAGAATGAAGAATATGGAAAGTCTTTGGTGATTAAGGAGGGTGATGAATCCATAGTCGAATAGGGAACCCCCTGGGGTCTAGACGCTGGTGGTGGTAGAGGTGGTGAAGATGAGATGAGTGGAAGATGGAGAAGTGCTGATGATCTGGATGAGTACAGGAATGAGCCTTTGTTGAGCTTGTCCTGGACTCTGGATGCGATGGCTGGAGGTGAATGGGGTGGAGGAGGACACGACTATTCTGCCTAAAAATGACGACTGACAGCAGCAGAGGAGCGCAGATTTAAAATTTTGCAGTAGTATCCTAATTGGCTGATAGAGATCCTGGTGAAGAGGGAGAGAGTTGTGAATGGATGAGAACAAATACTGTCTTTGTGATTGAACTTACGCTGAGCTTCATATAGGAAATGCAGTCACCAGAATAAAATGTTTGCATTGTACGATTTTGCAAACCATGAATGTGTTCGAATATGAGTTTCTCATCAGGAGTAGAAACTTGGGTCAGATACAGTGACACCGCGCTGGGTCTGCAGCCAAGCAGCAGACCGCTGTTTAAGACCAACAAACAACAAAAGCTGTAATATTTAATGCTGTAAAGCAACATTTCCAGTTGTGTTTGTTGCAGCAAAAATAGGCATTTTTTTAACGTATACCCTGAGGGCCAAAACACGACATTTCAGAAAAAAACCCAATAATATCTCAGAAAACCCTACAAATGTTGTGTTTTCTTGTGGAATGTCATGTTTTGGGAAATGTTGTTGTGTTTTGACCCTCAGGGCCACTGTAATTTTTAAGGACATGTCAGGACATTTCAAGCTGCGTATGTTGTGACAAAAACGGTATTTTAATGACACTTTGGGACATTCCAGCCATTTGTTGCAACAGAACCAGGTATTTTCTGGTCAAAACACAATGTTTTCCTGACCCTGACCAAGTGGTTTCTGTGCTTATACCTAACCACACACTTGCCATAGCCATTCGCACAACCTAAAATTCTAAACGTTAATGTGAAAGACATTTAAGGTTGAAGTTTAAACATCTCTGCTACATATGACCCGTACAAATTTAACACGTCCATGGTTAGCAGAAACATACAATGCCAACATTTATTTCGACAAGCATTTTGCAGCAGAACCAGAGATACCTCATTTTTATTCCATGTATTCTTCTATCTTGTTAAAACTTGCCACCTACATCACCCACAAATCAACTTGATCGCCAACATTTCAGTCAGATGTGCTGGTGTGCTATGCTAGTAGCCTTCAGCATGGAGATGAGATGAAGAATGGGCTTTAGAAGACTGGTAAACTCACTTCTTTCCAACTCTACATCCCCAGATTCTTTTCATTTCACAAACTTGTAGTCTTCAGACACGACCATCACTGATTAAGTGACATCACTTCAGGCCATTTATCAGACTTCACACAGCTCCCTCTGGAGCCACAAAAAGCTTTATACAACTTCTTTCACATATAGCTTAGTACTCCCCTAGGCCTGTAAACAGGGTTTGTGTAAAATGTATAAAATTCCGCGTTAAAATCCTTCCTATCTCCTCTAACCTTTAACTTTATCACAGTTAGTGTCACACCGTCAGAGTTATGGTTTTATTTTATTTGTTTTCTGCCCTCTTCTTCTATCGTGTAACCTTGCTTCTAAGGCTTTTGTTTGTCTCGGTTACACAGCTGTTTTTAAGACTTTTAGATCAAGTTCAACTTAAGTGCCAAGTACGGCTGTAACTGAAGATGATTTTAATTATGGATTAATCTGTTAAATGTTCTTTTTATTGATCAGTTTATCTTTTAGTCCATAAAAAGTACAAAAAAATGTGACCTTGAAATCTTATAAGTTGTGAGAACCCAATTTGACACTTCCCAATAGTTTGTTTTACCAAACAACACTCTAAAACTCTATATAACACTTAGAAGCAGTGAATCACACACATGAGAAGCTAGAACCGGTAAATATGTGGTATTTTTGCTTGATTAAATAACTTGTATTAGTAGATGATCAAACTTTGTAAGAAAAGTACTACTAATGCAAAATCCTCAAACTTTGTGACCGAGACAGATCTTTGCATTGATAGTGAATTTAACTTTCCCCTATTATAGCTTGACTGTACTGTTTATACTTAAAGAGGAACTGCAGTACTTCCAGTATTGAGAGAGGCCACTGCAGCTGGCAGAGGCGAAATGGGCTGCAATGTAAACACTCCATGAAGGTGCATCCAAAGTTTATGTCCAAGAGTGCTTGTCTTTGCCACTAACAGGTTCAGATTGTTATCATGAGCATTTAGCAGCATTACAGCTACAAGGACCCTACAAGGAAATGAAACATTTTTTCTTTACCTTTTGCTTCCAATCTGTTTTGTGTCCAAGTCACACTTAAAGAGAAGTCTCGTCCTCAAATCCCATGTGAGATGATTTAGGGAAAGAAGTGCTTGAACTATTGTTTTTTTTTTTTGTGTTGGAGTGCAGAAAGTGGATCTCTTAACTATTAGATTTTTAATGTCATGGCTGAATATTGAGCCAATTTCGGCAATGTGAATAAGTCCCTGAGAGCTCAGAATGAGACTAAGTGAGATTTGGACATAAAACAGACCAGAACAAGCAAAAGGCACAGATAAACGTTTCGTTTCTCTGTAGGGTTCTTTTTGTAATGTTGTAAGACACTCATAATAACCATCTGAACCTGTTGGTGGCAAAAACAAGACCTTTAAAAGAACATAAATTGACGGGGTGTACCTGCCCGAAGTAGATATATTGTAGCCTGTTGGGACACAGCAGACTGCAACACTTTTGTTAAATACCGGACCAATTTCAAAAATTGTTTTTATCATTAGTTGCTTCGATACAAAAACATGGGAAAATAGGATCCAGGTTGAGAAATACCCTAGCAACCATTTTATACTTGCTTCACAGAGCAATATGGTTATACAATGCCTTAGTGCAGCAAGCTTTGTTTGGTTCTATATTGACATACAGGAGCAAACGCATCAGGTTGCCATGTTCAGGGTCATCTGGTTGAAAATGCATTCCAAGAAACAAAATCAAAGGAAACACACCTGTAAAGCCCTTTGAGACAAACTTTTTAGCTGCAGACATAAGACTGACATGACGTGACTACCTTCCACCAGCCTTGAAAACCCTTGAAAGAGTCTCAGTTTGAAAAATATTCAACAAGACCTTTTAGGTTTCTGAGCCATATAAATGGCCTTGACAACAGGACGATGTTTCTGTAAAATAAAATATATCCACCCAGTGCCTCAGTTCTGTGCACCTATTTGCAAGGATCAACACCCAAACCTGAAGAAACCTTGTGGTATGATTTGTTTTTATACAGCAGAGGTTTAAAAAGGATTTCACCAATGTTTGTTTAGAGTTTCTATGATGCTGAGAGAAAAAGTATCATGTCTTGGCACCCTGCATGAAATGCTGTGTCCTTAAGAAGCCAGCAGTGACGTCAAGTGTCAGAGCCTTAACTTGTTTACTTGATATTGACAACATCAATACGTTATTGATGTTCACACTTCTAATCTATCCGATTCAAAGTCAGCTACAACGACCATCACAAAGGAAGCATTATCTTCTCCATGTGAGACTTCCAGTGGAAGATTTATTTCTGCATCTGTCAGGCATGAAGCCTTGTTTTTTGCTATTAAATCTTGTTTTTTTAAAAATAAGTGGAAAATTCTCTAAATGGCAAATTATTCTTTTCAAAGCAAAACAATATTTTCTACAGTTTTCTCATCAATCAGCATTGTGGAGACACAAGATGGATGATTTGCTTAGTTTAGACTGCCTGTGACTCATTTCTGGCAAATTTGAAATTCTTTAAACAAGTGAAGCTGCATGGAAACAATCTCCCCCCGCAGGCAGAGTTACTTTTCTCTCTTCTTCCAATCAAACTCAGGCTTTATGAGTGAATACGAGATTACAACACTTATAAAGACAGATGTTTTTTTATAGTGCAAAGCCCCGCTGTGTTGGACAGCAGCCCAGCTTCCATCCTTGGTACTTATTTTGAGAGAAAAAAACTACAGGATGAGAAGAAGAAGCAGCTCACCCTTTAAAAGATCCAATATCAAGTCTTTCAAAGAATCCGTCTGCGTCTTTACAGAACAGAAGACACAATAAATTGTTAAGTGTATGTTATTTATATCGATCAGGAGGGTAAAATGAAGGATTAATTCCCAAACTGCCGGCCCACACAACACCAAAGACTAAAAACAAAATAACCTAACCAAAAGCTCAGAGCTTTGAAAATCTTGTCGATAAATGGCGGGTAGATCATTACAGTGTTCAGGCTCTGTTTTATTTTTTAAAATATTTTGTGTGGGGAAAAATACATGAAATTTTCCCTTCAGTACCTCTCAAGTACAGCATTTCCAGCCTGTGTGAGTGGTATCATTTTACCTGGCAAACACATAAATTACCTGCTATTTCTTAAAAGACAGAAGGAATGCCGTTCCTGTGGAAATCATGTCAAGTGATGGATGTATCACTTCTGGCTGAAACTCCTAAAGTGCTACCTGACATTCATTTCTTGTAGCTCAAGATAAGCCAGGATTCACATCATTGTGTGGGAGTCACAGTTTGTCACTTTTTCCTATTTGCTCATGTTTTCTGCTTCCTTATCGGAACTGTACATATCTCAGCAAGAAAACCTCTATCATCATGTCAGGTCAGCGCAGATGACCGGACAGATATTTGGTTGCTGTGGTATTTTCCTCCCGGGAAAAAATGAGACGGATAGAGGTCATGTTTAGCTGTTAAATGAGCAGATCACAGTTTTTCCCAGGGAGAGAAGATCTATATTTGCGTGTGTGTGTGTGTGTGTGTGTGTGTGTGTGTGTGTGTGGGTGGTGAAATTGAGTTTTTTGGAGCTACTGACTAAGGTCCATAACCTATAAAGCTTACAGGGCTGTTGGGTTTTTAATGCATATGTCAACTCACTAGCTAGAGTGACTCTGGAGCTCAGAGTGGATCTTGGTGGTCGTTCTCTTTCAATTCCAGGACAATTAGGGTGTGATGACACTCGATGTGCTTGGTGACAAGGTCTGTCTTTATACAAAGTGCTAATTTCATTTGTCATTTTCAAGTTGCAACAAACTTCAGCAAATTCATCTGCACTATAAAGGCATCTCTGCAGGTATTGTGGGTTACTGTTTGTCAACAAGATGGCCAGGGAAAGAGATATTGAAAGTCAATCCCAAGTCCCAACCTCACCTGCACGCTGTGCCCAGGAATGTCCTGAAAACTGCATAAATAGAGGCAGAGGGCAGGGTCTCTGCAGACAACCCAATTACCAGGATAAATGTTGGCACAATATGACACAAAAACACTTGGTTGTGCACAGCAAAAAAAATGGTTTTTTTTTTTTTTTTTTAACTTAAAATACCCACTTTGGGAGCACAATACCGGCTGGAAACACAGCAATGTCTCAGTAAAAATAATCAATCACTTTTTGTGGCACTATGGCCAGAAAGACAGTGACAGGTTGATAAGAAAACACCCATATTTGATTGCTTAAAAACTTTGGTTGTCTGTCAGCTTTGCAGGGATCTTGCCAAAGTGATATGAAACAGTCAGCTCATAGACATTGATACGAAACATATGACATCTACGAAGGTAAAATATCTATGGTTTGCAAAAACAGACACTACTGTACCAACATCTTCTTCTGGCGAATGGGCTACTGCAGATAAGTACATTGCCACACATTTCCAGAGGGTCAAAAGTGATGATTAAGAGGTATTACTTTTGAATTACTTTTAAGTAAACTTAACGATTAGATATAAAGTAAGCATAACATAAGACTAATATTTGTATTTACTTACCTTTATCAAGGTGAGAGATCGACATGTGAGATTTTATAGTGGAAAAACTGTCTAACTAACTAACTAAAACAAACATTCCCCATCTTTGTTACCTTTGTAATTGTGCGAGTATATGTTGCTGTGGCAGTGCAAGGCACCTTTACTACTGTGTCATGCCAATAAGGTAAGGACTGCTGTATATACTTGACAATTGGAGAATACACCTATTGGCTAGCACAGAGCCAGCCAGGCTGTTTCTCGTCTTTATGCTAAGCTACATTAACCATATGCCAACTGTAGCTATGTAGTTATTGTACAAAGGTCTTCTCTAACTCTCCGCAAGAAAACAAACAAGCGTTTATCCCAAAACTATTCCTTAACCTTTGATTTGTAAGAATGAAATTGAGCCAAGTTACTCCATCAACACTTTTTCAAATGTTTTGCGGTCTGCTTTGACAAAGCGAAAGCGTAATTGCCATTGACAGGTTGGCCACCACCGCTTTAAAATGTCCTTGGTGCATGTTACAATCTTTATTTGTGCGTCTGTTGTGTGTTTGTGTCAGTGTGTGTTTGTGGGTGAATATTGTAGAAGTCAGAGGACTGATTTGGCTGCCAAGTTTAGGGGAGAGGTAAAACTCACTGCACTGTTCTCTGCTGCAGGATTAGAAACGCTTATTTTAGATTGCCTATTGGTTTGGCTTGTGTGTGTTTGAGTGAATGTTACTGTGTGTGTTTATGTGTGTGGAGGAGCGAGCAAAGTGTGTGCTTTGTATGAGGATGCAAATAAGTGTATTTTTTATACTGCAGGGTGCAGGTCTGACAGCTGAGGAGATTTGTGGAATGTCTGTGTGTATGTGTTTGTGTTTTTTTGTGTGTGTGTGTGTGTGTGTGTGTGTGTGTGTGTGTGCGCGCTTAGTATAAGAGCACAAAGAAGCACACTTGACAGCGTTGTGGGGTTTTTTTGTGTGTAAATTTTGTGTAAATTGTGTGTATGCAGATGTTTCCATATAATGTATTTGCACTTCTCAGAGCATTAGCAATGACATTATGCAGCAGCAGTTAGCATAATTTCATGCACACATGAATCATATTTGTATCTGTTCATCACTCCTTCAGATTTTATCTGCCGTGACCCTGTGACAAAAGAGAAGGGAATCAGACACAGAGGAAGAGAGAGGGAGAAGCTTCAAATACACACATATCCTCACACTTACACTTAGAAATATTACTGTCACTGCAGGAGACAGATCATCTCCACTTGTTCTTGCTGACTCAGATTTCGTAACGTGGCTCTTATCTGTCAGAGTTGTTCTTACTGGAGATGCAGTGAAAGATCAGAATAGTTTTCCTATCTTTTCAGGATTTTTGAATTCTATTTGGTTTAAAAAGGCTTTGGTTTAAAAGAAGAGGACTTCTAATCTTTCCTCCTTTAAGGCTATTATCTGATTCATTTTAAGGCTTTGTAGAACAAGATGATCTCAACTTACCTGCAGGACTTATTGATCAGCACCGATGATACTGCAACGCCGTCTCCTTTCACAACTCACTTTCTAGCACAAAATCATTAGTTGTTACTAAACAAACCCCATGCACCACTTCAACTGCTCAGCAATGAAAAAACAGGTTTAAATTACATGATCACTGTCACTGTGTTTGCCCTAAAGCAACAAGAGCAAATTAAGGTTTTGTAGGGGATCATTTCAGACTGTTCACATGCCACGTATATCCCACATTATCATGAGTCAGTAGTTCATGTATAACCCACACATTTGGAAAGGCTCTGAACATGTGAACACTGTGCTGACGGGAATAAAGAAGGAAGGAGTTCCTAAAGGTGGCAGGTTGGGATGGTGGATGGGTCACAAAATACTGGACTTTCCCCAGGAGACTGGTGTTCAGAACTGTGTGAACTTTCAGCCATTTTAAGATCAGCCTCACCATGTTTCTTTTCCTAACCCTAACCACATTAACTTTACATTAAGCACCTAACTTTATGTTAAGTCAAAATATCATTTGGGGGCACTAATTCATAGGATATAATACAAACTGTTGTATGAAATACATTGATTATGTAGGATCCTGGCATACTACATTTTCTTTTGGAACTTCATTACATATATTTTTCCATGTTCAATGAACAAAAATAAAATAAAATAAAATCAAACACATTAGCAAAAATTCACGAGAAGAGTCAAAATAACAAAATACACAGGTCACTGGATAACAATTTCTTATCAGTTGTTGATGTGTAGCAAGTTATTTAGCCAGCCCACTGTCATCACAAAACAAAACAAACAAACAAAAACAACCACTTAAATCGACTGTGCAAGCTACTTTTTACCACCTATATTTACATCCATTGCGGGCTGTGACCTCTAGTGGCCATAGTAATTATTACAGGAGCAGAGGAGGAAATTACGTGATGTAGCATAAATTCCACCAAGTCTTCCTTACAGAGGCTTGGCTTTGAAGCCAATTGTAGACGGTGTACAAACATGGTATTTCACCTTATTGGTCCGTCACGTGATGCCATGGGGCCCAAGATGACCTTTCTTCCATAGATGACATCGTAAAATAAACATCTGTAAGTCTGTGGATAACTTTTTGAGTCCACTTTAAAAATGAATGAATTTACAGAAAACATACAAAGAGAAAGTAAATGCTAACCCCAGATATTAGATAGATATTAAGGTTTGTGGCCTCTTCATTTAAATTGTATTGCTTGTAGTATTGATGATACACGCTAGATAGATGTAGCATTCATTATAAACCACTTTGGTTAAGAGCATCCACAAAATGTGGCTGCTACCTGAACAAACTTCATACCAGCTGAGAGAATCTATACAGAAACATACAGAAAAAGATTAGCATATAGAGCAGAAGATTAGATTAGAAGGAAGAGGAAGCTTGAGAGTTCAACCAAGAGATCTCGAGTCTGATTTGTTCTGTGGCTTCAAGAAGGGGGCTCAAATATTTCTTAGTCAGGAGGGAGGATGTGGAGAATATGTGATATTCTGGGTTTTATTGTCTTCATAGGCAGACTAACTCAGACAGGGAGATATTACTGAAGATGGATTCATGTCTGTTTCTTATTTCTTTACTGACTCCTCTCTACCAGGTGTAATTTATCAGACACATCTGACTGTTTGTGACACCTTGTCAGGGACCAAGCAGTGAGACAAGGAGAAAAACAGGATTTGGTTGGAAAAATATAGGGTTTTATTTACCCCCAAAATGCCAAAAACAATACAAAGCAAGAACTTAGTAACTAGGCCCATAATGCCTGGTACACACTACAGGATATCAGCCCGACTCTAGCCCGACGCAGCAATCTATGGTGTCGGCATGGATCGTGACAATGAGTGTCGTACACGATAATCCATCGTTTCATCTCGTGTAGTGTGTCATAGTAGACGACAACCGATGCCACATCTGGGATGTCACGACGTCCTGACAGAAAGTCCAGCATGTTTGATTTTCTTTTTGTCGTTCACGACTGCTCCTGTCACATCCGTCACTTTGACCAATAGGAACACCAATTGGTGTGGAAACTGTACAACAACAACACCTCAGCCTTTTTGATATTTCCTCTAGGGGCGTTACCACACAGAGTAAACAGCAGAGGCACTTTGTTATCCCGCTGAATACTGCCATTAGCATTAGGCTAGCAAACAATGTTATTTCTTCACAATGGAGACAGACATAAAGTAAGAAAATTAAAAAGTAGTGGTGGGGCTTTTATTTACCACAACTGCAGAGGCTACCAGCTTCATTTGAAACAGGCTACATTGTAAACGGGCCGTTATTTATTATTCCCTCTGTATTTTTATATTTTTACTTTTAATCCGCTCCTGTTTGCCTTGATAAAGTTAATGCATTGCGCCGTCATTTCAAACTCAACACTTCCTGTATCTGTTTCAAATTAAAAGCCCCTTTTAACTTCAGTTGAGAGAATCCCTTTATTTTCTAAATAGGCTTTTATTGTGAAACATTTGCAGGAACTTGTTGTGGAAGATTCAGTGACTTGCATGTTTGCAGACGGTACTTCAAATGTAGCTCCTGACATTTGCTGACACTTTTTTACATTACTACAACAACATTTTGGCTGGTACAGAACAGACGCAATGACTGAAATAATAGTAAAAGTAATGAAAATAGGACAAGAATAGCCGGATGACATCACAGACGTCGAGAAAGATGACTGGGGATGATTGGTGTGGACCATCGTGTAGTCTGTCACGTCTGTCGGCCAAGTCACAGCACGATTTTATGACTCCACAATCAACTGTCGGAATGGACAGAAATGTTGTGTAGTGTGAACCAGGCATAAAAGAGGTCAAACAAATAGAACTATACTCAAAATAAAAGCAACAAAACACGGTAACTTAACTGAACAAACTGACCCAATCAGATAAAATATGAGTCCAAAGGACAGAGGGATGTCGTATGCTGTAAAGCCCTCTGAGGGAAATTGTGATTTGTGATATTGGGCTTTATAAATAAAATTGAAAAAATGGAATTGAATTTTATATAGTGGTTTTGCATGTAACACAAAAGGGGAAAACAAAATGGACATCTAACTACAACTAATTCGAAGGAAAGACTAACTACACAAATCCCGCCTCTGACACGGCAGTAGATGGTATGGTCTGATGAGGTGGCCACAGTATTTAGGAGCTGTCTTAACTAGTTTTAAATGAACTAGTGTACTTAACAAAGTAGTGAGGTGAGTGTGTGGATATTACCCTTGACCTCTGCTTTTGGTTAGTTGAAACTTAAACTGATTAAGGAGTGTAATCTTCTTTTACCGTGTCAATATTTTGTGTGAAAAATGTCAGCAGGAAAAAAGCAATTTCTTTTTTTAATTTCATCACAGTGCAACATTGAGTTTGTGAACCGCCCACGGGGTGTTGTCAGCTTAATTTTCACCATCTGTAGAAGCACATCATCCTTGAAATGCAGTGATGACAGAAATCTCAGTCAGTCCTGAGAGGTGAGAGCATTACATGTCGAAATAAAGCACATGATACAGTGACATGTGACAGTGGAAGTCTTGATACATGATAGAAATCAAACGGCAGCACTGAATATATTTTTCATTAATTAATTGCAACTGCTGCAACTAAAGTAACCCACATTTCCAGATGCTATTTGGAAAAGATTCAGTTATCTCTGTTTTTTGATCCATCTTGTGTCTCGTGATGAAGCCAGTTGGATCGCTCTCAAAGTAGCAAGCCCTCGGCCAACTCTCTCTCTCTCTCTCTCTCTCCTGCAGTACTACAGCTCTCACTGAAGTACAGCAGGAGAAGATAATTGAATATGTTTTCAATTAATAAATGCACCCAGATCTGCAGCCGCAGCCTTCATTGCTCTCATGGTTACACATTCTGCCGAATCCATCGGCTCAAATCGCACTTTTCATTTCACCGCCAGCTCTTTCATTCTCCGCTGGTCCCTCCTGTATTCTGCCCAGCTCTGTCAAGAGAAGAAGGAGAAGAAAAAAAAACAACAAAGGGAAATGAAGGAATAAAGGGAAAAAGGATGATTTACATTTAACATAATTGCTTCCATTTGACATTTCATCAAGTCCTCTGCTGGCAGTTACTGTGTGAGAACGCCTGTCCTACTTTCCTCATTTCATCCCTTTTTCTCTTTCTCTCCCACTAAATCAAGAAAATAAGAGTGTTTCTTCTTCTTGGTAGAACAGAGTTAGCTGTGTGTGTGTGTGTGTGTGTGTGTGTACCTTGATTGGCATAATTACTGATGTCAGTTTTGGTTGATTTTGCTTTCGATATCCAGACACCCATTAACCAGTAACTAATCGCTTCAGTTTTAAGAAAAAAAATACAAAATTATGTAATATATTAGAGGCTTTTCCAGTGAGTCCAGCGCTCCATTGACTCAGTGAGCTTTAGTGCAGCATTGCAAAGCACTATCCATTTAGAGGTGATGAAAATTTAAAGTTTTGTGATGTTAATGTCTCGCCTTTTGTGTTATTTTATGTTGACTTTACTGACAGACAACTGGCTGGCCAAGTTAAAATGCAGAAATATATTGCCCACTGTCCTCCCTCCGGTCTCCACCAGCTGCCCTTGGTTGCTCTGCACTACACACCAGCCAGGTTGGGTAGAAGCTAGCTAGCACTGCCACTCATTTGTGTTTACTGCCAATGGCAGTATGGGGTTGCTGTGGAAACATGGTGGCCACCGTCTGGTCTCCCCCCAGGTAGCCCTGGTGAGTAAACGGCTTCATTTTGAGCAGGAAAACCCCTTTAGCACCGTCAACTATGTTAGCACCACTAGCTGCCTTAGCTGGAGCTAACAGTGAGAAGTTAAGAATGCTGAAGGGGGTTTGTGAAGCCCCCAGGAAAGCCACCCAGTCTTGCAGCCAATTTTTCCCAGTGGCCACTAGAAGTACTGCAGCAAAAAAATCTTTGGCCCAAAAAGCACCATTGTACAACAGACGTCTGTAAAACTAGTAATAGGACACATCGAACTTCAAATAAGGTTGATTATGACTCTTTCTGTTATAAATTTTTGATCCATGAAGGTTTTATATTTGTTAAACCTAGTATGGTTACCCCTCACTGACAAGGATTCCTCTGTTTGCAGGGACCACTATTAAAGCTTTAATCACTATTGAAGCACTAGTGTATTCAGTTAGGTAGTAGCAAAACAGACATTATATTTACTGAAGTCTTTTATCTGTAAGTCTTTACATTCAGGAGTCAGGATCTTAGTGTATTCAAGCAGCATGACGTGTGGTGTAATTGCTGCTGTTGCGGAACTGATTGAGTAATTACAATCAGAATCAGAGACACTTTGTTCACCAAGTACAATAAATGTACAGAAATTTGTCTTGCTGAAGGTTCTCAGAGGAATAATACCCTCTATAAAACCTATTCCCTGAATTCATTATGTTAGTCATCATCTCATACAGTTTTAATTTGCTAACATGATCAAGTCTCTCCAGAGGCAGAACTGGAGATCTCTTGGTGATGTCTGTGCACACAAATCCAGGGCTGCTCACCAAACAATTACTGACAGGAAATGATTTACAAAGCAGCTAGGTATTCACTTTATGTTGTTTTTCTACAGCATCTATGAGACTAAACCTTCACTGCTGTGCTGCTTCTTTACTGCAATTCCCAGAAATCACCTGTCAGTCAGATGATGTGGACAGTACTGTGATGTCTTTTTTTCCTTGTTGTTTCTGTCAGTCAAGTTTTCTGTGAAAGATGCTTGTTTCTTTTCTGTTAAATGTTCAGAAGCTGGGGTTGACCACAATCCTCTTCAGAATTGGATTGCTGTTGACTAAGTTTATAAGTAAAGAGCTTTTGCTCTCAGTCATCTCTGTCTCACAGGAATTTCATTCATATTTAAAACGGCAAATACGTTTAAAGGAAATTTAAAGCCACCTGGGTTCTGTTTTTTTTTTTTTTTTTTTTGAGAAAGTGTATTTGGCAAGCCTTTAAAGTGTTGATACTGAATGTTTGTTTACCACCAAAATATTCAACCTTGCAATACAAGTATCCTACAGCATTATTTAACTTTTTTTAAGGTTATATCTAGGCATTGCCAACAGTTAGTTAAAGGGAGGCTCCACTCCAAAATCAAATATGCATATTCTTCCCCTTACCTGCAGTGCTATTTATCTATCTAGTTTGTTTTGGTGTGAGCTGCTGAGTGTTGGAGATATCTGCTGTAGAGATGTCTGCCTTCTCTCCAATATAATGGAACTAGATGTCACTCGGCTTGTGGTGCTCAAAGTGCCAAAAAATATATTTGAAAACTCAACAGCAGTGTCAAGAAAACCCACAGGGTATGTTGTGAACAGATTCATGTAGGAACTATTTCTTTCTACTGAACTATAGCAACCAATTGTATCACAGCGCGAAAGGCAACAAACATCTACTCTGGACAAGAGGCTTGTGCCCATGACACGCCCATTACTCTAATAAACACACAATAATACACACACACACACACACATATATATATATATATATATATATATATATATATATATATTCAAATCAGCAGTGACTTGAACCGTGAGACAGAAAGTCCTTATTCACATTCAAGCAAAAGCACAATCTTTTCCTGACATTAACTTAAGTGCTTTTTTTGCCCAAACCTAGCCACACGCAGCATGTGTGCAGGATGTGTGAACCTCCACCATTCCCTGTGACCACCACCTGCCCACTCTAGCACAGTATATAAATGTACAAGGTGATCATAATCCCACTTGTAATATCTTGATGGTTAGGCAGAAGTTTTTTGCCTTGTGTCTTGACGCTGGAGGTCGACAGTTAGGTTTAGGTAGGGGTTAGGAAAAGATCATGATTGATGTAAGTCTAGTCACTCGAATCACGTGACAAACCACCATCTCCCCTCCCACCTGCCCTGAGTGGACTTTCACTTTCTTTATACTACGTTTGTTGCTTTGACTGTCTAATAATGATGCAGATGGGTGTACAGTTGAAAACCCAGTGCATCTCATACACACACTAAAGGATGCACTGTTCATCTGTATCGGATGCAGACGGTGATCAAGCATTGATTTTTTTGTTGCACTGAATATGAGACCAGGTTAAAATGTAGAATTTAGTTAAAACAAACAAACAAACACAACATTGCCTCCAAATATAAGGCAGCAATTACATTTGCCATCATAACATCGTGATTGTCTTAGTTCTCAGATCTTTTACTTAAGTGAAAGTAGCAATACCATCACACAGATATAATAATAATAATAATAATAATAATAATAACAACAACAACAACAATAATAATAATAACAATGATAATAATAATGCATTTTATTTACAGGCACCTTTCAGAACACTCAAAGGCACCTTATAAGACACAGTAAAAAACAAGCAGCAATGTATCCATAGATCATAAAATCAAACAATTCAGTAATATACAATAAAAGTTAATAAAATGACTAGACAAAATCATAATTATAAATTTTAGGTATAAAATCATCATAATAAAATCATCATAAAAATGCATGTCACCATTAAATCAGACAGAGTATATCCAATAAGCAATCAGAAAGGGATTTGGGGGAAGAGTGGAAGTAGGCCTAGGGGATAGGATAGATAGAGCTGGGTATCATTAGCATAACAATGGAACTGAATACCAAATTTTCTGAAGATATGGCCAAGAGGTAGAAGGTAGATAATAAATGAAAGGGGACCTAGGACAGACCCCTGAGGAACACAACTAGTAACTGGAAAAGAGTTGGATCTGAAATTTCTGAATTGAACTAAATGAGTGCGGCCTGAGAGATATGATTTAAACCAGTTTAGAGTGGTGCCAGTGATACCAATGGTAGCTAATCTTTCCAGAAGGATGTTATGTGAAATGATATCAAAAGCTGCACTTAGATCAAGAAGAATGAGAATATTAACAGCCCAGAGTCAGCTGCCATTAGGAGATCATTAGTGATTTTTACCAGAGTACTGTGAAAAGAGAGAAAGAAGTGACCTACTCTGTTACCAGTAAAAGCCATGCATGCTGTTTGTTGTGTTACATAGGTGAAATTGAGAAATTGAGCTTTATTTTTGTTTTTGTTTTATTGTCCTGCATATGAACATATAGGGGATGTATTTGTCAGTAAGATGACCTCTATTTATGTGTATTTCTTGTGGTTGGATGACCATGAGAAATTTGAGTGATATTTTAGAAGAGGAAGAGAATTTGTTTGCTGAGCCTGAGATAGAGGGCAAAGTAATTTGTTTGAGGACTGAGCAATAAGATAACATGCACTTTGAATTGATTACTGCAACAATATTGTAATGGTGTCTTATAAATCCATGAGGCTTGGGCACATGTTTGTGTGCGTGACACAAAATAAAAAAATCAATCATCAAATCAATGAAATCATTGAAAATGTTCCTGAAAAAGAGTAAATATTAGCATTGAAGTGTATTGACAGTACTAAAAGTAAAAGTGCTCATTATACAGAATGGACAATTTTAGAATTATGTGTTAGATCATTTGGTTGATCATTGACACATTATAGTGTAACCCTACCATACTTTGTGCAGCTGGTTAAGGTGGGTTTAACATCACAACTTTATATACCTCCTTGGAAGCTTGTGGATTTTCTCCAAGGGATCAATAAAGGGACATCTTAACCTACTTCTATTTGATATCCTAAAGTTAGAAAATAAAGGTAGTGGAATGAAAAGTATAGTATTTTCCTCTGAAATGTAGTGAGGTAGCAGCAGAGGATGGAAATACTCAAGTAGTAGTACCTCAAAACTGTACTAAAGTACAGCACTTGAGTAAATGTTCTTGCCAGTACTGGTGAACACATGCAGGAATATAATACATCATTAATTGAATTCAGACAGGTCAGACTGAAAGGGAAATATCCAATAACACCTGGGTACTGCCGTCACAGTGACAGACAAATTTCCTCATTTTGCACATCTTAATAAATCATGTTATATGATTGCTCCAGGCTACAGATGTTAAATACTTCATTCAACATGAAAAGGATTCTGTTATAATGTGCAAAGGATGTCATTATCAAGAACCTGAGACAGTCTAACATTATTATTGCCGTGTGATTTAAGTATTGTGTTTTCACTTCACTTCACTTACACAACTGCGTAAAGTTTGAACTTTAAGAACATCTGGTATAACCAGCTTCAGCAGCCCACACATGATCCTTTTCAGTATGTTCACATTGGGTCACTTCAATTTTTCTGTCCAACCAGGTGTTGACTGTTCTCCCTTAGTGCTCACTGACTTTTCCGCTGCAGCCAGAAACGCTGACTCACTCCCATCCGTTCAGGCTCAAAACTTATCTCAAAAAACACCTTGTGTTACCCTCTCCTACTCACTCACATATCCTCTTATCTACTGGTAAGATATTTCTCTCTTTCTCTTTTGAGGTTATTTTTGTTTATGTTTCTATTATTTAGTATCTCTACAACATCATAATGCCTTTGACCCTGCACTCATTACTGCTGGATCCTTGTTGAGACCTGTTTTTCTTTGTGGAAAAGATTCAGTTTAAACAAAATATTAGCCTTTCAAAGTACAAGCAGGAGTTAAAGCAAATACGCTTAAATTACAGTACCTTGGAAGTTAAATTAGCAGCAGATAGTTTAAGGATACAGGACAAAAACATCTTTCTGTGGCTGAGGTCTTTTTATTTAGATGCTGTTTGTAGAGGTACATCTCTAAGTGAAAGCTTCCACCTGAAGAAAAATAAATAAAGATGCCTTCTGTGACAAAATGATTGCTGGCATGCAAGGCGAAAACATTATGCTGAAGTTATGAGTCATCTGAAAATGTTCATGTGGAGAGAGTAATCTTGTTTTGAAAATATTGACTAATACATTTCAGGTAGCAACATCTCTTTTCAGGTTAGTATGTGTGGTGGTTTCCACACAACTGAGACTGATGGACATAAACAAACCAGTGCCTCACGAGCCTCTGGCAATAAAAACTGGCACTGAGCAGGACAACGCTCAGCTTCTTTACTTTTTTTCTTAAAGGGAGGAAATAGAATATTCACAGTTTGCATAATCCGGTTGAAATTCATAGATATTTTTTAAGCACTTCATTATCCAGTCATCTCTAAAGCGTGCCATGCAGGAGAGTCAATAAAACCAACTGGAGTGTTTAAAGTTGTCATATTGATATTTCAGTTGTGTTGATTGATTCACAATGTCAACACATACATTGAGTAACATGTCAGACAACACTCCACATTAAAAGTTGCCTGTAGCTGCTCAATGTGATCTTATTCTTACTTGTTAAATCTTGCCACTTGGGCAGAAGCCCTGGGCATTACTAAAATGATGCCGGGGGCGGCCCTTTCCATTGTATCTTGACACAGACTATTTGGAAAAGATCACAGATGTTTCTGAAAGAATACCTGGCTTTGAGTGGCCCAAACACAGCAGCAAGAAGGGGTCAGTGGTTAGGTTAAGGCAAGACGCAACCTTCGAGGCGGAAAAATGAAGCCAATGCGCAAGTGCCAAAAACTGCAGTTCCTCTAATGGCCACTTGAGGCTGACTCCAAAACAGGGGAGTAAATCCCCATAGACCCCAGTGTTAAAGTGCCGAACTCTACAGCAGAAATAAACATATGAACAGCCTGGTACGAAGAATGGTTTCGGTCTTAATAGCATATTTCAAACTTCATGACAACTGTACAGAGAGTGATGTTTTTGTTTTTGTTTTTTTACAACTCACCCTGTTTACATTTTATTAAGGCCCAAAGTTAGGAATATTTAAGGCCGGGGCTGCTTGAGTGACAGGGTGTCTAGGAGGCGTCGTCACAGTCTGTGAGTCAGATTCACCCCTTGTTCCTCCACAACTCCACCATCTCGTCCCAATATGGTTACTGCTGGCTTCAAAAAAAACAAGATGGTGACAGCTGAAATGCCAAACTCAAGGCCTCAGAACGGCAGTCCACAGACCAATGGGTGACGTCATGGCAGCTACGTCTATTATTTATACAGTTTATGGGTTTACGCAACAAAACCACTTGGATATGATTAGGAATAGATTGTGGTTGGTACATGGGGCGACTCATGTAAGGGATCGGCGACTAGGTTTGGGCAGCAGCACTACTTGGTCATGGTTAGGAAGATAGTGAATGTAAAAGTAATGTTGTTGTTTGTTGGCCTCAAACACCAATCTCAGGGGTCAACCTGCCCCCCCCCCTAAGCAGACTTTCATGATATTCAAATTACATCTGTTATTTAGAGTGTCTAACAATGATGCAGATGAGTTTACATTGGAGTCGATGGAGAGCCCTGTGCATGTCACACAGATGGAAAGTGCTGCTGCCCACACAGTGCCCAAGCGGCTTATTTTGATGCACTGGGTGTGAGACCAGGCTTCTGCATGAATATGAAACATGCATTAGTGTTCTGCCTGTTAAGAATAATCATGACTTGGGGCGTCGGTAGCGTAGTGGATATTGCCGGCGCCCCATGTATCGAGGCGATGCCTCGCTGCAGCAGTTGCGAGTTCGACTCAGGCTTGCAACCCTTTGCTGCATGTCGTCCCCCCACTCTCTCTCTCTCCCCCATTTCTCACACTGTCCTGTCCATTAAAGGCAAAACACCCAAAAAATAATCTTAAAAAAAAAATAATAATAGTAATAATGACGAAGACCATCTGACGTCACTGCAACCTGCTTGTAGTCAGTCGGGCACGCTTTTGCTGGACTCTGGAGATGACGCAACTCGGGCGTGACTCGTCACAACTTGGTTTAAACTGGTAATGGAATGAAAATCAGCTTAGCATGGTTTGACTTGATGTGGCCGAAAGTGCCAGTGACAGAGCCTGAATCAAGAAACAGAAAACAATGGAAAATATTCCCAATTCACAAGATTGCAGTGCACAAATAACTATTATTTACAATATTATCCCACACAGTAGTCAGTAAAACTCTTGGGGGACAGAGATGAAATATTCAACAAAAACATTCAACAAACAACTGCTACACTAGCCTGAACATAATCTAAACAAAATGAAATGCAGCAAGATTACCAAAGCTAATTAGCCCTGCAAAGCAGCATGTGGTCATCTCGACTGCTTATATTATAACAAACACACTTAAATATCAAAGTGGGCGCCATCTCGAACACCGGTGGTGCAGGAGGGACATTTTCATTGTTGGCTACACTCATTTAAGCCCAAGTATAGTCTCACAGAGCTGCTACTGTGGCTGTGGAAACCCCATCCGTTTAAAACTCCATTTAGTTCACTCAGAAAAAACAAATATCAAGCATTTGCTGCATATTCAGGCCCCCCAACACTGTAAAAATGTTACATCCTCAAAATGTTAATTATTTTGTTGGCAACTGAAGCTGAATATTTTCTGCCATCTTTTTTTTCTTCTCTTTTTTCTAAAGAAGCAAATTTCTTCTTTTAACATAAAGTGCCTGAGATATCTGCTTTGACCCAGCTGTGTTGTATTTATGGATGTATTAAAGTCTTTATTTGAGGGCACTGCAGGTTAAAGGAGGCTGTTGTGAGAGGTGTTCTCCTTATCATCACACAGGTTCACACCTCAAAGCCGAGCTGCGCGTTGCAATCTGCATTAAAGACGCTTCTACTGCATCTCCTCTGCTTGTCTCCTTTTTCTGTCTGCCTCCTCATTATACCTCCGTTCATACCGCTCTCTCTCTCTACCCCTCTTTTTAACACAACTCAAATTCATTATCCTTTATCCCACCCAACACACCTCCCTTCTCACATGAACAAGAACAAGATTCCTGAGTTATCTCTCCTTCTCTCTTTTTCTCTTCTTTTCTTAGTTTTCATGACTTGTTCCCTCTCTCCATCTGTTCTGCAGATGAAAGGAGGCTCTGGTCTCTGTCTGCAGGGGTTTAAACGTCCTTTTTGATTTTGGTTCAAGGAAGGAATTATTCCGAGGAAGTGGTCCGACAGCTGCTATCTGTAGCAAGATAGTATCGAAAGAGAAAAAATAAAACGTGAAATGTGCCCGACAGTTATTTTGCACTTTGACCAATAGGCGAGTATCAGTGGCAGCTACTTTACAGTCAGAAACTGTGTTCAGTCAGGCTGTTTCTTGTCTTGATGCAACCAAATAAACCTCTAAACATTCTCACTATGGCCAGCTTCCTCCTGCATGTTTATTTTACAAAATAAATATGTAGATATACCTCTTGGACAAGCTTAAGTATTCACTGATATGGTGTCGTTCGTGACACAGTCTGTGGACATCTTCGGTTGCAGGTAGGGACATTGCAGATGTTGTATAGCCTCTACTGTATAATCCAATTTTACGGTTGCTCTTGATTTTCCACTTTCCTTGTCTGGCATTTGAAACCATGTTACACAGCTCTGGACCTGTAATGTTGAGACAGGTTTGATCTGTCTGACACTACAACAGAGAGAAAGAAGTGTCTTATACACAAATTGGGTATAAATTAATGTTCATGTCATTAGAGACGATGAAGGCGAAGTCTGTCACTCAGCTGTCATCAAAGAGGAGCCTCAACGCTAGTAGAATTAACTACAGTGCCACTGTCATTGTTAGCAATAATGGTGCTTCAAAAGAAATCTGATCCCAAGTTAAGTATGATGGATGTGTTTGTGCTATCTGCCATGATTTGTCCTCCAGATTGTGCGCACAATACCGTTAACAAATACATGATACCCACAAACAATTTGTTGAAAAGAAAAAGGCATTCCTCTTTGAAAAGAAATAGTATTTGCTTGCACAAACAGCTGTATATTTAACTTCCTGATTGAAATAAAGAGCCCCAAACATGCTTGGTGTTATCCACAATGTGTGACTGCACCTATTTTCACTTCCTGCTCTGAAAGGTAATCACTGTAATCCTTTTGCTCCCTCTCTCCAGGTTGTTTTCGTCTCTTGCTTGCCACTCGGCGTCAGTTGCGCCTGAGAGGAAACCTGCTGTTTCATTTATCCTGCTAAACACTGGTATTTTTAGATGAAGTTTAACACTATTATCACACAGGAATGTTCTGTTTCTCCATGACTGAGGCTAATTGTAGCAGAATATCATCCCCGTGGTGAATACTGTCAGCTTACTTCTCATTTTACTTGTTACGAAAGGAAGTGAAAAACGAAATGCAGAGTCTATACAGTAGGCTGTATGTGAAAATGTGGCCTTAATTGTAGCACAAGAAGTGCAGCAATATCTACTCCAGCTATAGTTTGCTAACTTTAAATACGGTAGCTAATATTTGCTGTCAGGCCTATGGATGTATTGGGAGAGGAGGAGACCCAGTGGTCACAGAACATAGTTAAAAATGCTAAAGGAGGTTTGTCAGGCCCCCAGAGCTGCTCAGCCTTGCAGCCAATTTTTTTTTTCCCAATGGCCAATTTCAGTATTGCAAAAAGCATTTTCCCCCGTAGACCACCACTGTAAAACAGATGCCTGTAAAACTGTTGACAGGACACATCAAACAACACACAAGATTATTTCTTTCTTTTTGCATTGTGAATTATTATTTTGTTTTATCCATAAAGGTTTTATATTGGTACGGAGCCCCTAAAGGGACATGGAAGGGAAAAAAAATAGACGGTTTAAAAAAAAAAAAAAAAAAAAGATTTACTTTTGCGAGATCTCGCAAAATATTTGCAATATCTCACAAAGCTTTTGTAATATCTCGCAAAACTTTTGCGAGATCTCAGAACAGTCAATCAGGACCACCAAGTCACAGAATGTTTTTCGACGAAAAGTGTCCTCTTGCGTTAAGTAGTCGCTTCAGATGTCTCTCATTTACATGAAAACCGTGTTTACTCGCAAGCACTGATTTAATGTCTTTATATTTGAGGCCAATCTCAAAATAAAACTCTATGAACCTCTCCTACGGGTGAATGCGCTCCATTGTTGCATTTGTTTGCAGTCTCTATGGGCCAAACTGACCCGGAAGTACATTACTTAAATGAAAGTTACGCGAGATCTCGCAAAAGTTTTGCAAGATATTGCAAAAGTTTTGCGAGATCTCACAAAAGTTTTGCGATATATTGCAAATGTTTTGCGAGGTCTCGCAAAAGTACATCTTTTTTTTTTTTTCTCAACCGTATATGGTGGCTGCAGTAATACTATATATGACAGAGCCCATTGGCCTTCCAAACTGGGAGTGCCTCCTGTACTCCAGGGGCTGTCCCACAGTATAAAATACACAGAGAAGCTTGGGGACACTTTTATTTTGTAGCCAGTGAGGTAACAAAAACAATCATACCCAACAACACAACACAGGAAGACGAGAGGATATGTCAAAAGAGCTGTGGTCTGTTTGACGAACAAAGTTAGCACACACAGTTAGAAATGGACTTCACATGACAACATTCACAGCTTAAAATTACTCTGCCTTCTCTGTCACATTGGAAGTTGCCAATTTGTCTTAAATTTACCTGACTGTTTTTGTTAATAATAAACCCATGTCTGCATTTCACACTAGATAAAGATAACCAAAACATAAGTCACTCAAAGCTGCAGACTTGGGTGTTGATTCTGATTCTGACTAGCAACCCTTTCACATTTGTACAAAAAGACATGATGTAACAAAGTCTCAACCTGATGCATGTGGGGAAGCCTGAGTGAAAATATTAGAGGTAGTCCTTGAAGTTGTTGACAACCTACTGCAAACTAAATGCTCTGAAATGGTTCCAGTTATCGGGTGATTTAAATCCGTCTGTCTTTTTGTCTCAACTTTCGTGGCACCTAAGAATGAGTCAGATTGAATGATTTTGATGAAACAACTAAACAGTTCAATGTTGATTAAAATAGTGTAATGAATAATTAACACTAGTTTGGGGTGAATAGACCTGTGTGTGGCAGCAGCCTTCAGTTCACCCCCTTCGACATATGCATATTTACAATGAACCACAGACACCTCCAGCACTGCTGTCACCACCTGAACAGCTAAATAAAGGCTTTCTGTATCTATCAACCATGATGCTTACTGCAGAGGTGTGTGATTTCATTGTTTCCATTTTTCTCCTTATTTTGTTTTTCCATTTCACATCTTTCTGCTTTGCCCCAGTCACATTATCTTTGTATTTGAGCATTATTAAAGTGGGACGGATTTATGAAGAAATTGGTTCTGAGTTTATACTATGGACTTTGATGGTGTGAGTGGCACTGATGCGACGGTAAACAATAGGAAATTGGGTTTTAAAATAAGACACCAGGGGATTTGATGCACGGTAGGGAGCGGCGGAGCTGCTTCACAAAAGGAATGACAGAGATTTCTATCTAAATGAAGGCAGCAGAGACAAACCTGCAGTGTGTAGATCATTGCCTCCTGGAGTGTTTCTACTGTATCTGCTCGGTGGATTCCTTGTTGTGACCCTGAGAGGTCTAGTTCCACTTGAATTAGCTTTAGGCGGGAAAAATTGCAGGGTGTCTCCTCTGCACAGTGCACTGAGTCTATTTCATGACCCTTTGGCAGCAGAAACTGAGTGAAATCCTATAAAATGTATAAATGTGCATCAATGAGCATTCTTCATTTCTGAAAGGCTTACCTTTTTGTATACACATCTTTGATCCATCAGTAACATCCAGGAAGGTATAATCCTCTAATCTCTCCCGTTCCTCGCTGTTACCACAGCCAAATATTTTCTATGATCTTGCCTTCTTACCCAGTTGTATTTCAGTGCTGTGGGATATTTTCTCTCAGCGTTTTAACAATTGAGTTCATGTTGTTTCTGCTGTGATTTTGATGTATCTGTGGCTTTGACATATGAAAGCTGTTGGGTCTCTTCCCAAATGCATACACAGTTGACAAACACCAGAGGGTACGCTGAAATCTCCAATGCTGTTTGCAGTTTAGAAAACGATCTCAATACAGCTTCCACTTCAGTTTTAATCCCGCAATTGTTATGTTGACATATTTTTGTTGTTCATGTGTTTTGTCTGCACTTGTAAACGGCCCATCACACCCTGCTAAAACGATCTGCCATTATCCTTAAAAAACTTTAAAGGGTTTGGCTCGGTTTCTGCCACTCACACACTTAATAGCTGTCCTTGCACGCCACTTTGATTCACCTTGCGTTTTCTTCTCCAATCATATGCATTAACTTAAGAATACAGATGTCTTTTTCAAGGGAAACATAGACAGCTTTTTAAATAGTGGCTTTTTGCATCCATTAGTCTGTTGGAGCTTTCAAAGGGATAATTTGGAGTGGGGTTGCATGAGGCACTTATCCATAGACAGTGCATTAGATACAGTAGATGGCAGTCAGCATGCTCACAGATTGGAGAAGCAGACAGCACTTGCACCACAAAAGTTAAGCGATGCACTGCTGTGGATTGGGGTTGGCAGCAAACACATTTTAACCACTTAAAAAAAGGTCTACCTAAAAAAATCAATATCAGTCCATTTGAACACCATATTGAGAGTATTTTCACTGCTTTACCTTGCTGTCAGACAGCCCTCTCCTTTAGCACTACAGTTTCTCAACCATAAAACTTCTGTACACCAATGCAAATGCTTATCCGACTGTGCCGTGCACTGTATTACCAGCCCGTTCTCATTCCCAACTCCTCAAATACCACTGCTTTGTCAGTGAACTCTGCATCAGATACTGATGCACAGATTGTTTCGCAGTGGTATGATACTCACCAGGCGTCTGCAGTTGTTAATGCAGTGGGCAGTGGGAACTTGTCAAATACTGCCATTGTATTGGTGGACATCCGTGTGAAATACCAACCCACAAAGGCACTGTTTGCTGAATTATGAATCGTACTGGCTGGTGTCAGTTTGTGAATCCACTGGCAACTACAAAGTATAATGAGTGAGATAGTCCTTATAGCATAGGGGGGAGGGGAGGTGGATGGGTCAAACAAACTTCTGACTCTAATACGGGAGCCAGCTGTTCATTTTCCACGTAAAACCAAAAGTCAATGAAGGTATGCAATGACAAAAGTAACTGCATGTAACAAGCATATATTGACAAGCCATCCCAGAACGTTCACAACTGACACAGGTGGCCACATAGTACATTCTATTTAGATGTTTAGGTCCACTGACAAAGCGGCAGTATTTGACTTGTTGGGATGAGAATGAGTTGGTCTTACTCCACAGGTCAGCTGTTACAGTCAGAAAGAGCTGTCGTATGACCCGACTGAAATAAAACTTTTCTAAAGATTTCAAAGATGGTCGGTGTTTACATTTTTTGGGCTGTTCAAACAAAAAAATGAAACCAGCTGTGGCTTCTTACACTGAATGTAGACATCAACACTCTGCACACAATACTGAGACAGCTCAGCATTTGGGATGAACATTTTTCTCAGGAGGATTATGTAAAACCACCGTCAAATAAGCGAGAGACACTTACTGAAGAGCACTGCTGTATCCAACCATCAGATAAAATTACGCTAAATACATACAAATAAATGAAACGACTTACCAAATAACCAGCACAGTGTTAAGCACTGGCATCTTCTGATTTGGAAAGATCCTCAGGTTGTTTTGTAACAACGTCCCACTTATGGCAGCAGTAGCTCTCTGGGTCCTTGAGCATGGGGTTACAGTTTACACAGTTAGTTTGTGCTCTGTCTTGGCTTCCAGTTTCAACGAATCTTCATACAACGGTTTGTATGATATCCTACGAATGAAAGCCCCACAAATGACATTAATTCCTAAAGTTCTGTAATTAATGAAAGGGTACAGAGGTAAGGTATAGGCAAGTAAAGTTAGGGCCCGTCCCAATACCCCCCCTTATCCCTATCCCTTGGCCCTACCCCTACATTTGCGCGTTCCCACGAGGGGTAGGGGTGTCCCAATTCCTTTTTGCATGTAGGGGTAGGGGGCATAACAAGGGATAGTGGGTATGAAACTAGCCCTTCGGAGCGAGGGATTTCAGATGCTGACTTGCCAGCGAGGGGTAGACGTCGCCATGGCTACCACCGAGCAAGAGACAGGGAAAAAAGTTCATACATAGCTAATGTTACCGTCGTCAGGTTGCTTGTTAGCTAGCTAGCTAGCTCGCACTGTCTGGCGTCTGTCATCTGTCCTGTTCTGCAAAATTGTCGGACTTTTCACATTACGATAACACGCCAGCTAGTATAACTATGCTGCCTCGTAATGTTAGCTGGTTAGCTAGCTAGCTAGCTAGCTGAAGTCCCCTGTCGTCTGTCGTTCATCAAACAAAGCACGATGAATGCGGCAAACGCGATCGGTAGGATGAATGACACTCCATTGTAGATGCTGGTTGGTAATGTAGATGGCTCGCAGCTTCCTGTTTAAAATAGTTATGTATGCGTGAACGTAAGCGACGCCGTGACGTAGTGAGTGGTGTCCCAATTCCTAGGGTAATATTTCTACCCCTGCCCCTCGTTGCTTCATTTCGAGGGCCAAGGGGTAGTGGGCAAGAGGGGGTATTGGGATTGGGCCTTATTGTGGTCAGGTTTCGGAAAAGAAACATGGTTTCGACCACTTTGTTCTTTACTCCTGTCAGTATATTGGTCACATGATTGCAGCCTTCCAAAATACCTGGGTTATGCATGATTAATCGAACATCACTATGTGGAATATGTATAACCCTGTATGAACAGTGCATGAAAACAGCTTGCCAGTTTCCACAGTAGTTTACCTCCTTTCTTTTTCATCCTGTTTGGTCTTTCTCTACAAAAGTTCTTCCTTTGTATACTGTGGTTCATTTAAGTATCTTCTTGTCTCTGCAATCAACGTGATTTTTTCGTCACTGTCGTTTTCACAATTTTTAAAGATTTTTTATTGTGTTTGTTTCCTCTTCCATACACCGCTGAAAGTCTGACCCACAAAGGTGACATGAGGCCAAATACAGTATGCGCCACATCTGGGCTTGAATACAGACGCAGTGAAAATATTCTAAATATAGTGTCCACTTAGACTTATATTAATTTTTTTAGGTAGGCCTTTTCTAAGTGGTTAAAATACATTTTGCTGCTAGTCCCCAATCCACAGCAGTGCATTGCTTTGCTTTTGGGGTGCTAGTCCCATCTGCTTCTCCAAAAAGGGAGTGTGCCAACTGCCATCTACTGTATGTAATACACTGACTGTGGATAAGTACCTCATACAGCCCCACTTCAAAAAAATCTGAACTCTCCTTTTAATATTTCCTTTGCTTATACTTTTTTTCATGCTCTTCTCACCTCCATTAATTTGCCTTCAAGTAACACATTAATTTTGTTCAAGTTTATTCACATACTGTGAGCAAAGAAAACATGAATAGCATTAACAGTTAACTTTAAAAAGCTCACTGTACATACTTTTAGATATCACAGACATCACAGTAGTCTAATAATATTGTCTCCAGAACAGCAGGAAGATCATGACAACAGTGTGTGGGTGACTTAATGAGAAATGACACTCCTGAGAAAAACAGGTTGACAAAAGGAAATTGGTGTGTGTGTAGGTTGATGCTCCTGGTCAAAAGAGACTGACATATAGGTGCATTTTGTAGTTAAATTAAGTGGAAAAGTTAGCATACATATTAAGTTTCATGCTTTGATTCTGGTTATTTATATAATGTGCCGAAGCAACGTATGTAAAGAGATAAATCAAACATTATTGAGAGTTGATTTCACTCTACAGCAGAGCTCAGTATTTAATTTAATGCTGTCACTGTGGTTGAAATGTATTTATTCTCACAGGAGTGTTTTGTGTTAATTTAAGTTGTTTTCTGTTGTTCGAACCACAGTGCAACAACACCGTATATTTACTTTCACACTGTTCGAGTAGTTTACAAGAGATTGTAGACCACAGGGAATCATGAGCCGCATGTTTATTGGTTCTTATAAACTGTCATCTCTCCAAGTTCTCTTGTAGGTAAACATCACCAAACTTGTTTGCACTCCTCTTCTCTGGTGTGCTTACCAGAGAAGAACACAGAGGAAAATAGTTCAATGTTAGCATCAGTCCATACCCTTGTGTTTTTGTCTCTCGGATTTGCAGTTTCAGGTGTTGCTCTGCAGTTATGTGGTGTTTGAGATTTGATGTTGGCTTTCAAAATATGTACCGACAAACATGCACACTTTTCACATACCGACAAACTAATTTGATCCTGTGCAAAACAAATCGAAAACTCCATAACACCCACCATTACTGAATTTAAGCTGCCCCCATGTCTTTGACAACTTATTATATTTATAGCATCCATTTGCTTTGGAATAAATTTAAACATGATTTTAGAATAGAAGGGAGAAAAAAGTGAGCTTTGGATTTTGGAGGCATTGTGGACTGTGTTTTAAAGCCTCAATTTACACATTACGGCCGTTGTCATTTTGGATATTTGGAGCCAGAAGTGACCATTTTGAGACCAGAGGGTGGAGCTGACCCTAACGCTAGCTGCTAGCTTGGTTAACATGGTGCTTTTACAGTCTAGTTAACTGTGACAATGCTAATGCTAACTTTTGCCTGACAAAAAACCAACAACTCCTCCAACCCTTACAACTACATAAGTCATATGCTCATGCTTCTGAATCACAGGAGCATGTCCAAATTAACGAACCTACCAGTGAAGAATAACTCATATGACCATAAACGGTTGGAGTTTTAAACATGTGGGTAACATTACGAAACGGTTTCACTTGCACCAAAACTACATGGATAAGTTTAGGCAATGAAACTCCTTGGTTAGGCGAAGAAAAAACATCATAGTTTGGCTTAAAAATACATTTGTAACTAAGGTTACCGAATGATGACATACTGCGTTTCATGTTTCAAACAACTTCACACTGACGTTTGGTTTTATGCAGGACACGAACACCAGTCTCCTGGATGAAAGTTCAGTGCTTGTTTCAGCCCTTCCATCTCCACAGCCTCCCACCTTAAGCTACTTTCTTGCGCTTAATACTATGCTGCCTAACTTCTTCTTTTGCACACATAATAATTACTATGGCCACAAGAGGTCACCACTTAACAACAGTCGTAAATATGGTTCTTAATTTCTGCTTGTTAAACACCTATGTGCTTGTAATTTGAAAAACATGAAAACAAAATCTACTTACTGGCAAAACTAAACAGAGTCTTTTCTTACAACCAAATGCCAAACAAGACTTTTTTAGGTAGATGTTAACTTCCATGAATTGAAAATGTACTGAAATAGCAGCAGCTACGACTAGGCCTATACTCGTATACACGTTTACGGATGTCAGAACAATTTTCTCTTTTTTTTTGCCCCCAATTTGATTCATTTTATATTGAGTATCTGTTCATACCAAGTCCCAATCTGATACTTGTATTTTTCTTGAGTATACAGCTGCACAGTGCACACTTCAAGCACTTAAAAGTTAGAGTTAAAGCTGTTCCTTTTTTTAAACAAAACAAAGTAGGGTTTAAAATGACAAATCTCTCTGTGCTTACTTTGTCCCTTCGAGAGCGTGTTCGCCAGTGTTTGTTGCTTTGATGCAGCCTTTTGCCTGACTTACCTGAATGAACTGTATTCCATTCAGTGTTAATTTGTTTTTGTCTGTACATTAGCTGGATTGCATGGATTTCACCAGTGAATTACACTTTTTGGCCATTTGCTCGCGGAGCTTTTGTTGCACTTGCAGTGGAGTCCTTCATCCCATATACTCAATATGCGATGAAGCATGCAACATATAGCCTATGACAAAAAAGCAAAACGCAAGATGCTCTCTCACACTAAGCTGAAATGAAACAAATGGCATGGTACCAACCTGTACCATAATTAAGGGTGTAGCCTGTACCGGCTACACCCTTAATTACGCACAACTTTGAGCCTTTAAACAAGAGAGTTTTGTAAAAAATTCACCCCACAGTTGTCATGAATGGGGACATTAGTTATAGAGACTGAAACAGATTCTACTACCAGGCTGTTAACGTATGTATATCTGCTGTTAAGTTTGGCATTTTAACATGGGGGTCTATGGGGATTGATTCACGTCTGGAGCCAACCTCTAGTGGTCATTAGAGGAACTGCAGTATTTGGCATTTCTGTGTTGACTTCATTATTCAGCTCTGGTGGCTGCTACTCGGTGCCACTAGGTTGTGAAAGCCAATGTCCTAATATGACCAAATGAACTGAATTAAAGCAGTTAACAATCCAGAGTTCAAATGAACTTCTCTACACAAGCTTAATGCAGATGTGCTCTTAAATGAATGAGTTAATTAAAGTTATTATAATCACTTTTCATCGGGTTCATGACACACCTGATATAATTTTTCCCTCATTTGTCATGTTTTATTTTAATTTTGTTAATCAAGAACGAATCTCGGATTCACCTCACACACAATAAGTGTCTGTCTTTATCAAAATGAAGAGGAGGAAGATTATCTTGATGATTCATTGAAATGCAGTAGTGGAACGTCTGCTAATTAACTTCTGTAACCGTCATCTGTCTCACGATATAAAATAATACACCACATTTATAAATATGACTTTGACTTGTGACAAAACAGTTGACCAGATTAAAAAAAAAAAACTCTTTAAAAAATAAAAACCTTTGACATCAGTATACACACACACACACACACACACACACACACACACACACACAAAATAAACAAAGACCTGAAAGAGTGTGTGTTCATATTGACAAACACCCTTATAGAGTTAATGAGCACATTAACATGCACACTAATAATCTTTTTCTTTAGAGACTCCAATCAAGTTAACACTGTATAATAATTATCTAAATTAGAGCAATGTAATCATGTAATGATAATTGTATTATGATATTATTATAAACAGAGTCATCACAGTAAGCATAACATGATTAACACACATTGTTTTCTGCTCCATTTCTTCATTTGGGTCATGGTTAAGACTTTGTTTTGACTCACACATTGTCGGCTTCTCAACACATTTAGACCTTCATGTGATCATTGAAGATGAATAAAACCAAAAGCCCCCCATAAGTGTATGTTTTAATTCACTGCTTTCTGTCAGGAATGTTAAGGTGTCACGTGTCAATGCTCTGTCTTAATTGGACATATAGATAATGTGATGTTGTAGCAGCAGTCTTGGTGATTTTATTTTCAGCACTGAGCGCGTACATTACTGTTATGCATTCAGCACAACAGCAATCCCATGGCCATGCAGTCCCACGGCCTTGTTAAAACCGACAACTGCGATTCAGTTAAGCAGGTAACACAAATAAAACACAATATAAACAATCGCTGTTTTTCGCCTGAAAAATATAAATTGCAGATGTCCGGCTTTTATCCGACAGAAGAGGCATAAATTGAAGAAGAGGTTACTGGAGGACTACAGCTTCTAACAGCCACAGGTCCAATCCCCCTGCAAAACTGCGACGTTGTCAGTTTTATTTTAGCTCAGCTCGCACAATAAAAGGCCAATTACAGTCACAGGAGAAAACAAACAAAGAAGGAATCCATATGAGAAATGACTGAACCCACGAGGGCGTTTTAAACAGCCTGCCTCTGAGGCTTTTACTAAGGGGGGGATTTTAGTACCTGCTTATTATACTCTTCTGCATCTGTGTCCAGTCTGAGCTGTTTTTTATGAAGACAGTAAAGTTAAAATGACAATCAGTGACTTCATGTAAGAGCTGGGAGTGTTTGTGTGTGGTAGGTTTGCAGGTGCCCTCGTTCAGCTGAGTAGCTAAAGTTTAGCGTGTGTACATATGCTAGTCTTTATCATGTACACTGACCGGCATAAACGTTAAAACCATTGACGGGCAGTGGCGTTGCTTGGCCTTGGCATCTGAGGCTTCAGCCTGGAATGTTTTATGAATAGCCCCAGATTTATACAATATATAGGCCGTAGTTTATATATGTCAAAATATAATAAGACTAATAATGATAAAAGATCCCTGGATCTAATAATCTGTCATGGCATTCATGATAGCTATATGTTTATACATGTATATATATATATATATATATATATATATATAGCATTCATGGCATGTAGATCTGCCACCAATGCCCTGGTGCAGACACCAATGGACACCCCCAGTGTCCATGCCTCGACAGGTTTAAGCCAAGTCCAATCCATGGAGGGGCCTCTGACCTGTGGAGACATGGACACAGGGCCTTTGGGGAACCACTGCGTCCCACAGATGCTCCATCAGCTTGGGATGTGGGGAATTTTGAGGCAAGGTTGACGCCTTGAGCTCTTTGTCAAGTTCCTTGGGCCATTCCTGAGCAGTTTTTGCAGTGTGGCATGGCACATTGTCATGCTGGGGGACCACTGTCATTAGGGAGTGCCTTTACCAGAAGGGGTTGTGCTTGGTCTGTAACAGTGTGTCAAGTGCCGTCCACACTGTTTCCAGAAGAACATTTTATTGTACCAAGATTACCAATGCTATTCACTTCACCTGCCTTTGGTTTTGAGGTTTTGGCTGATCAGTGTATTTTTATATATATACGGGCGGCATATAGTATACTTCATTTGTCATGATTTCTCTCTGAGCCTGTGTTCGAGCTGCAGTGATGGAGAGGCTGCTGACTGAATGAAGGTTCAGTGAGGTTGATAGGAAACCCACTCACCTCTGTGGAAGAGTGTTGCCATGTAGCTTTGCCCTCAGGGTGAACTGTCTAATTCATTGTGAGGATTTTACATTACTCTTTAAACGCTAGTGCCTCTATCTGCTCTCCCTCTCTATATAGCTGATTACAAAGAGGTGGGATGAAGGTGATGTAAGTGTTCACTTTCTTTCATAAGGATGTGTTAATAGCTCGTGGGCTGTTACGGGGATCAAACTGGTGGATTTTCTTTCAAAGGATTGGGCCACCTTGCAACCTTTTCCTGTCTTTTTGGCTCCCTTCTTCCCTTTCTGACCTCATTTCCACTCCTCATCGTCTGTCTTCCTTTTTTACATGACCGTAAACGAAACTGCAGGACTGTAATTATTTCATAATCTCTTATTTTTCACATAACTATTTACATCAGCACAACACTGTCACGCCGTATTCATCACTCTGTAGCTCTGAATTATTCTTTCAGAAGTCACTCAGACAGATTTGATAGTGCTGTTTGTTTCTCGCCGCTGAGCAAATCAACACTTCCTGTAGATGTCTCACAGTAGATTGCTTCGAGGGAATGGAGGAGATTGCGTTCCCTCAACTGCTAGGAGTGTTTTAATGTGAAACAGATGGAGGAAGTGTTGAGTTTGCATTAACAACAAACAACAGCAGCAAATTAACACAGCAACAGAAGCAAATCAGGAAACTGTCCCGTAAAAGTTATCACAAGTTATTTCTGCTTTAATTGAAGGTAAGGGAAATAAAGAGTGGTAAATTATAAAGAGCTGTATGATTCATTTATTTTTAGTGGACTAGTACTGAATCTAACGCTGTTCTACACCTCCAGTAGAAAGGTAAAGTTGGTGAAATTGGAGTCCTGGATCATACTCTGAAGTAAGTTAAAGCTCTGGTCACTTTTTGAACATACCAACTTGGCAGGTGTTGCTGTGCAGCCTGGACTTACTTTTCCTTCACCTCCGGAGGCCTTCTCCTCTCCACTTCTCTTCTTAGCAGCAAAGGCGATGACTTGGCGATGACGGTTTTTATCAGCACTGCTCATGTTTCCTCACCCCTGAGGACATTTTCCCACAAATGCGAACACCCTCTATGTAACCCTGCTGACCTGCTGAGGTGAGATTACTTACAGGGGGACCAGTCTGGCAGGTCTGATGGTTTTTTTGATGGCGATGTGAACTGTGTGCCTGTCCATGCTGCAGTAAGATGACTTTTTCTCATCCAGATATATATCTGTGTGCTATATTTAAGTGTCAGATATTGAGGCTCAGTCTTGCTGCTTCTTTTCCTTAATTCAGGTTTTTTTTTCCTTTTACAATCAATGCACCTTCACCTAAATTTCTGTTAGCAAGCGTTCAGATCGAAAATAACACTGCATTAAAAAACTGTGAAGATGGGCATGTTACTAAAGCTACCGTTGGGAGAGTGAAATATGATCCAGCATGTCCAGTTTGAGTAATTGATTCCTAAGTTTGAAGGTTTTTTAGACACAGATTCACTGAACAGCAGTTTAAAATAGTATGAGATGAGTTTTACAACTCTGGAAAGTCAATCATTTTCCTCTCTGTTGTAAAAATCACAAAGTTTGGTTTCGATCCAATACCGAGTGATACCAGGGCCAGAATCATCAATATTGACACAGATATTCATTAATAAAAGCAGCTGATGATCTATCGTGCAGGGGAGAACAGTTTAATGTAAGGTGGATACATTTTTGTTAATATCTTGACAGTCATATCAATGCTCAAAACAAAACTTGGTAATTTTGATGTGAGCTGATCAAACAAGTGAAATCTGAGTATTTTCTCCACCTTTACTGCAGAATTTGGAATGTACTACCTCCTCACATTTTTAGAATATGCTCATTATAGTATGGTCTCAGCACTCCACTGAGAATCCCATTGTTAAAACTTCCTCATTTATTTATATACATATATCTATCTATATATATATATATATATACAGATATAGATATATATATATAGATAGTATTTTTATTATTATTATTATTATTATATTTAGTATTTATCCCATTCCTAGAGGGGGACTGCCCATTATTCTGATTCTAAATTCGTCCCACTGGACCAAAACCCCTTTTTTCTGACAGCGCGTTGCCCCCCAAAAACAAGTGCCCATTGATTCCGAGTCGCAGTTATCCAAAAATACACATTCCCTGCAGTTAGACATCCAGATAGGCAGAAAAAAATATCCGCATTATACATTTCTCTAAACCATGGATATCTTACAGTTGTACATTATTCAGTAGTTGATATGTTTAAACTTTGCGACTCTCAACAATGCTGTGGTGAATGTGTGATTAGGTTTAGGCCAGGGGCGTTGCTAGGAGTTGAAAACATCCGGGGCTTTAGCCCTGAAGTGGGAACCATTTTTTACTCGTGGGTCCAGGGATTCCTCCCCCGGGAAAATTTTAAATAATTCCCTGTTAAACATGTGATTTTTAACGTATTTTGACAAAGAATTTTGACAAAGAATGAGCACTCGTCTTCTATTATTGGGTTGCACAAATTGTTGATTAAAACCTGTTAAACCCGAAAGTCCCTCAATTGGGGGACTTTGAGAATGACTTTGCAAACACAGTGTGAAACAATGCACTGATCACGAAGAATATAGTGATGTTGCACATCAAATTAAACAGCAGAACCTGGGCTACAAGGTTGTATAAACATGCCCCAAACACAGCTCAAACAACAACTAAATAAATAACAACACATCAAACTCCATACAGCACCGATGTGCCAACCCACTCGGCATATTTCAGTCTCTAACTCGACGTCACTTTATGCAAAACACACGCCGTTCATTTCAGATGAAAGCTGAGCCTGCTCTTTCCACACATATGCACCAAAGCACTCTACACCAAAGCATAAGAGAGATAGAGGCCAAAGAACAACAACTGAACTATAGTTGTAAAATTTCTCTTACCTTTGTTGTTTTGCCGTGAAAAGTTTATTCTACCAGTTAAACACGGTACATCCTGGTAGACGGACATGTTGTGCTGCATTCAAATGAATCCAGGCGAACAGGATGGCTTTAGGACCCGGGGTAAGCATAACAAGGTCTGCATACAGCAGCCAGCACCTCCCCCACAACAGCGTTCTGCTGACTCTGATTGGCTTACAGTGCTGTCAATCTCGTGATGGTGGGTATAGCGTCATTCTAATCGAACAAGGTGTCAATCACTCAAATCGACCAAGCTGTTGCGGAGATAGAGCCTCCAAAGCACAGAGGAGAAAATCTGTTTCACATGTAGTAGGTGTGTATTGGTCAGTTTGGAGTGGGAAATGCAAGAAAAAAACGAAACGGACAGTTGTATGTGTATATACTAAATACCATTAGGGATATACAAAAACAAAGAATCAAACATATAGTCATGTACATATGCCATGTAAGCTGGTGTGACAGTGAGTGTGTTGTGTGCTGCTGTGCTGCTGTGCTGGGTGCGCTGCTGTCTGTTGTGCTCCCGTGCCGTGCTGTGGATTTTAAGTTGGAAACAAGGTGCTTTATTAGCAAAAACCAAACAAAGCAGAGGCTTAAAAGATCCGGGGCTGAGCCCAGAAGATCCGGGGCTGTAGCCGGGAATGCCCAGGTCTAACGACGTCCATGGTTTAGGCGCAAAAATTACTTTATCATGGTTAGGAAAAGATCATGCTTTGGCTTAAAATACCCAAGCACAAAAGCTGCTGTAAGAGCAGTCTCAAACTGTCTCAAATGCTGCTAAGAAATACTGCAGTGGGTCAATAAAAACATCCAGGATCAGTGGCTCAGATGCTGCTGGGAAATGACCTAAAGGGCTGGGAAAACACCTGGTATTGGTGGCTCAAACACAGATGAGAAACACTGCTAAGGGTTGGTAAATATGCCTGGTATTGGTGGCTCAGATGCTGCTTGGAAACACCCCAAATGGTTGTAAAATCACCCAGGATCGGTGGCTCAAATGCCACTGGGAAACGCCACGAAGGGTTAGTAAAAACATCAGGACTGATGGTCCAAACACAGCTGGGAAACAGAAACTAACTGTAGGGAGTGTGTATTTTTTGAAGAAATGGGACTTCAGAGCAATCCTTGTTTGTTTTTGGGATAAGGGTCTGCCAGAAAAATAAGCTTTTGGTCCAGTGGGACATTTTTCGGACTAAAGGCCACGCGTCAAAAAATACGCCCCTGTTATTTTCAGTGTACTTCACACCAGTGGCAGCTAGACGTACATTAACGCTCCTGGACAGGCTACCCCACGACACTTTATGATAGTCCTCACCACTCTAGAATTAAATGCATTTTTCCCCCACTCGCTCTCTGCTCGTACGTAGCAGCTCCCGTAGCAGCTCTTCTTCTCTGCTCCTGTATCAACTCCTCTCCTCACCATGGATGCCTAAAGAGAACTTTGTTGCTGTCTCCTGTGTGACAAAGACTGCAAGACGAGAGACCAAGCTGGGGCTAACCAACCCACAATCCCGTCATTATAAAGACAATGGCCAAAAAGATATTGCCTGGCGAGTCATAGCTCTGGAGATCGGCTCTTCACGTGAGAAATCAATTTTAATTAGGGGCTCTCTCCACATGATTTTAACACAGAGGTGGAAGAGGTACAGATCTGTCAGTAAAGGTGGTAATAACCTTGTGTGGTTGTCTGTTAACGAGCTGCAGTGCAATGTGTCCAGTGTGTGCTAGGGGCAGCACTTGATGTGTGTCACATGAGGCGCCACGCTATGGTGGTGCTGGTGTATTTTCAGCTTAATGGATTTTCGCAATCTTGGGCACTCAAATTAATGGCATGGCACCCTCGTAGAATCCACTGTTCACATTACAAATGAATGCCAGTACTGTACATTCGCATATATTTGTCCCCCCTAGTTGATCACACTGTGAAGTGCATTATCTCTTTTATAAATGATAAATGCTGCTAATTGGCATTCTTGTGATTACAGTTTCGTCTTCTGCAGCATTTGTTACTTTGATATATCTGTGAGTTGTGATTAACTTACTTAAAGAGTCGTTATTTTGGACCCCAGTAACTCCAAATGGGGTCTTTCCTTTTCTTTGTATTTCCCCTAACATTTACTCTGTCACTCCTTTTCTCTCTTTTTCACAGCTAAACCCACCTGAGTCAGCTTCTCAAGCCTTTTGAAGGGAGGGATTTTTTAACATGGGGTAGATAAGCTGTCAAAAACGTTGAGTAATGAAAAGGTGCGAACTGCAGCCTCGCCCTTCCTCCTCATCAAGCTGCAATGGCAGCAATTTGTTTTTGGCCCAGGCAGCTGAGACGGGCTCCTCGGCCGCATCAAGCTGCAGCTGAAACGACTTTCGCGGCACTTTAAAAGATGAGGCGCATCTCACCCAAGAGGGGAATTTTTCATTTAAACTGTCATGTAAAAAGCTTATGTCATGTAAAAAGCACTTCAGCTGTCTTCATTGGGTACACAGGTAACCACCCCCCTCCCTTTCTTTTCGCTGTGCTTTTAAGATCTTCAGACCACTTTGCATCACTAATGCTGTCAGAAATCTTTGCACATGGTGTCAAGGTGGCTTTTACATTATGAGAAGTAAACTTTTCTTTGTAGTAGTACAGTTTGTCTACAGTTGAGCTGTTTTATTTGTATACTTTGTAAGATATCTTAGAGCGATTGATGTCATGACCACCTGTTTGTCTGCCTGCTCCTCTTCCTTGTTTAATGATGTGATCTGAGTGTCTGATGGCAGAAGACAGACTGCCTGTCTATCAGTCTGCATCTGTCAGTCGCGTCTCTGATGATATGATCTCAGTGATCTCTCTGATCTGCTCTTAATCTTATTGACATTCTCCTGATAGCTACATTTGCTCTGATTTAATGGACCGAAGAGCACATTGCCTCAGGCTTTCTCTATATATGTGTGTGTGTGTGTGTGTGTGTGTGTGTGTGTGTGTGTGTGTGTGTGTGTGTGTGTGTGGACACCTCCAGGTAAACCTTCTCCTCTCAGTCACCTCGTCTGCTCTTAAAAATTCCGACAACCAGCCGGTTACAGATATAGTCACTTTAGAATACACTTTTTCACTTTGGCCCAGAGGAAACGTCTAAAAAATGATGTCATATGCTAGACAGGAATGATCTGCAGCCAAATATATAAAAATGTGCATGTGTTCCATGTGGGAAAGAGGAAAAGTAGAAAAAGAGGAAGTGTTGCTAATGCGAAACAAGACCTGATTTATAGGACCATGTGTAAACTTTAATCACACAAGTTTCCACTTGTCAGTTCCAATCAAGTTGTAATTTTTAACTTGAGCGCCTCACATCCCACCTTGTTAACTCGGACAATTAGCCATAAATAGTTAATGAAACGCCCTTCATAAATACCAAACTGCATATAAATGTGCCTGTCATTCTGTGTGAGGGGAAAAATGTCTAAAAGCCTAAAAACGGCACGGGTGTTGAAACTGGAGCGCTCGCTCAGAGGTCAGGATGAGGCCATGAGGCTTTGTTTGGTGGTTTTGTTTTGCATTTGAGCTACAAGAAAGAAAGTTGTGAGTCTGTGTCACGACAGCAATTAATGCGGCAGCTTGGAGAGCAGCACCCTTTCGGAGATGTGAAAGGAAAGGTCGGTGCGAGAGTCAGGGCTGAGAGGACTCCAGAGATTTTTCTTTGACCCTCATTTCTAGCAAAGTGCCAGATCTTTTTAGAGAACTGGAGCCTCTGCAGACATCATAGCAACACTTAAAAAGTATTTTAGTTTTGGGGGTGAGGGAATCGTGGTGAAGAGCTAAAGAGGATAAAAAATAATGGTCATAGTTGATGACTGAGCAGTATCATTGCAAACCCTTTTATCCCCTTGTGACCTTCAGTCCAGCTGCTCAGCATCTTAAGAGTCTTGAACTTGCAAGAGGCAGATTTTAAAGGAGCAGTGTGTAATATTTAGGGGAGTTAAGTGGTATTTAGCAGTGAGGATTGCAGATTGCAGCCAGCTGAAACTTCTCCTGGTTAGAATTCCTTCAATGTTGATTCTTCAGGAAGTTTTTTCTGAAGCCGAAATATCTGCAGAGGTCTATTTTTATCCTAAATGAACAGATCCGGTGAATAAAACTAGTATTACATAAGAAAAAATGTTTTTCTGACCTTGCTTTTCACGGAGGGGCTGCTAACTATGGTTGCTGCTGCAAAAACACAAATGGACCTCCCTAGAGTCAGTGTCTGGTATGGTATGGCCTACTGTAGAAACATGGCAGTGCAACATGGCAATTTCCACAGGATGCGCTCCCTATGTAAATATAAATGGCTCATTCTAAGGTAATGAAAACACAATGATTCTTATTCTTAGGTGATAAAGAAAACATACCTGTTTTCTATTCCATTTCTGCCCATGCGTCCCCCTAAATCCCTCACACTGGACCTTTAAAAACAATCTTCAAACTTTGATGCAACAGAAGCTTTAGCCTGATTTATGGAGAGAGGCCAATGCATCTTCCAAGCTCTAATTTGTTACATTAAACATTTACAACAAAACCCCTCATATGGAGTTAAATGAGAGACAATAGTGCTTTGTTTTACAGTTTACGATTAGAGGAGATGAATGAGATTAATCAAGAAAGAGGAACTTTTGCAACCACTTCAATTGTAGTGATCGGCCAGCTGACCAGTAAGCAGGTGGTCCGGCCGCCTGCCAGAGCACTTCTTCTAACTTGGACACTTGAACACTTTGAACACCTACTGCAACTCCCCAAAGTACTGGATTAAAGCTTAATAGATTTGTTTAATGTTGAAAAGGGATCAGAGAGGAGAAGTCGGATGCAAGCGGTTTCAGCTCTGCTCTTTCAAAGAGACAATTAGTATCAGTGTCGTCTGGATGTGCCAACTACAATGGTGGCAAACAGAATTTGACTTGGTTAATTGGCGGTGATGCATTACAAGGAACATCACAGCTGACACAGAGAGTGCAGGACAAACTGTAACAGGACTTCACACTTAGCGCAGACGAGACATGAGGAGTGTCAGTACACTAATCACACAGGCAAAGCATGTCAGATTTAAGCAGCTGCCTCGCTGAAGCAGTGCTGTTACAGCTGGTGACAGTGAAGGTGAAGGAGTGTTTGTAAGCAGAAACTGTTCTCACCTCCAAAAAATACTTCAACAACTTCATGCAGTGTTTAGAACCAGCAGTGGAATGTAACTAAATACATTTACTCAAATACTGTACTTAAAGAAACAGTTTTTCCTCTTACTTGTAATGCTATATATCAGTCTAGATTGTTTGATGTGAGTTGCAGAATGTTTGAGATATTGGCCATAGAGATGTATGCCTTCTCTAAAATATAATGGAACTACATGGCACTCGGCTTGTGGAGCCCAAAGCACCAAAAATATACATTTGAAAAACTCATAACTCATAGTTATGACCCATTAATGGTATTTAATTGGTCATTCTGTGAGTGAGTACTTTGATGTTTGGTAGGTGAAGTACATTTTAAAGCTGATATTTTTGGACTTTTATATGCAAAGGCCCCACACACAGACTTTGTGGTGCTTTTGCCTCTTTTTTGTTATTTTTGTTCTGTTGTGTCTCTTTTGCAGTCACATACATCTTATTGTGGTTTTGTCCCTATGTGTTCATTTTGAGTCACTTCCTGTTCAGTACTAGTTAGCTTGACTGATATTTTGCTGTTGAAGGCCAGGGAGCCTCTTGACACTTTTGACCCCCGGCCCTGTGCCCACTAGGCCCGTTCAGTTATCCATCAATGCTACTTTTATTTAAGTTAAGGATCTGAGTATTTCTTCCACCTCTGATCAAAACAAATGGTTTTATATGTAATTTGTTCAACATTGACTGGCTGATTAACAGTTGCCTTTTTTATCAACACCTGCTCCTTACACACACATTAAACACTGTTTATATTTACAATTTCTTGATGAAACACTGGATAAATTAAGTTATTTTCGCACCAGGAATAACAGCATTTAGGCTGTCTTTAGTTTTGAATGTGTGATCAGCACCTTTATTAGCAAAATGTTTCCTCTTTCTATGCTTGCCATAACAGGTAGTTTTATGATCATCTGTTTTTATGCCAGAATGTATTTTAATTCTCTAGTCTGTCATTCTGTCCTGTGTGTGGGTCTTGTCCAGATGTTGTATTTTGTTTTTGTACTCTTTTGTGTGGGCCTCACACACCAAAGTGAATTCCAATCGATGTTTTTTCAAAGTGGCAATAAAGACTTGACTTGACTTAATTTAAAAGGTTAGGTTAAATTAGAGGTACTTTTAACCGTTTAGGGAAAAAAAACATTTTTTATCAACAGATTGCGTAATCTACTGTTAGAATGCTGGTCAAACATAATATAACTACAGATATAGACACATAGAATATGAGATGATTATTCAAGGATCAACAACACTAATCAGATCAGAGAGATGATGGAAACTTAACAAGCTAACATCAGTCCATGTTCTACTACAAAGAATATGAAAACTAATTGTATAGCCAAACCTTGAACCATGTAAGAAATCATGTCCACATGCTTTTGGCAACATACAATAGACTAACTCTCCACCTTCAAACATCCCAATTGCCAGAAAAAATGTTGGCATTGTACATTTCTACAAACCATGGATACATTACATTTGCACATTATTATGCAGCAAAAACTTAAAACTTAACATTTCAACAAAGCTGTGGTTAATGCCAGGTGCACACTGCACGATATCAGCCTGTTTTATAGCCTGAAGCAGCGTCATACCGTGTTAGCATGGATCATGAGTGACAACTAGTGTTGTACGCGATAATCCATCATGTCATCTCATGTAGTCATAGAAGACGACAACTGACGCCACGTCTGGGATGCCTCACGACGTTCCAACAGAAAGTCTAGCAAGTTTGATTTTCTTTTTGTTGTTCACACAGCCGTCACTTTGACCAATAGAAACACAGAGCGATCTGTACGGCAGCAACACCCCAGCCCTTTAGATATTTCCTTGAGGGATGTTACTACACAGAGTCAAAAAGGGAAAAATGATGGTGTGAAACAGCAGAGGCACTTTAGCAACAAGGTGAGTACTGCCATTAGCATCAGGCTAGCAAAGAATGTAATTTCTTCGTAACGGAGCATATAAAGTAATAAAATTAAAAAACAGTGGCGGGGCTTTTACTCACCACAACTGCAGAGGCTACCAGCTTCATTTGAAAGAGGCTACATTGTAAACGGGCCCTTATTTATTATTCCCTCTCTATTTTTATATTTTTACTTTTTATCCGCTCCCCTTTGCCTTGATAAAGTTAATGCATCGCGCCATCATTTCAAACTCAACACTTCCTGCATCTGTTTCAAATTAAAAGCCCCTCGGCTAAAATAATCCCTTTATTTTCTAAATAGGCTTTTATTATGAAACATTTACAGGAACTTTTTGCGGAGGATTCAGTGACTTGCACAGTTTGCATGTGGATCTTCAAATGTAGCTCCTGACACCTGGTTTTGGCTGGTGCATGAACAGACACAGTGACTGAAATAATAGTAATAGTGATAAAAATAGGACAAGAATAATCTGATGACATCACACACGTCGTGAAAGACGACCAGGGATAATTGGCGTGGACCATCGTGTTGTCTGTCTTGTCAGTCGGCCAAGTCACAGCACGATTTTATGATTCTACAATCGCCTAATGTGACATAGTGACTGTCAGAACGAACAGAAATGTCGTGTAGTGTGAACCAGGCATACTGTAAGTACTGTATTCTGGGATTTAGGGCGAAAAACCCCACTTGCAATAAGAAAAAATTTGGTCTTAAAAACACGGCACAATCATGGCTGTAGAAGCTGTCAGTGTCTCTGTGCAAAAACAACCACTTTTCATGGCACTATCCCAGCAGGAATCACAGCTGTGCCTAAATGAAGAAACAACTGCTTTGTGGTTAAAGTGTGGGTAGGTTTGGGCACAAAAACACTTGGTTATGGTTAGAAAAATGGCAGGTTTTGGCTCGAAACACCCAGTGTGGGGGCACAATTGCTGCAGGAACAGCAGCAACGTCAACTTGTTGTGCCTAAAAGTCAGTGAAAACCCAGCGATGTCTCCCTGAATCACAACCAATTTTGTTGTTTGCAGGTCTGCAGCTTGGCAGGCATCTCACCAAGGTGTCACACCATCTCCTCCACCTCCAGATGTCAAATTCAGCTCACATACTATGTCAATTTAGAAATGTTGATATGATATATACGAAACATGCAATTGTAACGTAATCGAGGTTTGCAGACATGTACAATACCAATATTTTCTTCTGGTGACTGGGCTGCTTCAGACATTCACTAATTTATCAACCCACCATCCAGGCAAGTAAAACCCTCTGATCCTTCTGTCCCTGGTCAACAGGTAACATTAATTACTCGTCAAAAATTCACTTATTCGTTCAGGTGATCCCTGACATAAACAGTCAATCAGTGGAGAGATTTATAAAACCGGCCAGCCACTCAGTCAGTGTGCCTGTCAGTTATCAGAAAGGGATTTCTGCCAGTCAGCCAGTCAATCATGAGGTCACTCAGTCAGTTTGGGCTGCAGAGATTGACAGAGATGGACTCAACTCTGTGTCAATCTCTTTATTCCCACCAGGATTAACCTGCTGACTCCTAACCTCCACTGTCTGCTTCTCTCTCCAGCACACACACACACACACACACACATTTTCTCTCCTCATTGTCTTCCTCCTCTCCTCCCACCATCCTTATCAGACTGAGTGCATGGAATCTGTACCCACCTGCATCCCAGCTGGCATCTCTCTTTCTCCACCTCACTCCTTCCCTATCTGTCTCTTTTTCTCACTTTCTTTTTTCTTCTCTCTCCCCGAGGAATTGTGTTGTTGTGTTTTAGCTTGTCACAGCAGTTGAGCTTTTCCTCACCTGTTCACAACAACTCCAGGCAAGGGAGCAGGTGTCTGCTCAAGTCTGCTGCCCAGCACCATGTGTGCACATGTGCGTGGAGTTGTGTGTGTATAGCGATGTGCGCGGTGAAATGTTCAGCTGTCTCCAACCATTGATGCTAAAATTGGAAAGCGTGTTTTTCTCAGATAAAGAGCCTTGCCAGGAAAAGGTGTGTGTATTGAGCATATTTATTTCACCTTGATGTTACCATTGAAATCAATGACATTTATTTGTGGTGGAGGAAGTGTTTTTTCTTGTTAAACTATATTTAAGCATTTGAATAAACTGCCTTGGTCTTTTAACCCCAATTTATATTAAATGTGATATGTTGCTCCACATCAGTAAATGTGTTGAAATCTAACTAGAGATATTTTAATAAAAAGTCTCGAGTCAGGTCAGTTAGGTGACCATAGAGTGGACTTTTATCGGTATGGCTCTATAGATTGCATCCCGCTTTGATCCAGGCCGAAATATCTCAGCAACTACTGATTTAATTGCCATGACATTTATACCGACATTAATGTTTACCTCAGAATGATTTGTATTACTTTGGTGATCCACTTTTCCTCTAGCCTTGGTTTATGACTAAATACCTGCAAAACTGATGCCATTCACATGGGCCTCAGCTGTACTTTGTGTTAATTATCAAATGTTACCACTAAACTAAGAAAGTAAACATTACACCTGCTAAACCTCAGCATGTTAGCATTGTGAGAATGCTGATGTTCGCATTTTCCTCAAAGCTCAAAGCTAAGTACTTAAGGCTGTAGAGTCTTAGTCTTGTTTAATGAGCATTAGTAATGTATCTGCAGCTTCACCAAACATGAATAAAATCAAGATCAAGGCAATAGAAAAAAAGACATCTTGGACAAGACAGTAGAGTAGCAATGTGACTAAAGGCTTGGATGCAGTACCCCAGAATGAAAAGAAGAAGAGCTAATTATGCAGGGTCCAAGGGTGCTAAAAAAAAAAACCCAGTATGCCATATTTGTCAAAACCAACAACAACCAAAAGCACTGCATTTTTCAAATTGTGCCTAATGTATGAAAATACTTTGACATTACAGATCGAGCTCCCTTACAGTCAAGATGATGATATCAATGTGCTGATTTAAAAATGGGGATTTTTTTCATACAATATCATGTCTTTTTTTAATGGATCATAACATATTGGAGTAAGGGTAATCAATCTCCAGATGCTTGTGTTCAAGATGAGACCCATCTTTTCTATAGATGTCAGTTTTTGAGCCATGATGAAATCCAAAATGTGGCCTGCAGGCACATTGCCCTGTCATGTTGACCAAAAAGCTGTGTATTGCCATCATAACTGACAAAAGCATTTCAGCAGCTCGCTGTCATAATTCAACATTTTAAACGACCACTGCTGAATGAATACAAACCCTGAAAGCAAATCTGGACAGAAACAGTTTCTAAACACCAGCAATCTGAAATGTCAAGGTAAAAATACCAACAAAAGAATCCGCCAACACTACAAAACTGCCATGTGCATTGTCCCTATGGGGAAACAAGATTACAACTAAAGCAGGTGTTCATCACTTGCAGCCCTGAGCAGCCAGTTAACAGGAGTGAGGAGTCAGCTAATGTCGGAATTAAACAATCAATAAAACAGTTTTTTTTAGCATTTGTGGATCACTGAAAACCATAAAAGGTCCTTGAGCATACATGTGCACACAAAATACTAGGCTGATGGGTCCAGTAGTTTGTGAGAGCAAGTGCAGAGAGACAGATACACAAACACACACATACACACACACACACAACAGAACACATGATCCAGTCCAGGCTTATGGCCAGTGGAGGTAACAAACAACTGGTAAAAGAGTAAATTAGCATTTCAATAAATTGTTTAAATTAATCTTTTTTTTTTTTTTTTTTTTTAAAGTGAGATAATTGTACTCGTCCTGCATAAAACAACGTGTCACAGAACAATTACGTTATTGTTTTATCAGAACAATGTAGTTCATTTCAGTTTAAAAATCTGTCCATGCCATCATTTGAGAGCCTCAGTGCAGGTCTGTCCATCAGCTGATCTGAAGTCAGACTCACCTGTGTGCTCAGTGTTCCATTAGCAGTGTGAGTTCATGTGGGCTTTCCTGAGATCAGTTTTCCACTGATTGGTCGTCACATGACTCTGACTCAGCCACTGCAGATGGTGTGTGATGAACATCATCTGGTTCCTCAAGTGTGTGTGTGTGTGTGTGTGTGTGTGTGTGTGTGTGTGTGTGTGTGTGTGTCCAGCTAAGTGTGTCAATATAAGTGTGGGATAGATACGGCCACTGACACACTGACCATGTCTTACACGCCTCCCTGCGCATCGCTGACAGCACTTACTCTCTCCCCCCATCTCTCGCTCTCTCTCACTTTTTCTGTTTTTTCATACGTCTCTCCTCTCTTCTTCTCTTTTCTCTCTCTCTCTCTCTCTCTCTCTCTCTCTCTCTCTCTCCTCCTCCTCTCCATCCATCTCTGTCTTGCCCTCACCTCGTGTCTCGCTCTTTCTCTCTGGCCTCAGGAGATAACTCTGACACCTCTGGGATAGATGCTCTCTCACACACACACACACACACAACACTCCTCCATTTGTGGCCCAGTATATATACTGATAAGCAGCCCAGGTCCTCCCTGGCTGCCTCTCATAGACAAGGTAGAATAGGCTTTGTGTGAGTGCTAAGCGCCTGAGGAGCGCTATCTCCTACCTCCATAGTCTGAAGGCTGTTGTATAGCAGGGGAATAATGGGCTATAACTCACCGCTAAGCTATACTGGATTACAGTCAGGGGATGGCAATTTGTGCATGAGTTGGAGTGTGAGTGTGGTGGGATGTGTGCATGTAAATGTTGGCGCGTGTGTGCACATACGGATATAAGCAGTGTTGGAAAGTAGCAAAGTACTTTAAAAAGAATTAGTTTGGTTTTTAGGTTCCTCGACTTTAGATAAGCCCGTATTAACTGATTTTTTGCCACTTGTTGGCAGCAGAAAGAAGCTATAAACAGAACACTGATATCCCCACACACCACCTTTTAAGATGAAATGGTTAGCAGTTCCCTTTTTATACATCCAGCAGATTTTGGACAACATTATCATTCGTGTTTAGCCCTGTTTATGGCCTGCTGATGAAAGTCTAATAGTCATACTCCTCCTCTGTTTTTTGTGTCCATCAAGTCCTGAAGGAATATCTGGTCCTTTAGCCTCTAAATACTCAAGTGTTCACCAGCTAGTTGCTAACTTTCTCTACAGATCAGCTTCTAAAATATAGTTAAAGATGCATTTCACTGCTGGAAAGTTGGCCTTTTAATAGAACTAGGGGGTCTCTGCAGTAGAAAGGCGCTACATGACCAGAGACAACAGAGAAAAGGGACATTCCTCCTAAAGAGGGAGAGAAGTTACAAATACCAGAAGGCACTGTGCCACTCTAGGACAATAAACACTCCAGCTGGTGGGTGACATAATGCAAACTCATGAGGTTGAAACAATGGTGGCCAGCTGGCAAGAAACAATCTCATATGACAGTTTAACAGTAAGCTAAAGCACGCTTCTAAAAACATTTGAGGCGAGAAATAGGCAACTCAGTAACAGAATCTTGGTTTGTATCTGATCAGCGCTGTTTAGTTTTACCATTTAATCTCAGTTTTTGTACATTTTAAAAAAAAATTGTTTTCATTGTGCAGGAAACACCATGGCGCCCAACTCGAGGTGCCCAGACAGACACTGTAAAAATGAGCAACTGGGGAGACAAAGAATTGCGCATTCTCCTTGCCCTCGCAAATGAAGAGGCCATTAACCGTCAGATGACGGGTGAAGAACGGGCCGACTTACGAGAGAATCACCGCCTGACTATCGCTGCCTGACCAGCCACGGCTTCCCTCCAACGTCACTGTTTACGTCACACGCTGAGCTACGCGTTTTGTTACTTGCTCACGCCACCCATTGCCCCGAAAAAGGCACATTCTGTATAAACAAAAGTAGGTAGGCGGCATTTTGCCGCACTCCCTGATTTTGTTTTTATATTGCCAATGCTGAAAAAAGACTGAGTGGGCTTTCCTGCAAATTTGCACAATTCCTGTTTAAAAAGGGCTAGAGAGGGGGATGCGTCTGCCTCTTGATTTTCTTCTATACTCTCTGCTCAAGACAGCCAGGCCTCCAGGAAGTGCCGCACTTTGAAGCCAATCGTTGTGTGGTCAAACAGTGCCACTGCAATTTCCGAAGTCGGTCACCTGGGCCCAGTACTTCAAAGTGATCTGATAGGATTATCCTGGCCGGATTGGATTAAATCCTGATCTGATCTGAAAACTGTCCTGATCTGATCTGAAAACTGGGTATTTCAACACAGATCAAGAGGATCCTGATCCTGAGGATCAGATCTGGTAATCCAATCCTCCCTTTAATCCAGATAAAGGATGCATTTGGGTATTTCAAATGTTAAGGCAGAGATCTGGATCAATTTGATACCAAATTTCAGGATTATAAGGCAGAGATCTGGATCAATTTGATACCAAATTTCAGGATTATTGTTTGGTCATACTTCCTGAAACTGCTGTAAATAAGAGTAACAAATACAGACCTATTTCTCAACGTCTAGTTTCACCTAACACTGTAACTTGTTTGTACCAAAACATCCATTGTGGTCAGACAAAGGCAAGGAAATGCAGTGCATAGCAAATTTATTTGTACAGCACATTATTTTCTTTACATAGAGTGCAAGAAACAACACAGTGATTAACATAATAAGCACATGGACAACAACTCAGTCCTCTGACACTTCTGAATGAACCGCATAATTCATACTAGTAGCTACTGTGTATTTTTCCAATACTGCAGCAGTCTGCTCTGCACACATGTAAAAAAAATAAAAATAAAAAAGTCCGCTGTGTTGGCAATAACATAACGTTGAACGAAATTCTGAACAGGTTGGTGTTTAAAGAGTTCATGTATGACGTACTTCAGGTTAATTCCCTTTTAAATTAAGCCATAGACCGCAAAATACACCAACAAAGCCAAACACACAGAGAGCTTGAAAATGGATGCCGAGAGATTAAACTCTGTTTTATCAAATGTGCTCATCCATGAAGAAAATATTTTTTCCAGTGGATGTCTTAGTTACAACATGATTGAGCTAACTGGAGTAGTTTCATGTCGTATCCGACAACGGGAGGCTTTTAACAGATGACGTCCTGTTGTTAGCTTTGCTGCTAGTGTTAGCTGTCCCTGTCAGCTGCAGCCACTGATGCTTTCTAGACATCGTGATTTCCCAAAACTGAATAAATACCACACATAGCAACACAAAACTGCTTTGCTAGCTCAATCATGTTGTAACTAAGATATCCGCTGGGAAAGATTTTTTTTTTCACGGACCGTTTAATGAGTTATTACCTATTACAGACACCGCTAACAGGGCTAACAGCTAACGGTTAGCCCAGCTAAACGTGCACACAGAAATAGTAATGTTTGTTCAATCATTGTGTTTATAGACTTTACAAACATCGGATTAGTCTAAACGGTGATGTGAAAAATGTGATATATAGGCTATATAGCTAAAAGCTCTGCTGGTTTTCTGCCCAGAAGTATTTGTAAACAACAAGGCGATTCCCTCTAACGTTATAGTTCGGCCGGACGGATGAGTCATGGCCTTGTAAAAGATTATGTTTGTTTCTTTTAGTTGGCGAGAATGTGTCGCCGCAAACATGACAAACATCCACTAACTTTGACGGCGTTTTCTGCGAGCACGGCTGAGCCATTTTGTACCGCTACACGTGTTTCTAGTGGGACTATGTTTACAAGCACAAGAGTTCAGCGAGCCACCGAAGGACCGCCCTTAGTTAAGCAAAGCGTCTAAAGACTGACTTGTGAGTCTACTAAGCCACCAACGCCCCTTTATCTGGATTATTCTGATCCAGATTACAAGTTTTGAAATACTGGGCTCTGATGCCCTGTGTCCCAAAAGGACTTTTTCTCATTGACTTACATTGCAAAAGGGATGTCTTTAAATCAGTGGATACATTTTTTTTTAGCCTCATCATACATTAGCTGAAAAAAAATGTTTTCATAAGTAAATATTTGAATGCAGGGGTATTTTTACATCGTTGTATAACTGTTTCTATTTACTGTAAGAAAAGGATGTTAGCACTTCTTTCACCACTGTGCTGCTGTATGTGAGGGTGTATGCGTCTTTGTGTAGCAGTGTTTGGTGGGAGGTTGAAAATGGAATAGCACCCTTTTCTCTGTGATTCATTTCCCCTCAGTGCAGATAGAGGCAAATAAATTGCAGGGCGCAGCGGGGAGGCAGATTGAGCCACAGATCAGCATGTTGCTGGATTAGTTGAACAAGTTTCCACACAGCACTGCTTCTGTGCCGCTCGAGGCAAGCGGAGGCTCACTGTAGCAAAAATAGAAAATAGCTTGATTGAAATGATGGCAAAGTGTAATCATTGATTTTTAAAGTGAGGGGGTCCACCCCCAGATATGCTATTAGATATCATCAGTTCAAGACGTTCAGCGCATTCCATGTGTCAGCTTGTGATAAAAGCTGTCGAGGAGGGTGATGCAATTCACCCACTATGACTTCTGATCTATAAAAATGCAAGCTGTTGCTGCATTGAATTCTGGTCTAATGGGGATACTGGTGTGACAAAAGTGCCTGCATATAATGGATTTCTACCTGTTGGGCTGCTGAGTCTTGGTATAACCTGGCAACTCAAGAAAAGAGACTCAATGTCTTGCTTTAAATAGTGCATTTAAAGCGCTTTAAGCTGGATCTTTTCTTCATGGGAAAAGAACGAGAAGTTTGCAGAATCACAGGCAGTTTCATTCTCAACATGGCAGCTGGTGAACTCACAAGTTTTTATCCCTGGCATCTTGTGTCTTTATGCACACAAGAAAGAGGGCTGAGATGAAGGTGGACAAACAGACCTCAAAGGTACACAATCATCTTCTGCTTGTTGATTCCCATTCAGACTGTGTGTTCTTGGGTCAACGGTGAACCACCGTCTATCCCATATGTCAACATCTATGTGTGTGTGTGTGTGTGTGTGTGTGTGTGTGTGTGTGTGTGTGTGTATTTCTATTTACATATGTATGCATATCAAAGGGCTGGCTGAGAGGCTGCTGTGTTGTGTTTGAGAAATATCCCAAATGATTTAATATTTGAGATTTAATATTGGAAAAGTTAATTAAATGTGTATCTGTGGGAGGGGGTCAAGTCAAGTATTCTTCAACAAGATATCAAATCATTCAGGATGTGAATGTCTAATAAAAATGTTTTTTATATAGGCTATTTGGATGGGTGTGCTTAATGAGGTGGATTTTCTTTTTTAAATTAACTCCTACTGTGCTTTGATCAAAACAAAAGGAACATTAAAACTTTGATTGTATTGTGTTATTTAAAAATAGCAGTATTCCAAACATACTTTCAGTACCTGAAGTAAGTTTTACAGAAAATATGCATATGCTTCATAGAGTAACCCAATGTTTCCCATACATTGATTTATTTAATCTTTTCTTATTGTAAAGTTGCCCATAGCACATTCACTCAGCCCCTACTTTCCCCACTTTATCTCTTTCTGTTAATCAGAGCACAAATGAGCAAATAATTATCTTGTTAGCCACCCCACAGTCCCTCTGCTTCACTCCCTGTCGCTGTTGACTGCTTCCTTAGGAGGAGACAAGACAGCAGCTCAAGACACTGACCTTTTGGCAGCCGCTGTAATGGCTCAATTTTGGCCAGCACAAACCTCCAAGCGTTGGGTGTCACAGTGGGCTGGTGGCCAGTGGCAGTGTCTGACTTGTGTAACAGCAGCAACAGAAAGTTTTCTGATCCAGTCAGGAGTCCCCTAGTGCACGGGTTTGTGCTGACTGGATTTGGGTCGCAGCGGCTGCTGACTGGGGGTCTGTCTCCGGAGCTGCTGCGCACCGTCCTCCCGTGAGGTGGCACCAGGAAGTGAGGTGGAGGACACACTGTGATTTGAGACTCTAGCTAACATTAGCTACATAAACATGAATTTGAAGCCACAGCCCTTAGCCTGTGGCTTCAGTTAGTAGAAGGCTAATAATTTGTGAGCAATATTTTCTGTCCATCTCTGAAATGCTTTGATGATATTCAGACTGTCTTTAAGACTCTCTTTTTGATAAGTGTGCCTTCCTATTCTGTGTTGCTCTGCAGCATAGGCAGTTGTTGCCAAAGTTGGAATAGCAGCTTTCTCTGCAGCGCTCTCCGTTATTGAATCAGGCTTTCACTGTAGGGACATGCACGCACATCTGCATTTGTAAAACAGCCGATAGCAATGCCTTCTCTTTATTAAAAATGGCTTTATTTGTCAAATGCAGTCAACGTAAAGGACTGAACAGTTACCGTGAGCATACTGGGGCACAAGGTCAAATGTGCGTCAGGTACAGTGAAAGATGTGGAATAGACAGTAGTCAAAGTATTACAATATGTACATTTAGAAATGCATGTGCTCCTTGAAAATGTTTATTTTGTTTATGCCTTCTCTCTGTCTGCCCCAACCTTCATAATACTGCTAAATTTTACAGAATGCCCGTTTATCAGCAATTGAATCAACACAAGTGAAATGATCAACAGGTGATGACAGTATAACTGATAGATTTGCTGTTAAATTTTTAAAGAGATCAATTCAGCAAGCAATAAAATCACAGATAAAAAATATTCTTATGCGCAGTAATGTGGAAGATGTGAGCAAAAAGTCCAACTCAGTGTGTAACTGCCAGCTGAAGTTCAAAATGGCCCAAACCCACAAGTGTATGCCAGGGGCAGCAGCCTCAGGGAGAACAACAGAGTCAAAGCAGATATCTGAAGTGTTGGAGGTTTGCTTTTACTGACTCGCTCCCCACATACGTTGAATGATAAAGGCTCACGGCAGCTCAGGTGTTGGATGATAAGTTTTGTATTCATCACACTATTTTGAATTTTATCTCTCATGCACTTTAAAAAATCATTGTGTCCTCTTAAAGTTGTGTCATCTTTAACTTCATTTTCGCACCTTTAGAGATATACGAGCCTCCATTTGTTCAGCCACTGTTCCTCGGCTTAAATTAGCTCTTACAACTTTACGGCGGCTATTTTAGTTATCTCTCCTGCCTCTTTTAGCTCCTCCTCCCGAGGGCCTGAGAGCCTTATCCAGCTGTCTCAGACTGAGTATAGATGTGAAGTAAATACAGATGATATAAAAGAAAGGAAACAGTGTGGACATCTCCCATAAAGTCCTGGTCTGTGAGCTACTTGTTTACAGATCTGAATCTCAAGCTGATCTTGTTGTCCTTTTTACAAACAGTGATGTAAAATAAAGTAGTAGAACAGTGATTTTACTCCACTGAACACAGGAGCTGCCAATCTACTGTTGCCTCATTGTTAGTTTGTTTGTGTTATTAGGGAGCAAGGTAACTGTTTTTGGGTTTTTTTCTAATGGAATCTGGCCTTGAAGTGACCATAGATTTCAAGTTTCACATTCATTTCAGTTTCTCGTTGGATAGGGCTGTCTGTTTGGGAAGTCCTGAGCATACGACTGGATAAATGAGACTTGGATTATACTGCACAAGTTTTGTGTGAGTTCGTAAACAGATGTTTTGACAGAGTTTTGCTGTTGTTAAACATGGACCCAAATGACCTCAATTAATGGAGAATTTTCTGGTTTTGGAGTCTTTGTTCACTGTAGAGGCACGTGAGAAAAACAATTTTCTTCACAAATTCAACAGAACTGGTGATGTGCGAATGGTGTGCAAATTGTCATTTGGGGGATTAAGTATTCCTTTATGTGCGGTAGCACGATGGTTCAGTTGTTAGCATTGTCGCCTCACAGCAAGAGGGTTCCTGGTGTGAATCCAGGGTAGGGGGTTCAAACCCCGGGGTGAAGGAGCCCCTCTATGTAGAGTTTACATGTTCTCCCCGTGTCAGTGTGGGTTTTCTCCAGGTACTCCAGCTTCCTCCCACAGTCCAAAGACATGCAGGTTAATTGGTGACTCTAAATTGTCCGTAGGTGTGAATGTGAGCATGAATGGTTGTTTGTCTCTATGTGTCAGCCCTGCGATAGTCTGGCGACCTGTCCAGGGTGTACCCCGCCTCTCGCTCAGTGTCAGCTGGGATAGGCTCCAGCCCCCCCAAAACCTCCGCCAGGATAAGTGGTCACAGAAAAAATGAATGAATTACCCTTGACTTACAAAGAACTACAACAAAATCCCCCTAACATCTTAAAATACAGTGCTTTGGTATAACTCGTTCCACCATTAATAACAAAAAGGCAAAGAATAAAGAATTATAGATGGTGTAATCCGGTGCGAAATCCGGCCCAAGTGACACCAATTGTCTCTATGTCTGTCTGTCTGTCTGTCTGTCTGTCTGTCTACTGATGCAGTCACAAAACTTTACAGGTGTGTAGTTGAAACCGGAAAGGTTGAGTTTGAAGCCCCCACTCTAGCGTCTCACCTGCATTTGTTTCAAGTCGCACATCGCTGTATTGTGGACGGAGTGATCCCATCTCACGATGGTCTTTTTCAATTGCCATCGATGAAAATTAGAAGTGGAGCTATTAACTATTTCTTTCTGCTTTCCTTCTCGTCCCCTACCTCTCTTGGCCAGACCATAATACAAGCAGTATAGTTGCCATGGCTACCACCAATCTGGTCAGCCTTAATTGGAGTACCTTAATGAAGTTTTCTGATAAGAGCAAAGAAGATTGATGAAGGGAGGGAAACAGAGGCACGGGGGTGAAGAGGGAATAGCAGGCTGGGTCAGATGTTGAGGAGGGTTTCCTTCTCTCACGATATTGACTTAGTGTGTGTGTGTGTGTGTGAGAGAGAGAGAGAGAAAGAGAGAGAGAGAGACAGACAGAGAAAGTAGAAAGGGAAAGAGGATATTCTTGTGTCTAAGAATAGACTGTGAAGACAGAAGCAACTGTGACGTGACATGTGTGTTGTGGTGAAAGTGTGTGTGTGTTTGTGTGTGTGTTCGTGTGCAAGAGACTCCAGGCATTCCGCGGATCGTTCAGTGTTTAATCCACCGCTTCGCCGCCCTCGTCATTCCCAAGTGGCAACATCCACTATCCGCCAGATCCCCAAGGGAAGGGGTGGAGAGAACAAGAAAAAAAAAAAAGGAAAGAGGGAGAACAAGTGAGAGAGAGAGAGAGAGAGAGAGAGAGAGAGAGAGAGAGAGAGATGAATGAGGGGAAGATAGGGAGATAAAACCTGGATAAGAGGAGAAAAAGATGAACAGGGGGCAGACAGGGAGGTATGTAAGGAGAAGAGAGCCGATAAAAAGGGGAACAAGAGAGTGAGAGAAAACAGGACAGATTTAGTAAAAGTGGCAATGAAAGGGAAAGAAACAAACAGAGATGGAGGGAAAAAGAGAAACAGGAGGACAGAGAGGGAGATGGCGCGATAGAATGGGTCTCTCCTCAGTTCACTGGATTTCTTTCGTGTTTCCAACTCATCATCTCCGTAAAGGGAATCAAAGATGAAATGAATAGCGTGATCTGGGGAGAGCGTGGGCGGACTGGAGGATGTGTGTGTGTGTGTGTGTGTGAGAGAGTGAAAGAGAGAGAGTGCACTCTCGCGCGTGCACTTGTTTTTGTCGGAACATGTACAGTACTGTATCTTCCTGTGAAGTTGTATTTGAAATTGCACTTCATGGTACCTCTGTGGGTTTGTGTTCTTGCTTGTCTATGTGGGTGTCTGTTTGTATGTGTTGCAGAAAGAATACATGCATTATAAAATGCTATGCAGTATATGTGTGTATTTCAACCCTGTCTCTCTCCTGCAAAAGTATATTTAATATTACAAGTGCTTCCTGCCACAAATTTATCTGATTCAGTCAATGTGATGTTCTTTAACAGCATAGCGGTCACTCAGAGGAGGTTAGGAACATACACCAGCTATGTTTTCATTAGTTAAAATCACCTGAAAATAAGAATCGTGTTTTCATTACCTTAGAATGAGCTTAGAAAGAACAGGTCCTCTGTAGACCGGGCCACAGTAGTTCTCCGATGTGTGCTTGGCAGAAGTTCAGCAACCTTACCGCTAGATGCCACTAAATTCTGATAACATCTATACCAGACGATAATGGCTCACGCAACCTTAAGTGTCTTTCTTTCTATCCAAAATTGACAGCCAAAACTGTGTGCTTAAACTGCTATCTTGATGTTATCTTAGCGAGGTTTCAGCAGAATCCTGCACGGGTCCAGTTTTTCAAACCAGCACCCAAAAAGCTCAGCACCGAAAATGACCCATTACCCATAATTGTCTTCAGTTCAAATCCAGAACTGTACCGACCGGTGAATTAAAGTCCCATGACCTGACCTCTGATCAAACCAAGCTGTTACCCTCAGGGCCAGAAAACGAAGCCAACACAGAAGTGCCAAAAACGGCAGTTCATTGAACAGCCACTTGAGGCTGGCTCCAGGAGCGAGTCAATCCCCATAGACCCCCATGTCAAAATGCCCAACTTTGCAGCCGAGATAAACATGTTTACAGCCTGGTACAAAAAAAATGTTGTGGTCACTCAAGTTAATTTCAGCAAACTCCACAAACCAGTGGGTGACGTCCCAATAGCTATGCCCATTAGTTTTAGTCTATAGATTAAAAACACTGTTCTATCGTTACACCATTTTTAGTTATGTGCTGTCCCACTCAGATGTGCGAAGCACTCCCTCCGTCAGCTTCCACTTGTTGCTGATTCCTGCAAAGTGACACAATGATAACTGATTTTGAAGTACTCGTATGTCCACATATCCCACGTAACTGCCCCGTCGCTATCAGTCAGTTGCATCCTCAGCTGTTTTGTCGAATGTCCTCTGCATAGTTGTCTATCTGCCGCGTGTTACATTTGTCATATCAGGCAGAAGCTGTTGAGTGTCCACACAGCTAGCTCAGGCACCTGTGATTACTTTTGTTCTCACCCCCTGCCAATCTGCTTTCAGTTCATTTCTACCCATCCCCTACTTGTGACATTGTATGATTATGCTTTTTACCCATCACAAAACTTTTTTGCAAGTTACCTGACGGGTACCTGAGAGTAGCTGGTCCAGTCAGGACTCTGGGTATGAGAGACAGTGGAGAGCGACACAGTGGGGTGTTATAGTGCAAATAAGTGGTAATAAAGTTGTTACTATAATGTTCAACACTGTAAACTACTATCTTACAAGCAGTAGAAGTCGTATTACTACCTCTGCTATCAGTGACATGCTAGCGATCCTTCCATACTGTATCCTGTCCATTGCTGACAGTTGATTGCTGTATTTATGTCAGGATGGGAGGTGAACGTGACATAGCCTTGTACTTCGAGTTTCTAGAGGACAGAATGAATGGATTATCTGTTGCAATAAAAACTATAAAATGGGACCAGGAGCAATATGTAGTGTGATAAGGTGACTGTACATGTAATTTATTAACTAAAAGAATAAGAAAAGTGGTTAATCATTGAGCTCTAAAACAGCTTCCATCCATTCAATACACAGCAACACTTCCCTCCATTCAGAGCCAGCTCTCCTTTCAGTGCAGCTCTACCGCAGTGTCTTCAACAGGCTGAATAATGTCATAAATACCATCACAACTATTGATCTGCTCAGCGGACACATAGCTTTAAAGTAGACGACAGGTAGTGCTTTTATTTATTGATCTCGTAGAGATCTGAGGGCCTTGATAAATAATTATAGATACTGTTATAAAAAATTACTTTTGAACTTAGTGGTACGAGATTTATGGGATTTGAATGGCTGCCTGTGGAGATTACACTTCACCAAGCACAGCGGGGGAAAATAAATAGACTGTGCAGGTATAAAAAATCAAAAAAATGCAGGAGGCTTCATCTTCACACATATCACACAGGCTTCTCCTGCAGTTGGTGTTGATTCATACATTTGTATAAATGGAAGCATATCTGTTCTGTGAGGTGTCAAAAACTCTCAGAAATGCTTTAAAGGTGCTGGCAGTATGGATTGCCCTTGAGACACACAAAAAATGTTCCGGTTACTATAAGAACACGGTTTGGGTAAAACATTTGAAGTCAGCCTATCTTTTCTTTTGCTTCAAGATGTGGGTGGTTACCTTTTTCAATATTTAGTCACAACTTAGTTTCAGAAGGCATCACAGTAAATATCCAGTAACCAAAAGATAAGGAAAAAGATAAGGAAAAACTCCACTTAAGGAAAATATTCAGTCAAAACTCTGATCTTTCCCCCACCTAATTAAGTGTTTTTTGTTGCCTCCACAAAACATTTGAAACATTAATTGTGGGTTAGTTGCCAGGATACTTTGGTCAAACAAATGAAATGCAGTATGTTGACAGTGAACACTGAAGAAATCTTCAATACACGTGTTTCCTTGTTATGCTGATGGGGGGAAAAAATCAGGAATCGTTACATTTCATATGAAACACATGGTATTTCTTCCTACAAATTACTTATGACTGAGTTGTGTACTTTTTAAGGGCCTTTAACATTGATGTGGACAACAAGCTAAACGATGGGGAATTGTATGCCGGATCAGAATTGTTTTCAGTTTGTTTTGGTTTTCTACCTCTGATGAAGAACAATGCACAGCTGCTTAACTTTGTCTCAGAGAGAGAGTCCCAGATGAGGTTCTGTGTCTGTCAGATAGTCTGATAGTCAGATCAGGAGCAGGATTGGGTAGTGGAACTAAATGGAGTGGTGGAGGGTTGCATCTGTTCATCCTGAAGTCACAGCTGACAACAGCAGTGAGAAGAACAGTTTTAAACTTGACAGCAATGGTTTGATTGGCTGAGGGAGATTGTGGCAAAATCTGGTTTGATTCATAGGGTACTTTCTCTCCTAACCTAGTTGTTTTTTTAAAAACAAATTTCAGGTCTGTTTGCACGGTTAGTACAGTTAGTACAGTTTGTGTAAGAGCTGTCAATCAAAACCTGGTGGGGACCAAACAACCAAATCCAGACTGCTTCAAAAGGTTGATCTTGGTTCACTTCCAAACGGACTCTGGTGCAGTTTGTTTGTGGTGTGAAATAAAATAAACCAATCACAGGATTTTATGACAGCAGATATGTGATTTTAGCATGACTTTAATGGCTTTACCAATAATAAATCCATCTGCTGATGCTGAAATCTGTCCACAATCTCATAATTACTCCCAATAAAGGCCACATATATGCCATAACTTATTTATGCTTATATATACGTGTAGCCATGATTACACATATGCACGTCAGTGATGATATTTCCCTGATTAAAAAGCTGTTAAAACTGTCATCATTGTATCACTCCATTACTGTGTGTACCTTGTGTGTTCATTTATTCCATTAAAAATGGTGTGACAGTGATCCCACAGTACACGCAAGACATCTTCTTTTCATCCTGTCTCTGTTAGTCATTAAGTATAACATGTGATTTGCGGTCTAATAATAGCCCACTAATAACGCTTACAATTAGTTATTTCTCTGTGTGACTCCAAACAACAGAAATATAAACACCTGAGAAGCATCTAAGAGCCACTGGTCACTAGAATTCGATTTCCCAACGTGGGTTCTGATATGCAGGAGGACAAACGCCAAATGCATCCAATCAGTGAGTTACCTGTCAGTCAGTATGTTTACTTCTCTTGGTTTGTTTGCCTAAATTGAGTGTGAACAGGGAGTGAACCAAAACTAAAATGCAACAATGCATAATTTTTTTCCCCCTTGGTGTGGACCAAATGAACCGAACTATAGGTGTGAAAGCGAGATAGTCAGCTGATAGAGTAAAAGCTGAGTGAAATGAGAGCGTAAAGAGAGTGACTGACTGAACTTTTGCAAAGCTTCATTAGTCACCTAAATTTTATGTTTTCCTTTTCATAAGTAACAATATTTCTACTATAAATTGGTGCATAAGAAATCACTAGAATGCAGGAAATGAAGGATTGAGGCACGAAAATTCCTGATGGAGTGCCCCAGACCCCGTGCTTAATTTGGTTGAAATTAAACCTATGCCCTTGGTACTTTTGTAGAGGGTTATGTATGGTCTTGTGTGATAGAGAGTTATTATCGTGTTCCTGATACAGTAAATACTCGTTGAGATAGCAAATATTTCATCTGTCAATAGTTAATTAAAACGTGTGTGTGTGTGTGTGTGTGTGTGTGTGTGTGTGTGTGTGTGTGTGTGTGAGTGTGTTTGTGTACTTGCATTTGCAGTTATATTAGATTTGAGCTTTTTAATCATTTTCCTCCTTGTTCACTGAGCAGCAGGATGAAGAGATGCATCGGTGTGTGTTTGTGTGCGTGCCGAAATCGATAGGCCATCTTTGACATGAGCGTGTGGTATTTAAAACAGCTTCCAAGCAACTAAAGGGCTTCTGATTTTTTTTACATAACCCCGTCATCAGCTCCTATTAGAGACGAGGAAAGAGAAAGAGAAGGTGAAGGGAGGGGAGGGATGACAGAAGAGAGGAAGAGGCAAACAAAGAGTCATTTTTTTCTCCTCCTCTTTCCCTCCTGTCACATCTGTCTCATCACTCTCTCCTCCTCTTCTTACCCCTCACTCCGTACATCATCTTCCTTTCATCAGTCTCCATCTGTCAGTTTAACCTGGCTGTACGTGCACAAACGCACACTTACACTTACAGTACATCTGCACTCACACACACCTGCGCTCTCCTCTCTCTCCCCCTCGATCTGTTTGGCACAATCACACACTTTTTCATTTTAAAAAATCTCGGCTTCAAGGACGGCATCATGTCTTCCTTTATATTACCTGCTGTCTCACCCTCTCTGTGTCCATTCATCCGTCTCCACCTGGCAGACTAGATTATATATCTGCTCTTGTCAGACCGGGAGACGTCTTCACTTGGGTTATAAGTTTCATTTCCTGTCCACTCATCCATCCGCCCATCCATCCATCCATCCACACCTTCATCCATCAGTTTCCTTTAGTATCCGTCCATCTCTGCACGCAGACATGGATGTGCTATAATGGAGGCTTATCTTCCAATTTCACTCTTGGATCTGCCTATTTTTTTTCCAGGTATTGTTTTTCCCTCGCATCGCTCTTTACTGTCATACTCACCTTTAACCGACTCATTCTCCACACTAGCGTCATGCACATGTTCACCTGGTACCCGTAGCGCTGGATTCACAGATAAACTTAATGTAACACACAGGTGTGGGTGTGAAGTTATTCTCTGAACAAACTGAATTTTGGTGATGTTCTGGTGAAACGTGAGCTGTGTGATCATGACGAAGCTGAAACAAAGACTTTAAATTATGTTTTTTGTCAGAAAGAGTAACAGCAGTCTGTGTGCATTAATTATCTCCTGGAGAGTTTCATGCATTTGGTCATGTTTGTGCATGTGTGTGTATCTGTCTGTCTGCAGCTAATCAAGCATTTATTGACTGTTTTATACCCTTATTCACTGCTGATTCCTTACTTCTCTTAACCAGTTGGTTGGATCTGCAAATTTTCCATACGTCAGCTCAGCTAAAAACAACAAACCTTACCATCTGTTGCAGGCCGCATATTGGCCTTCATTATGGCTGAAAAACAGACATCCATAGAAAAGTTTGGTCTCATTTTGAACCAGAGAATCTGCAGATTAATTCCATACCCAATATGTTTATGATCCACTAAAGTTAGGCACAATATGAGATGAATTAGCCTTAGTTTTTCCCATCCGCCATCTTGACCATCAAGGAGTGGGCAGGGACAATTCCACCAGTGCAGCTGCGCTGCTTTGCAGCAGCCATGGCTGCATCCCGCTTTTGTTTTGTCTGCCGTACGGCATCCGGCATGCCGTAGCCTACTGCCTGATTTTCTAGTACACCTGCAGATTTTGTTGATTTGTTAATTTTCCTTGATATTTGTGCTTCTACCATAAAATAAATCAGCAGGCATTGTAGTTAATTGGTTTGTTTTAGTCTATTTTAATTGTGTATATTGTTGTTATTTCCATCTTTGTTGTGCTGTAGCCTACAGACAAAGTTAGTACCGTTAAAATCCCAATTATAAGTGACATGGATCACAGATTTGTGGCTGTGCTTTGGTCATGAAATGTAAATTCATCCCCATAATTACATTGTATCTATATTTCATACAATGTCTGCAGCTGTCGTCTGCTCTGTGCAATGCACTGCAGCTCCATCAAAAATAGACAAGGCGCGTATTTTTCTGGGAAGCTTCCAAAACGTACTGCAGCACATCTGCTGGAATTGTGTAGAGAGGTTGCGATCAGCTGGAGTGGCTGCATGGCAGAGATCTGCAATCCACTGAGTGCACTTTTCTAGTTGTGTCTTGTTGTGTATGGTGTGTGTTGTCTTATGTTCCAGTGCCAATGACAAATTTCCATTTTATGCAAATGAAATGGACAATAAAGCCATCTGACTTTGTATTATTTTAACCCATTTTCTTTGTATAATTAAAAGAAACAACAACAAAAACATTAATCTTTGCAGAAAAGATCCTGGAAAATGAAATTACATTTTTGTAAGGCTTCATATTTCCCATCTCAGATTCAAAACAGTTTTCAATCAGTTTCTTGATTGCTTGTTTGTAGTTTGGCCCTCCTACTGCAAAAAAGTGATTTTCAATTACTGCAAATGTAACATTTACCTTTACTGCACACCTGCTGTCCTCATAGACCTTATTTGTGTGCTTCATCTTCTTCTGTTGTTCTTCCTTTTTCCTACACAGTAAATTGTTTTCCTGCACAGTCTTTGTTGGGCGGGATAAATATGTTATTATTTTTAATCAGCGTTTCACTGTTCCACCATCCACCACTGAAATCTTAAATGATAAGGCTGTTTTTTTTTTCTTATTGTCAACAACTCCCACAAAAAGATCAAGACTCACAATATGTTACTTCAACAATTACTTTCTGTTTTCCCTACTGTGCTGTGCCATTCAGCACCAAGCCTATTAAGTCCTTAAAAACAAGTAACAACTACGTAATTTTATATATATACATATATATATATATATATATATATATGATGGCTCAGTATTTTCCTAAAACAGCTGGGCACTGTAGTTTTCAATAAGCGCTACACAAACAGAGGTAAATGCTACATTTGTTGGGGACTATTTTTAGCCGCGGATTAATACACATTTGGTGCATCAATGAGAATTTACAGCTCCAGGACATGTAAATGTGATTGATTTTTGATAAACTACAGTGAGTGTTTATGATAGTGAAGGAACACTACTATGCAACTTTGTGGCTCATACATGTACAGTATTTTGATAGATTTTGGACAACAGCAGAGCTCTGTGGCACAGGTGAATAAGATATATCAGGATTCAGGACAGACAATATTGTAGTAGGATCAATTTCTCGTTGGTGTTGGTATTGACCAAATCACCAAGATGTCGCAATTTCAGCAACAGCTACTTCTCGATAGACAATTGGCGACTGATTTCAATTGCAGAGATATGTGAAATCGGCAAACTTGTGAACTTCTGTTATCATTTTTATTCGGAACTGTGACATTTATAGATTAATAGTTAAACACTATCTAATGTTTCTGCTGTGCTTATTTTATGTACTGTGTTGCTTTGCTAGCATCTTTAATAAACCAAGCAATGCACAGCTGCGGACGGTGGCTGCAGCACCATACGTGCTTTAGCCACCTAAAAAATCAACATCAGATTAAGTGTAAACTATATTTAGAATATTTTCTTGTCCACTTTACCTTACACACAGACCAACTGAGACAGCAGTAGACCAGCAACTCCAGAGTTCTGCAAAGTAAAATTATTGTTTTTGTCAATGGAATCTGGTGGGTCTGAGATAACAGCTTCAGCTCTCCATTGGAAAGAGCTGTCTGACAGCCACGTTAAGAGGTGAAAATATTATAAATATAGTGTTTGCTCAAGCTGATATTGATTTTTGTACTTTTTTTAGGTGGGCCTTTTCTTAGGTGACTAAATAACCAGTTGAAGTAGCATCTGCTCAGCACCCTTTCTTTTTGATGCAGGGATTTTCTACCTTCAAGTTATTGTGGTTCGGTCTGTTATGACTGACTTTGTAGACAATAAGAAAAACATAAAATAGAACCGGAATTTTTATACTGGAAAAACAGTGCCCTCAAAGCAAAGATTTCCCATTAACATATTGGAAAGTGCAATTTGCTTCCAGTCTTCTCATTGATGTCTTTATTTGTTCATGGCAATTGAGTTTATGACTTTAAATGAATGTCATGGTGATGATGACAGATTTTCAAACGTGACATAAAGAAACGGTCATCGAAGCAGTTTAACAAACAAATTCCTATCACTCAAGTGGTTTGATTCATGATTTATGTTAATAAGTTTCAGCTTATCATCTTGAATATATAAATAACACATCAATCCACAAAGTAAAGAGGCAATAAAACTGAATTGTGAGTTTATCTTGACACTGTCTTGGAGTAATTATCAGACTAGAAGATGCAGCGTAATAGCAGGAAGCCAACCCCTTGCAGGCTGTGATTTACACGCGTTAGTTCCAGCTGTATCAATATATTAAAGCAGTGGTGCTGTTTAAAACTTTGTCACCTCCTCATGAATTTTAATGAACACTGAATCACTGTGGGTTTTTTCACTCGTAACTAACTTTCACTGGGAACCTCTGACATGTGCAAACTATTCAGCATTATGCAGTACAGTGAAGCCTGTAAGAACTGTATATGTGAAGTGATATATTTTCTTTTTCTTTCAATTTGTCCCTGTACTCTGTAAATTTGAGTTAGAACAGTGACTCAAGTGAATGTGCTGAATTTCAGCTTTAAAGGTGTTTGAGGTGAACATCCATCAGCCAAGTCTCCTGAAGAAAATGTTGGGATTGTACATTTCTGTAAACCACAGATAGGTAACATTTGTACATTTCACACTTAGCATATCAACATTTCTACAGTTAGGTAGTCAGGGGCGGGTAGTAATAGATTACAAGAAATGCACATGAGTACTTTCATGTTCCTGTTTTGAAATGGTGTTTGCACTCTTCTGGAGTATAATCTTGAGCTAGTAATCTACCTTTTACTTCGCTACATTTGTCATTTATACCGTCAGTACAACTAGTCTGCTCTACACGTGGAGATTGAGTGTGGGGGAGGGGGAGGAGCGCGTGAGGGGCATCTCTGCTACAGCTGCCAAGTTGCCAGCTGCCTGGAAGAAAAAGAAGCACCTCCTGTCTTTTGACCACGATGTGATAATGACGGCGCAATACCCAGAACAAGAGGCAGCTTCAAGCGACAGTCCCTGACCACGTCTGGCCACATTTTGTATACCAAAATCTAAAATCGACAACAGTTACTTCTTTTGTGTAACAGAGATAACAAGTCAACTTAGAAGAGGGCTTTTTAAAGAAAATCATATCAAACAATTTTTTTAAAAACATGTCTGGAGGGGATCTTAATGTGTATGTTTGCTTTTTGAGTACTTCCTGTCCACCGAAACAGGGTGGATAACTGTAGAAGCAGTCAGAAGTGTTTAATCTGAAATCCAATGTGTTGGAGCACAGAGTCCACACAAAAAAGTGTGTCACTGTCACTGTCCAAAAAGACTGCATTATAGTGTGAGCTAAACCACCTCACAGCTGCTTTCATGTTTCTTCCTGTCTTTTGTTCTTATTTATGTACAGTACATTAGGGAGAGTCTTTGAGACAATACACAAACGTTTATATAATCCCCTGAAGGATATGTTTTTCCCTGTGATTAAGAGCGTTTGGGTGTCAGTCTTCTACCTGTAATCCCAGTCAGTATCATCCTCCTGGGTATTACTGTTGTATTTTATATAACACCTTACGTGATAAATTACGAATGTGCTTGTTTTTCCAAGAATCGTATCGTCTCATGTCACATATGTGGCCCACCTCTCATGAGACTCCAACACATTTTCATTCTTAAATGAGAAAAGGAAATGCACTGACTCACATTTATCTACAAGGCTCTGCTTTTGAAGCTACCTCTGTACATAAATCCAGTAATTATGGGATTACCATACCATAAGGGATTGCTGATCACGGCACGGGGTAGTTTTAAACACTCCACACATAAATCTTGGTGCTGGCAGCAGCACATTATGAATGAGACTGAGAAAAAAAATTACAAAAACAACTCCTGGCCCACCTCGATAATTTTAAAGCAGTTTTATAGCAATCCCATTTTCTGTGATGTTTTGATTGCTTTGTATTGTATTCTATGTTGCTCCTTCATTTACTGAACTTTCGCTTGACAGAGTCTTGAGGAAGATTAGAATACACATACTGGAAGGAAGGATGCATTAAAATCTTTCTAATCGGAGCTGCTTGGCGTACAGATCTATTTGTTTCTACTTTTCCACATACAGCTCCTTTGACATCTCACATTACTAAAACAAAGCGAAATGCAAGATCTTTTAATGTTTACAGATGATTCCCATTTGAAAATGGTTACGTTTATATTGGCTCAATAGCATGACTGTTTAAATTAATTAAGAATCAGGAGCTTAATGCTCATTTTAGTTTGTGTAGTCAAACTATAGATGTACAAAGAGACCTGGATACAGCATTGGAGACAGGGAACCATTCTTTCTTATGACAGCTCAGTGGTGCATGAAGAGAAACATTGTCCATATCTTTCATTTCGTGGGGCCCATACAACAAGCGCACTGAGACTTCAGCCAGCCTAATCAGCTACTTCCGACTACAATTTGAATGGGATTAATGATTTAAACATGTGGCTCTTCTAAACTTGGACTGGATCAAATCTTGTTCATCAAATAAGTCCTTTCGCGGGGATGCTCAAGAAATGTGATTTACAGTCATCTCTTTCCCAATAAAAGTCTATGGGAAAAGTCTTCTGGGCTTCATAGCATCACATGAAAGACAAAACAGTTGTAGTTATACGGTCTGACTACTACAAAAATTGGCTTCAAAGCCTGCCGCACTTCCAGGGGGCCTGGTTTAAAACAGTGTGCAGAGTAAATATTATGGACTGCAAGATTCCACACAAAGACAACGGAAAGAGGCAGGTGAACTCAAATCTTCTTTTGGCCTGTGCAATGTCTGAGCTCTAAGCTAAGCAACCAAACAGGGTTACATCAGACTCATCATACTCATAGTACAAGGACTACATAGCTCTACACTGCAATATAAGAACTATGCTGTTTCTCTAGTTTTATTGTAACTGGCAGATGCTGATGTTTAGCCTGCAGCTTTAGCCTTAATCTTTTAGTTTATTATTATGTATTTAACCTTCAAAAGCATATAAAAGACTCCTATGCAGGATTCTGCTTTTAAACAAGTCAGATGGAACCTTTAAAAAGTCAAACAAAGACTGTTTTCAATGCACTCAGGCACATAATGTTAGTCAATTAGTCAGTAAGCTACAGTTGATAAAATCACCCAGCAACACTTGTCATTTCAGCATTTCAGCAACAGCCCAGTCAACAGGAGAAAAGTTTGGCATTGTATGCTTCTGCAAACTACAAATAATTTCTAATTTCTATGTTCAATAGGTATCATATCAATGTTTCTAAAGTGACGTCATTTATGAGTTGACTGTAACTGGGAGGTGTATGGTGGATTGGACAAAACTGTTATTTAGCTATCTCCACTTTTTTTTCCAGTCACCCTTTAGACCCTAAACGTGGTTGTTTATTAGCAACCGTTGGTTGTTTTTCCACTGGGAATAGTGCCACAGAGAACTTTTTTTTAATAGATATAGCTGCTTTACCTGCTGGAATACTGCCATGAAAAGTGGGTATTTTAAGTCAAAATATGTCCCTTTCATAACCATGACAAAGTGCTTTTTTGCCTGAATCTAACCATATGTCCTTACCTTAAAGAATTGTAATATTTCAATCTATCTGCTACACAATAACACACAATTGTAGCCTGAAGTATCCATGCTTTGCAGATACATACAATGCCAGCATTTTCTCTGGCAATCGGGTTGTCAGCAGGGTTGGTAGGTGCCAGCTAGAAATTAAATGCTGTTTTTGTCCTGAAATCTTGTACCCACACTTATGAGTCAAAAGTCTGCCTCCACTGTCATTATACAGCGCATATATCCTTTGCAAGAGCAGAAAGCTCGACAGGTGTAGCAACAGTAAATAAGAGGGTTGGGACTTAATGAATGATCGATTGTCCAGTTCTTCTGCTGTTTCCAGGGTTACCAAAAACATAAGGTTCATTGCTTCCTTTTGACCAGTCAGTCTACAGTATGTACAACGACGGCTTAGTGGGTGTTTAAAGCAGCAAATATACATGACAAAAGGATGAATCACCATTGTGTTTTATCAATTGGTAACAGAAAGACAGAGCAATATGACATTTATTTACATCATTTTGTCATGGATTACTCCACGTTACCACTAAATACAGAACAGTGGATATAGCCTTAAAATCCTTCCTCCTCCAGCATCTCTTTCTTGATTTTTCTGCCTTTGTCTGTATTTTTCTTCCTTTCTTACTCCTCCGCTCCCTCCCAGGCCCTGAACTGGGCTCAGCTGAGCGCTGTCACGCACTGTCACTCCTTTATTTCATCGCTCCATCATTCTTTTTGCCCCTCTGCAGATCTGGGTATTCATCTGTCCATCCATTTGTCTGCTCCCTTTAGCCTGACAAGTGGAAATGACGAGGAGAGACAGCAGGGAGAAGGGAAAAAAGGGAGGCGATCAGAGAGAGGGGGGAGGAAGAGAGAGACAGGGTAGATACTTGGGGGAATGACTGAAAGGCATTTAAGACACAGAGAGAGACAACAAACGGAAAAGCAAAGGTGATAAAAGAGACAGAGGAGCACAAGAGGTGCTATGAAGAGAAAGCTGTTACAAACAGGCACATATAAACACTTGTCAAAATACTGACCATGAATTGTCTTAAAGTAAGTAGACAAAGGCTTACCTCTCAGGCCGATACACACCAGCTTTACAATATAAATTCTGTATTTGAGTCAAAAACAACAGTATCGCTTGTTTGCCAAAAATGACTGAAGTTTACCTGAAAAGGACCGCTTGTGGCCCCACCATAATTATGACTGTTGTCTGTCAGAATCTTTAGATGAAGTAGTGTGAGGCTGTTATTGCAAAACCGCTGAGCAGGTGTTGAGAGTTTGAAAAAATACAAGGCGCTGTTTAGGTGTGTTGCTTCAGGTAACAGTAAGATGATGAAATATGATCCAGGGACTCCAGTTCTGGCAATATATTCATGAGATGGAGATTTTTTTCTATCAGAAACCAAACTGCAATATTAAGAGACAAGATTTTCAGCTCTGCTGAACCACATTGAACTTCTTTGCTGGAGCCCTCTGCAATGGTATCAACGTTGTCTTGCCAGAGTGGTCCCATTCAAATGAATGGGAATGAATGCAGGGGCTTGTTCACATGGCTTTGGGAGGAAGTTGAGTTGGATGGATGGATAAACAAAGCATGTAACGGGACCACTGTTCACATCCCATGTCCAACCAATAGTCAGTGTTGGTTTTCTTTAACCATGTCTACAATCTACCTGTACTGCACAGATCAAAAACCCTGCAACAAAACTGCCTCTGTGAAGTCTAGGTACCAATACAACTTTTCCCTCCCAGTGATGATACCTTGATACAGGGTGATCTGCTGACACCAGTGCTGTTTTTATTCCCAAATTCTGAACCTCACTGTGCAAAACTTTTTGGAATCATTATAGTGTTTTACTCTAATGCTGTGGTCACACTATAAGTGACACAGCAACAGACTACAAGTCATTTTCAGTCGAACCTGGTGACATGAAGATACAAAGTGACGCCCGATACACCCGGTTACTGTTGATGGGCATAATGTGCTACAAATAAAAGTTGAGCTGGACTTCTGTCACTATGTCAATGATGTCGTAAACTATGACTATGAATCACATGTTTTTGATTACTCTCTGGTTGTGGTAATGTGTTATTCAGCTTAGTTAGCTAATGCTAGGCACACAGAGGTGCAACGGGGCGGCGGAAAGTGATGTTAAAAAGGGTGCTCAGACATTGATCAAAAGCATAGATATTGTTATGACCAAATAGAAACTTAAGATGATGTTCAGTTGAGTTGCTTTGTTGCAACTAGCACATACACACAAGCCTGTGATGACATGACTACATTATCAAGCACTTGAGCAACACTTCCATGGCGACTTGGCAATAATGTAGTTGGTCAAGCTGTTGTGTTGTTGCTTGTACTGCGAGCACAGCATGAGGATTCAAGAATCTACAGACCGTTTCAATCATGGCTGTGATTTGGTCGTAGGCACGAGGCCGCAGGCTGAGTGTCGAAGATAACCAGTGCCTCTTGTCCAATCAAATTGCGTGGTCGGAACTAACTGTTGTATAAAATAGAACAAATTATATAAAAGTGGCACTAAAGGAAGAAATCTTGGGTAAATACGGGTAATGCAGAAGGTAGTAGTATGGTATTAATTTGCAACTTGTAATTTCTAAGGTCTTCCTTTGTGGTTTTGTTGTATCAGATTTCATTATATTGTCAGCTAGTTCCTGATATTTTGTCTCATGTAGTATGTTTTGTTTTTACATTTTCATTGTGCTCGCTCATGCCCCTTAACAATTAATTTCCTGTTCGTTTTCTTTGGCTGCCCATATTAAGTTTCAAGACTTTAATCAGCTGTCTTCAGATGATAACAAGCTGCGTTTGGTCTTTTAATTATTCATTTTCTTTATTTTATTTTTTTGTCATTTAAATTGTTATTGGATTTGTTGCAGTCCTTCATTCTTTGGTACTTGTTGACATTTCCCATTTCCCAATTCGTTAATTCCCCCGAGATCATTAGAGGGTTATTTAGACCACCTGTTGCACAGGATGTGTTAACTATATCCTCAAGAATTGAGAGCTGCTTGGTGTGTTTCCTCTCTGGGCCAATCAGGGTGGGATGATGCACTTTTTGGGGAGCTCAAAGCTTTGGGGGGGCAGATATCTCATGAAAGAAAAAGGAAAAACAAGAAAGAATTTAAAAATTGACCCTCATCCTGTTGCTCTCCGCTCTCTGTCTTAAGCCCCTACCAGTGAGTCCCACTGGAATCCATTGATTTCATTGTAGAATTTGCTCAGCTCCTCTATGCCCTGTTCTCTCTCTGTATATTTATAAGACCACAAATGAGACAAGAATTAGCTATCTAGCCAGTCCACAGTCCTTCTGCTTCGCTCCCTGCTGCTGTAGACTATTTTGCTGTTTCGCCCAGAGGAGAGCAGCTTCGCAGACAGACCTTTAGTCGGTGGTAGCAGCTCAAATGTGGCCAGTGCGAACCCCAAAGCTGGGTTTCACAGCGGGCTGGTGGCCAGCATCAGCACATGGTCTAACCTGTGTAAGGGCAGCAACAGAAAGTTTGTTGATCTGATGGGGATCCCGCAGAGCTGAGGCAGAGGACACACTGTGTTTTAGGGCTCTAGCTCAGGTTAGCTACTTAAATGTGAACTTGCAGCAATGAGCTGTTTACTCTGAGAAGTAGGAGGCTAAACATTTTCTCTCCATCTCTGAAATACTCAGCCAATATTGACATGTGTTTCATTTCGTTGTCAGACTGTTTTACACTCTCATTTTCATCCATCTTCTTTTTTGAGTTGTTTTGCAGTGTAGCAGCTGTTGACAGTGCTGCAATAGCAAATTTCTCTGCATGATTCTCTGCCATTGAATCAGGCTTTCACTGAAAGGATGTGCACACGCATCTGCATTTATAGAACAGCCGACGAGACAGCATCTTTATGACGCGCAAAATTTTTTCAAGGCCTGAAAACAGAGCCAAGAGGAGGTGAAGTCGAGTTTTCCCTCAGACCACTTGAATTACAATATGTTCAAAGTTTCATATTGGATTTTAGTCCAGTGATGCAAAAATAAAACTGCCTACCCCAGCTTTAAGAAGAGAATAACACTCGGTGCGCTCTGATCTTTCATCGACCTAATGCTGACCTTGTACTAGCAGATAGTTCCAGAAACTCTGATCTCTGGGCCCTTTTTAAACAAATTTTCTGTTGTAGTTGAGGGTGATTTTGAGCATTCTGAAACTGTGGTGGAGGGAATAATAAATAGCACCTTTCCACCAGGTTACCTTTATCAGGGAAAATCTTTGTGCTATTTGTCCAGGGGTTTTTGCTTGCCTAATGATAAAACAACCCCACAACCTTTATTTTGTTATTGTGTTTACTGAGTAATTTTCACTGAAACCCCATATAACCCCTAACAACCTATATAACCACACTTGTTTATCATTTAAGAGGCATTTGTTTATTAAGGAGGCATATTTTCATTCAAGGCACTTGTGAGATTTGTTTCTCCAAGTAAACTTATTTTATTCATGTGGCTGGGAACTAGTACTCAGGCTTCTCCCTGATCTGAAATGTGAGGAATCAGTACCACCACAGATTCACTCAGGGTCAGAGGTTAACAAGGCCTGAGGCGAAATTGCACATTAAATTTCACACACTGCCTTTCAGACTTAAAAAAAGGGGGGATGGAAATGCAAGCAATTCTCTTTTTTTACATTCTGCCCTTTTCTCCTGAATGCAGCCACTGTCCCCTGTGGGCCACCGTAGATAATTCATGATAACTTATGACTTGGCGATTCTTTCCAGCGCACTCCGGGTGTTAAAATAAAATGGGTTCTGAGTAGAAAACAAACTGCATTTGCAGCCTGGAGCAGAGGAACATATCTCTGTTTATGTGATGGTATATGGTGATTTAAAATAAAACAAATGTCAGTGACAGACTACAAATGGACTGTTTACCAGCCAATACACGAGCCGATTAATTCATAGGTCAACAAAAATCCCCCTGGAGAAGAACAAATTCCTTTAAAATCAGATTGAGAGGGTAAAAAATGTCCTCTGGAAGAAAATGTACTTTCTTACCTGGCTGGGTGGCTTTAACAAGGTCTTAAAAAAAATGTTAAATTTGACTTTCTTCCCTGCAGAAAGAGACAAAGTATATATAGAGAGAGATAAAGAGAGATAGTGGAGAAACGCAGGGAGCAGCGTGTACCTGTTTTTGACGGATGTGGGGTGAAAGGCGGAGAGAGTGGGCGGTCGGCCGGCCCCACGGCCCTGACGCACTGCCTTGTGGGTAATGGCCACTGATGCGTAGCGGCTTGGTTGTCATTCTCAGGGGTCCAGCTCCATTAGAGAGAAGAGAAATAGGTTCTGTGTGTGTGTGTGTGTGTGTGTGTGTGTGTGTGTGTGTGTGTGTGTGTGTGTTGTGTGTGTGTGTGTGTGTGTGTGTGTCTGTGTCTGTGTCTGTGTCTGTGTCTGTGTGTCTGTGAGTGTGTGTATGTGTCTGTGAGTGAGAGAGAGAGAGAGAGAGAGAGAGAGAGAGAGAGAGAGAGACGGTGTGAAGGTGTGTGTATGTATCCAGTATGTGTGTTAGAGAGAGGGATGCTGTATGTTTGAGAGGATCTGGTTCCATTAGGGAATAGCTTATAAGATGCTGGTGTGTGTGTGTGTAGTGTGAAGGGTCCATCTCCATTAGAAAAAACAATCTTGTATCATTGCGTGGGTGCCCTTGTACATGTTTATGTAAAGAGAATATGGCGACTGTATGTGTGCATGTGTGTGTGTGTGCATGTGTGTGTGTGTGTGTGTGTGTGTGTGTGTGTGTGTGTGCTTGAGTACATGTGTGTGTTTGTGTGTGTGTGATAGGCCGAGTGCATTAGGAGCTACAGTAATGTGATCCTGGTTTTAGATGATCAAACAGCTCACTTTCATGTCCCCTCCGTTCATCCTGACTTTGCACCTCTTTCCATCTCAATCTCTCTGCCACTTCCTCTCACTCTGTTCCCTTGCTTTGGACTTTCTACTGTGGTCTCTCTCTGTTGTCTCCACCTCACACTAGAGCTGTACTGAATTGTCTGAAGCTTCAAAGATTCATTCATAACATTGACATTCAAATTCTAAATCAATATTTGAATGCTGTGCAGCCTATTTTTTGCATGTCTGTTCATGATGTTTAAACCCCATATTTCTGCACGGTTGCAGATAAAGATTAGGCCAGACTAATATTATTAGTATTATACTATTTGTTAAATAAGTTTCCAGTGGTGGCTGTGTAGGCAGGACAGATTCTCAGACAATGGCCCCCTGGGCACAGGCATGAAGAAGTCTTTTTGTAGTCATAATGCATCTTTGTGTTGTTTTGTACCTCTTTGTAGTCCTTTTGTGTGTCTTTGGGGTAATTTGGTGTCTTTTTTCGTCATTTTGTGTTTCTTTGTGGTTGTTGTGAATCTTTTCGTGGTCATTTTGAGTCTCCTCTTCATTCAGTATGTGTTAATTTGAATGACATTTTGTAGCTGAGGACCAGGGAGCCCACCTTACACTTTGGGGGCCTGTGCCCTGTAGGCACATTCAGCAATCCTTCCATGTATATACAATTGTTTACAACACATCTGAATCAAACATTTAACTCCAGAGTGCTGTAAAGTCCAAAAAGTCCAAATTTATTGAAAAAACACAGATGTAACCATTTACAAAATTGTGTTTGTGTTTGTTTGTATGTTTTTATCTAATGATATATGCTCTCCAATCCATATTTGTTGGAGTCTATCCTCTCAAAAGACGGTTTGCTACTCTGTTTGCTGCACACAAAGGGAGGCGCACACCTGTGTTAAGGGGCAGTCTATCAGCAATCTAACAGTGCCATAAATGACATTTAAAAGTCTAAGTCATTTAATCTAATGAATCACTTTTTTCAATTAGCAAAATGTCATTTGAATTAACATGTACTGGCCAGGAAGCGATTCAATGAGACCACAAGAGGATGCAAAGAAACTGCAAAGAGACACAAAATAACCACGAAAATGGGCAAAACAACTACAAAGAGACACAAAGCCACAAAAAAGATGCAATGCCACGACAAGTCGATGTAAAACAATGACAGAAAAAGAGGCTAAACAACTATAAAGTGTGCATCTTGCTCCTATGTAGAACAGGTGGGTGGTGGGGGTCTTTTGCATATATGCCAGTGTCCCTTTGTCTTATAATCCACCCCTGGGTACAGCCCTAGCTCACACACTTTAGTTTTCCCTTTCTCTTCCTGTTGCTCTCTCTCTCTCTCTCTCTCTCTCTCTCTCTCTCTCTCTCTCTCTCTCTCTCTCTCTCTCTCTCTCTCTCTCTCACACACACACACACACAAACACACACACGCACACAGATCTATATCAGCAACCAGCGTGGACTGAGCTACTTTTCTTTTTGACAGAGGGCTAATGGGACTTTCTGTCTCGTCAGGACAATTACCCACCTGTTGGATCTCTATTTCTCACACGTACACTCTCTCACACACACACACACACACACACACACACACACACACACACACACACACACACACACACACGCCCACCATGCAATAAAAGTCTTATATTATACTGTCACCTTCCCAACCTCAATAGTGTACAGTGCCACCAAAGTTATCATAACCACTCACAGGCCTGGCACTCATTTAATTGTATGTCTGCCAACTGTGCTCACACATGGTGCATTCACAGTCACAAATGCACACACATCTATTTATAAGACACATGCTGGAATTTTGCAAACACGCTTTTGTTTGTAGAGAAAATTTTCCTCTCTTGTTAATTCCAGCCTGTCAGTCTGACAGTGACCTTGAGAGAGAGAGAGGGAGAGGAAGAAAGAGAGAGAGGGTGAGAGGGTGAGTGAGAGCTTTAATGCAATTCAGAGTTGATATAGTGAGACTGTCCTCCACTGTGCCGCATAATAGGCTATAGTGCTTTCCATTTAAATCAAGGCCTCAGTTTATTTGAATTAAACCAAATCCAATCAGAGGCAGACTGTGGGGAAATCACCTCTGTGTATAGATTGGAGACACACACACACACACACACACACACACACACACACACTCACACACAGTCAGAGAAAAACACCAAATCACTGTGGTATGTGTGTATATGAAGATATTTGAAGTATTTCCTTCGTGCTTGAGTAGTGTGTATTTCTGTCAACCAGTCTCCTGATAACTCTGTTCATATGAAACTAATTTGCATTACCAAATACATTTCTGTTTTTCGGAAATAGAATGCTGCCCAGATAATCTTTTTTTTTTGTTTGTTTTTAATCAGTATAATGAGGAAACGTATTGAGTGTATCTGCAGATTTTTGACTGTCAGTGTTTTTTATTTGTTTTCCCTCAATATCTGCTCCTGGCAACTAAAGAAGAGGTGTATTATTATCATACAATTTGTTGTTGATTTTAAACCCATTAACCCAAAGAACACCACAGCTAACTCAGACAATTTTGTGTATCATTTTAAAAAACGAAATAACAAAACCTAATTGGAAGTAAATATTCTTACAAATCTATTTATTTATTAACTTCTCCTTACGGAAGACATGCCACCCTGCACATTGATGCGTAGTGCCCCCCTTTTTTCACTTGTCTCCACAGTTTACTGTCTGCAAATTGATCCAGTGTAGCAACAGATTGTTTGTGTCGTTATGTTTGTATATTGAAAAAGTTACTAAAAACTTCAGCGTTAATCTCATTGCATTGTTATTCAGCCACTATGGGCAAAGTATTGCCAAAACAATGCAGCATATCTCCTGCAGCTTACCCTGGAAATTATGCAGAACTGTTCTATTAACAAGTGCAGACAGATTTTGCAATGTTTCCCCAGGTTACACAAGATAAGTACTTGTTAAGCCACCATAAGCTAGGTTTGAGGAATACCTCAGCCTCAAACTGACCATTGGAATGTCAGTTACTTACCCCATGTTACACTAAATTGTGAAGAAAACATTTTTTGTGCATGCCTCCAGTGAGGAAGAATGCAAAAGCTGAGGAAATTCCAGATGAATTGAAATTAATCGGGGTCCTTGTTTAACAGCAGCAAAACTATATCGAAACATAAGTTTGTAAATGCTCACACAACTTTGTGTAGTAAAATCCACGTCTTATTTATCCAGTTCTATGCTCAGTACCTCCCAAACAGACAGCCCTTTCTACGGGGAATTTGACACAAAGTAAAACTAATCTGTCGTCCAAGCCTCTAGTGACAAAAACTTTACTTTTACCTACTTGAAAATGTGAGTTGCTGGTCTACCACTGCCTTGATCAGTGGTTTGTTGGTGTTATTTTGCAATTTTGGTGTTTTAAGGGGTTAGTTTGATGTCACACAATGACACAAACAAACTACTGATCAAGGCAACTGGCGACGCCCATTATCAGCAAGGTAAAATGTCTGTTTTTGTCAATGCAGTGTGGCAGAGGAGAGCATTAATAACCTTTACTTTCATTTTTTACTGTCATAATCAAGAATGATTCCTTCAATTTTCTCCATTTTTGAATTCTTTGTTCACCATGGAGTCATGCAAGTAACACAAATTTTCTACACAAATTGAACATAACACAGGGTGAGTAATTATATACATCTGTTCATTTTGGGGGGATAAAGTGTTCCTTTAAATATTAGAATAGTCAATGCTGACAAGCAACAATGCTTTGACTTCTATTCAACAATATTTAAAGCTACAATGTTTGATTTTTGCCCACTCAGGGGCGGCAAAACAAGCTTAAAACACAACCATGTAACAACAAGTTGATAAAGCAAACGTGTTTGTAAAGAGTTACTCATTAACATACCCAGCAGACATGGTGCAACATTAGAATTCATTTAGGGACTTGTTTCTGGCCACCTGATGAATTTAAGTACAATATTTACTGTGGCATGTGCTTTGTTTCAGGCTCTGCCAATTCTTGAGGAACATATCTGGCTTTGTTCACAAGCTGTTTGCTAACTCTGTCTGTCTGATGTTTGGTGCTGGGCACGGAGCATACAGTTGGTATACATCAGAGCTTGGAAAGAATGGAAACAGGTGGTGGCTGCTGCTGCTGCTGCTGCTGCTGCTGCTGGGAATGAGGTTGATAAGGACAGAGTTGCCAAACCAAACAAACCAAAACAATGGGATCTAATGCTCCAAAGAGTTGAGGGGAACTGAAGAGTTGGGGTATACTACTGTGTGGGTTCACCACAGCAAACAACACCTCATTATACAGCATTTTATTTTTATCCAATGTTTATTTGAAAAATATTGATCAATTAATTTTTAACTAAAGCCCTAACCAAGTGTTCTGTGCAGTGCAGAACTGGAAGACAACATAATTGATGAATTGATTTTTCTTTCAACTTCAAATCATATCTGCTAAAAGAAATTTGAAGTATTTAAACATATTTTCTGGTAGACAGGTTTCTGTCTGCAGTGTTATCTTTTGTCTGTGTGTGTTTTCCACTCCACAGCAGAAGAAAAACTCACTCTGACTTTCATAGCGAGGAGTTGTCTCCAGAGCTTCTCAATTTTAAATGAGATATCTCCAATTTAAAAAGAATTTGTCTCCCACTATTTGATAGTTATTGGCGGCATGAGCGAGAAACGCTCTGTGGGTTATGTTTTTAAAGCTGTGAGTCATGCAAGGACCTTTTCATTCAGGAGTGACACAGAGCATTTAAAAGGAGTTGACCTCATTTAAAAAGTGATTGATGGTATGAATAGAAATCACGTCGGCCGCTTTTAAGGGTCAGACTCTTTGTAAAAACCTCTGCTTACTAAATGGCGATAACCTTGGGGATACAATAGTCGGTGTTTTTCAAATATTGAATTTCTGGTAGCACCGTTTTCCAAAATGGACATAGTGTTTGCGCTTTAATGACTCACGAAAAACCACATAAAGAATTCATGCCAATTATTCTTGAGCTGCACGGTTCACGTCTGAGCCGAGCCCTTGCATGAAAAATTCTCACAGAAGCGGTTAAAGGCACTTGACCAGTGACCCGCAGTACAATCACATGTTTTTTTGAGAGGAGATACTCAATTTGCATGTTAATTTTCAAACTGGCACTTAGTCAATCAGATGTGTTTTATTTCTCTAATGAGCTTTCAGTAGTGATTTTTTTGCTGCTGTATCTCAGTTGTGCACTGAGCTGGAAGAGTGCCAGTTCTGATGTTATTCCCTCACATGTTGCACAGATTGTATGTGTTTTCTTCATCATTAACAGCCAAAAGGTCCAGTCACACCTGATTATGTGGGACAAGATATTTAATTTTCCTCCTATCAGACTTTTCCTCAAAGATTTTTGAAGTGTTGCCATAATAATAAAGAGATCTAGCAAGCACATGGTTAAGCCCTGTGATAGTCTGGCAAATTGTCCAGGGTGTACCCCACCTTTCACCAGTGTCAGTGGAATGAGGGATTACAGATAATGACTGAATGAATGAAGCAGCCTACATGATTACATTAAAGGACAAGTCTGATATTTTTCAACCAGGCCCTGATTTGTTTTGGGAAACAGGCTGCAATGAAACCATTCTTGCATGTCCCGCATGTTCGCACCATCAATTCACATCCACTGAAAGTGCTTGGTTTTTGCCTCTGACAGGCTCAGATTGTTTTTCTAAGTGTCTGACAACATCATGGAAAGGATCCCTACAGAGGTAGACCTTTTTGTGTAAGAGTAAGGTCTTTTTTGTTTAGCCAGATACAGCACCCAAATCGCTATCACAAATTCAACAATCACCAGCTGGTTGATGGTTTTGTTGAGATAAATCCATAATTCACCTAGTTATGTGAAAATATGCTGGCTCTGTACATTTTAAAATTAGTATTTATTTAAATGAAGCCATGTGGGTTTGGCAGTCGTGATTTCTGAGCTGTTTTTGGTTTAACAAAAAGGTTCTTGTTCTTTGACGAATAGGTTTGTCTCTGTAGGGACACTTCAAATAAAAATCTGAATCTGTCAGTGGCAAAAACAAGCACTTTTGGCGGATGTAATCTGACGGGTGAACATCCCAAGCAGTTACATTACAGCCTATTTTACTACTGGTAGCTGCAGCCGTCTTGCTCAAAATTTGATACAATTCATGGGAAAGCAGGGTCCAGGTTAAAAAATACCAGACTTACCAGTTTATGTGGCAGATGCCTCCATCCATAGCGCCCAACATATCAGGAGCAATTTGAGATTCAGTGTCTTGCTCAAGGACACGTGGACATGTAGACATTAAAAGCTGGAATCAAACCAACAATACTACAATGGATTAGCCACAGGCATCCCATGGATATTTGCACAAGTAACAAAAGAAAAGAAAAAAACGACCAAAATGGATTTTGGTGGTAAAATTGAAAACCATTGTGGCTTGTAAAAACATGTCAGGAAGAAACACATAAAGTCAAACAGTAAGAAATAGAGAAATCAAATTAAATGCCTGAAATTGGATTCAATCAAGAAACAAACAAACACATAGAAAGCAATCAGTAAACTATGAAAAAGGTTGTGTAAAATAGAAATAGCAAATTGAAAAGGTTAATTTATTGTGGTTTGGTGCTGGAGCAGTGTTAACATGATAGACAATAAACTACAAAAGGAGGAAGAAAAAAAAAGAAGGTGGGATAGCTTGTTTTGGGGAAAAAAGTTTTTCATTCCTCCTCCAATCACATGGTTAGTCTAATAACAGCTTTGTCTTGGCTACCTCAACCCTTCCTCCCCTCTCTATAATCCATGTCTATTTCCTCTGAGGCCCCGTGGCTCAGGAAGTCCAGCAGTATACCAGTCAGAAGGTCCAGGGTATGATGTCTGACCCTTGCAGTCTATATTCTGTCATCAGTGTTTGAGTGCATGTGAATGTTCATCTCATCAGCAGGTGGCACCTTGTATGGTTGCCTCTAGGGTGTATGAACATGTGTGTGAATGGCTGAATGGTGCATATGTTGTAAAGCACTTTGAGTTTTTGCTAAGATTAGAAAAGTGCTATATAAATGCATTCCATTTACCATTTTCAGTTTATTTACTTCTGTTTTAGGCTCCAGATAGATTTAGGTGACAAAATACCCTCAGACATTTTCCGTTATATAAGGCTGCACACCGGTGGTGTCACCTGATCAGGATCTGGCTCTGTCCTATTTCCAAGCACAGATGTGCATCGGCTTTTTAGAACGCCAGCAATTTTACCCCATTTGCTCCATAGATTATAAAATCCTTGACCTTGACTATTTCTTCTGTCTGCATGATGTGTGCTACGACTGTCAGGTGACGATGCAATGCTCTGTAAGCCAACCGATATGTGTCAGCCTCCTCCTTTGCTGCTTCCCACTTATCTGTGCTAGATGAACAGCTTAGTCCCCCTCAACCCTGTCTCCTACAAATTACATTTGTATATTACCAGTGGCATAAATATTGAGAGTGCAACTGTTGCAATACAGTGGGGCCCAGAAGATGTCAGGGGCCCATGTAACAAAGCACTTTTTTTTTTTACCCCTAGGAGAAATCAGGATGTGGTGGTTTGAGTCCAGGCCAGGCTGTTAGATAAATCTGGCACTTCGGCTGCTATCTGTGGTGCTAATCAAAGGCTGGTTTGCATGATGGGAGGAATGCCCTTCAGTTTTATGGTGTATTTTAGCCTTACTTTGTTGGGGAATAAAGGGGGCAACAGCTCACGGACAAAGGCTGTAGCAACTTGAATCCAGCCAGCGTAAACCCCAGGGGGGGGTCTTATACCGGACTGCCTGACTCCCCGCCAGATTAGCAAACATTCTGTTGCTGCCGTTACACAGATTAGACCCAGTGCTGTTGGCCAACAGCTTGCAGGGAAAATTGGAATTTATTGTCCTGTGTGTGCCATCCAGGAAGAGCATATACAGTATGCCAAGGCTGTGCCCCAGACAGCCCCGGCCCAATTTAACCCCTAGTTCTATTGTATGGGTGTGTGTGTGTGTGTGTGTGTGTGTGTGTGTGTGTGTGTGTGTGTGTGTGTGTGTGTGTGTGTGTGCATGAGCATATGCTTGTATTTTGGGCGAGACAGTGGCACAAAATATTTGCACCTGGGTCAATCACATTTATAATATGCAGCTGTATTTAACTAACTTGTTTTCATAATTATGCTGTGACACCATAATTGCGGTCTGGATTATATTGCAAGACAAAGTTTCATTGACTTAATGAAATACTACAGCGATAATACTACTGCTCTGGAGTCACAGAGAGGTGGTCGGGGTGGATGGCTGATATATAAAGCGCAGGACTGTCACACCTGAATCCTGGGTTCCCAACCAGACTCCTGTCTGTAGTTAAGTTTAAGCAACAAAAGCACTTTGGTTAAGGTGATGGAAAGATTAATGTTTGAGTAATGTGTCAATAAAAAAGGTAGTAATAAGAAAAATAATGCTATAGTCACTGCGAGTGGATAGTGTGCTGCAAAATTTTGGCAGAAAACAAATGAAATACATTGTCAGTAACCATTTTGCTGACACGTTCAGCATCAATGTTTTTTGCAACTTGGCAAGTATGTTAATTAGCAACATTTGACTTGTGATTTACTAACAAAGACTTGTGACCTTGACTATGACTTACCCAAAAAGACTCGAGACTCAACTTGAGACAGTTCTGGGGCTCTCACATCATCAAACCTTTTATCACCTCCTATTGTGGCATGTTTTACTGGTGGAATTTCAGTCAAAAGATAAAGGCGCATATCATAACCAAACTATGGAAAACAATTCAAATGGGAGCGAGAAGTCTGCAAAACAAAAAGATGTGACATGTGTTGTTGTTTCTCTGTTCACGCATGTGTTTTCATACTGACGTCTGATCTGCTTACGTCCTGAAATAGATCTGAACAGTCATCCAAAGAGCAGAAAGCTTTGAAAGTAAAGGCATCAACGTAGACATTTTTCCCCACAATGCCTTGCAGTATCATAAGTAGAAACATTTTCAATCATGGTCGACCCAAGTGGAGATGAAACCTCTAACCCTGAAACAGAAAATGAACCCAAGTTGATAGTGCTAGCTTTTTCGTGCAATTCATTCAAGAAACTTCTGCAACTTTCCTGAAATTGTATTAATTGTCGCCACCAGTTTATAGGCTGTTGAGACCTCATATGTTCAACACACACACACGCAAACACATATTAGTGCGAGCAGATGCCAGCCTACGGGCCCTTCACTGGGTTAGCCGCTGCTGTAAAGGTCACTACAAATTACAAGTGGTCAGCTCGCCTCTGTCTACAGCGATCAGAACAGTCGCACTGACTCTGTCAGCAGAGAATTACACCATTGACCTTTTTGTGTTTATGTGTGTGAGACAGAGTGTGTGTGTGTGTGTGTGTGTGTGTGTGTGTGTGTGTGTTTCTGTTGGTCTCTGTCTCACTCCAGCCATGGTACCTTTAGGTCATTGGCATTCTGCCCGGGCCTCGCACTCACAGCAATACTGAGATTATTACTGTTGCTGTCCTTTGTTATTTACTTCAATCTGTGTGTTCTGTTCTCCCTCTCTCTTTCTCTCTCTCTCTCTCTTTGTGTGTGTGTGTGTGTGTGTGTGTTTGTTTGTTTACAGAGGCCGATTTAGATCTTGAACTTGAGGAAAGGATTTTAAGGATGAGCAGCAGCGTGAGGCGATATCCTTGTATAGTTTTATTTTATTTATCATTTACGCCATTTTATGTTTATGTCACTGGTTACGTGTTCTTGCCTCGCTGCCTGACTCTCCCTGTCAGTGTGTGTGTGTTGACTTACTTTTGAGTGTGTACTTGTGTGTGCATTTTAACGACCTGTGTGTGAGCGGCACAGTCGGGGAGTAAAGCTTTCAGCATCCACGTCGCCTGGAGTCGAGTGTGTTTGTGTGTGTGAACACTTGGCGTTTGCTTATCGGGGTTGTAACATTCATCGGTGTGTACACGACACACACTTGAACCACGGCTGTGTACGAAAAAAAAACCCCGTCAACATCCATATAATCTGCTGAATACAGATGAGTGTTAGTGCGAGTTAATTGTATGTATGTGTTCAGGTGTATGGGGCGTGAATGTATTTTAGCTGAGTCATGTTTATGCAGTTGCACCTGTGAATTTATGTTTCTGTATTTGATGGATTTGTTGGATGTAAAGTAGATCATGTTTATTCAGGTGTGTGTATGAGTGTGTGTGTTTGTGTGATTGAGAGCTGGAAGAGCGTAATCATCAACGGTGTAATGATTATAGCTTCTTAATGCAGTCATTTGCTCTCTTTTTTCATCCTTCTTTTTACTATTTACCCTTTCTTTCCTCCCTCCTTTCTTTCTGTCCTTCTTTCTCTCCCTCTTTCCCACTCCATATCTCTGCACTGCTCCCTCTTTCCCCACCCATGAATAATCCATTCACCCAAGGCTGCCTATGAAATAACAAAAAGTTATGGAGCGCTTTACGAATCCCCCTCTCCCTCCCTTCCCCGCTGTAATCAGGAAGCCTCTGCAGAGTTATGCCTGAGTCTGAGGATCTGCATCCCTCATGAGGGGAGGTGTGTATGTGTGAGAGACGAAAGGTGTGTGCTTGTTTAGGTACTGTAAAGCAACTACAATAAAAAAAAAAAGAAACAGTGAGATATGTGTGTGTGTGTGTGTGTGTGTGTGTGTGTGTGTGTTTTTTGATGGTGGGTGATACTCTACGGCTATTCCCATTAACATTTTTGCCCAGTTGAAGTCCATGTTGTGTGTTGTTTGCATTTAAAGTGATGTTTACTTGTCAGAGGGAGAGAGGATATGACAGAATGAGGGCAAAACAACACTTCATATGTGGTCCTATGGCATGCATATGTGCCTTAAGGCGCAAACACACAGCGGATTTATGCTCCTATTGTATATTACATGCAAAACCTGAATGAATAATAACAGGGAGTGACATGAACACACATACATACATACATACATACAGTATATGGCAGATGGTGAAGCCGGTGAGAATGCCAAAGAGCAAGAGAACAGTGAGGAGAGGAGAAGGAGGAAGGAAAAAGTGGTAGGAGAGCCAGATGGAGGGATGGAGGTGAGGAGCACAGAGGCAGGTCAAGTCTTTGTAACACTCGAGGGATCCATAAAGTAAGAGTCTCTTCCTTTTCCAGGACATCAAAGTACAAATTAGGTCAAAAGATGGCAGGTGGACTGGGAAAGTTTGAAATACAGGTCGCCTAAAAGCTCCTGAATAATTTTAAGGAATTCAATAAAAAGTCTAGATCCAAATTAAGTTGGGATGAATGGGAATTAGCACCCCAGTTTGGCTAATTAAATCCCAACTCATAAAGTGTCTTAATTAGGGATGTCAATGGTTAACCAGCATGAATGTTTTTGACCAGTTACTTATGTCAATCTTTAGGATAATGTTGCTACTCTTCAGTTTACTGCACTATGCATCAACTGGGTCTGGTGGGAGCTGATGCTAGCTAGCAGCGCAGCGCATTTCGCAATTACAGCTTGTAATGCTGCAACAGCGGTGCTAACATAGTTAACATTGCTAGGGGTGGCTACTGGGATGTGGCGTTACTTGGTAATCACCTAATAAGCAGCGTCGCTAGCTAGCTCCTACCTGATTCATGCTGTGTGAAGTGTAGAGCGGCCAAGGCTATAGCTAACCAGTGGAGTGGAGGATGGAGAGTGGGCACTATGTTTACACATGTCTCTCAGCAAAGCCAACTGAAAATAAAAAACAAGACATTTATGTCACAAAACATTACAATTTCACCCCCTCTATATGGACAGCACATTGACATGCAGCACTAATGCTCACTGAGTCAATGGAGCGCCAGACTAAAAGGAAAGGCTTCTTGTTTTTCAAATCATTTTACATTTTTTTCCTAAAAATTAACTGGTTAGCCACGAAAGTAAAATTAACTGAAAGTCTTATCCCCTATTATAATGCTAAATTGCTCAGTACAATTGATGTTGTTTTGCTGAATTTTGGTGTCTCCACTGTGTCACTTGTGACAAACAGTTAACGCCTCAGATTTGTTGTCATAAGGCAGATGTTGCCTTCATCCATAATGAACCCAAAATAAGTCAACAGATGTTGCTTCTCAGATGCCCTTGTGTCATGATTATCCATTTTAATTTGTGGATGAACACAGTAGCAGACTAGTTTAATAAAAGGCCAATGGGTCATGCACCAGGTCAGGTTCCCTGCTGGATTACAAGTCAAACTAATCATCCATTGCACAGCTTGAACAGATCATTACAATTTAATTAGTTTCCTGTGTTCAAACAAATGGAAATGGACCACCATACTCTCAAGTTTGGCCACGTGGAGATCTGATCTCAAAGCCTCAAAATCAGTCACAAATTCCTGGCACACATTTCCATCTCAGTTGTATATGGACAAAAATCTGGCTGCAGACTAGATATCCCAAGTAGCATCATTCATTTATCGAGCTCCCTGCTGATGTGCGTACATGGAACACAGTGAGCAAACAGGGAGGAAAACAAGCCAGTGTTGCTGAAAATCACATTTTCCTGCTGCTGCAGTTCCACATTTGCACTCATCTCTCTGCAGAGTGTGGAAAAATTATGTGCAACTGGAACTCCACAGGAAGCAAAAGACAAAAGCAACACAAACCTCCTGTCTGCATTGTGAAGTCAATGACAAACACCTGTTTTAGGGCTGACTCTTCAGAACAAAACAAAAAGAATAAGAAATGTTCTCATGCTCACATCCAGTTTCACCAAAACACTTCAACCATTCATAATGGAGCGAGGGAAAGAGATCTCATCATGGATGGTTATGCATTTTTGTACTGTGGTAGCGAAACATTACACCAATTGGCTTGATGGGAGTGCTGGTTAAATGCGTTGAGAAGTACTATGGAAAATACAAGTTTCTGTTGACAGGTTTCCATTAAAACCATTTCCTAACACAAAGATCAACAGATTAACCATTTTTCTAAATCAGAGCAAATGGAATAGTAATGAGGGTAGAATGGACATTTAACTGTTTGCTGTGGTCGTTGGACTAGCTCAAAAGAAAATGGTGATTGTTGTTATGGTGACAACACATGTCACTGTGGCATTAAAATGTGTCACACTAACTAGTTTGAGAATGTTATTTTAGCCTATTTTTACACCTATTTTCCAACAAAGAAATGCAACCGTACACCATTACAAGTTTCTCTCTTTTACCAAACTAAGACTAACGCTAGTTTTATTGCCTGGTTAACTGATGCTAAAACACAATTAATTCAAACTCGTGAGAAACAAAATAATTCTCACCAAAACCATCTTGGTTAGTCTTAATAGTCATGTAGTTAGTTAGTCCATTTTTCCAACAATCCCTAACTCTGGTTTGGTCGACATAAACCCTCAAATCACCAAGACGTTTGATGTGAGAATATGCTGATCTGCATGCTGTTTATCCACGTGGTCTCTGCCTCTCAGCTGTCCACTGAGCAGCAGTTCTCACTCGTTCTTTGGAGGCAGCCACACTACATTGTGTTTCAACAAACAAAATGAATGGCAACAAAAATAATCAGTGAAATAACAGTTACAGTAATATTTTAAATGTAACAGATACCTTATTTGAGATTGTTCTACTCCACTGCTTGTTTGGCTATAACTGCAAAACCTCACCTCAGTAAGTTCGCAACTTGCAGCAAGTGGGTTTGTTAATACGGATGTTAGCTTTCTACGAGAGTTCCAATGGCAACGGTACACATAAAAATGGCTGCTGCTCTGACCATCGTGCTAGGTTCATTTAAAAGGGAATGTCCATAATATTATTTCCTGTTTCTGTGGCAGCAGTCATTTCTTTTTTGGCCACCTGGGGGCAGTGGGACAACATGTAAACCAACCATTGGCATATGAATACCTTTTTAATCATTGTAGCTAACTTGTTAGCAAACAGTGTTCATTCGCTACATAGTATCGTCATCATTCATTTGCAGTGGAGGATGGATAAATTACCTCTCCTTTTGGCTCTACCAACTCCTGAGGGAGATATCTGGCTCATAAGCTGCTAAATGCTCCACTATATTTACCTGCTAGGTGCTAACTTTGTCTGTCGTCTGTCTTTTGCTAAGAAAATAAAGCAGTGGGTTTGAAAACTTTCCCTTGGAAACAGCTGCCTGCTACTGCTGGAAATGGATATGATGAGAACAGCGAGAGTGACTCAAAAGTCTGATGCTAAATAGATGATATCCTCACTACAAGCAGCTCCTTTCATATTACAGTCATTTTATCCAATATAAAAAAATATTAAGTGCAGTTTTAAACTGTGGGTTACCACAGCAACAGTACTTCTGCTTTATTAGATGTTAAGCTGACAACAAACAAAATTTAAAAAGAGATTATTATTAGAAGACAGCTGACCTTGATCATGACCTATGTGCTATACCACATTCAGATGTGTCCTTATATACATAGTAGAGTGGAGCAGAGTAAACTTTGTTGTCCTCGAGGGAAAATTTGTCTTGGGCACAGGGCTACAGTCTGTTGTTTCACATAAAAAACATCACAAAAACAACATGAAAACATGTTAAAACAAGAGACATTTGACTAGACATTTGACTTTTGACATTGATGACAACACAGTGGCTTTAAAAACACCTATAAGATTTTAAATGCTTAAGTGTGTGTGTGTATTAATTGCACATTACTCCGTTGCACAAAGAGCATTAGAGTTCAGCAGCTTGATGGATGCTGAAACAAACGATAGCTTCAAGCAGTTGAAACTCTGCAGATGAAACACCACTCATCTTTTATTTTTGTAAAGCAAAATGTAAGTCTGATTTTGATTAAACATGGGGTTAAGTCTGCATGTTATAAGCAGTGGTGTATGGGTCGTTGATGAGGTGGGTGTACTACTGTGTAGATGGGTAGCAAGGCATATGTAGTTATATTATCTTATATATTCCAATGGCTTTTTGGCGGATAGGCAAGTATACTGTAAACTGCAGGAAAAAGATATGGGCATACCCCATGTACCTGCGTACACCCTCCACTGCGCCACTGGTTATAAGGTTTTTCCCCTTGAGTCTAAAAGTGTAAAGTTATCAGTTTGTCAGATAAGTTAAGGGAGACAGTGTGCCAATTTTCAACCAGCTTTGTGTCATAACAGTGTGCTCAGTGTCTGCAAATGAATTATGTAAACTTCCCTCCACGAGTGGCTGGATCTATCTGCTCATCCCCAAGTCAAATCCCACCTGCTCTAGGGTTGTTGCTTGAACTACAGGTTATACTTGAACATTTTCGTATGTCCACCACCACGGACACAAAGAGTATAGAAGCGGATTGAGAGAGAGAGAGCTTCCCTATTCTTGCTCTCTCTTTCAAGTGCTGATCACATTAATCAAGATTCTGTTACTGAATTGCATCTTTCTCACCCAAAATGTCTTCAGAAACATATTTTAGTGCACTGTTTTTCTGTAATTCGAGATTGTTTGAGTAGAGTAGGTTTAACCACAGTTAAAGCAGCTACATGGCATGCCCACCACGTCAGTCCTATGTCAGCGATCTTCACCTCTTGTTCCAGAAGCAGAAGCCCTGAATATAAGCAAAATTAGCATTTAGCTAGCTATAGAGTATTAGGTCAAAGAAGAATCAGTTAAGGTCAGGGTAAGAGTCAAATCTCATTACTTAAAAGATAAATAATGTCTTTCTATATAATGATTTATAAAGCAGATTATTGCCGCATTTGGTTGTGGAGTTCATATAACTGTGATGTTGATGGGTTTGTCTTGTTCTTCTGGTGGGCGTGGTTTATAAGGGTGTGTTGTGCATGATTCAAACAGAATTTGTTTTCAGCTATACATGTCTTGGAAAGTCAGCAAAGCTCGCATTGCGTCACCCACCAGCGGCAGCATTTATTGGTCCAGTAAGGACTGCTTTCTCTGGTCAGTAGCCCCAGTTTCAAAAGTGTTTTCATCTTACTACTGCATAGACGGCCTAGTTTTATGAAAACACTATCTATCCAGCAGGAAAATTTTTATTTATATACTACCCTTCCAAATCAATTTTCATGTTAAAAAAAAATATTTGTATGGGTCCCCACTTAATCTCGCTGTTGTGTTCTGAAATGTCACGGCTAGGGGGGAAGGAACAGGTGTGTTGAAAGAAAGTGTGAGACAGGGGGATTGAACAGGTTGAAAGACGTTGGCTTGGAAAGGTAACTGCAGGAGAGGACATCTGTCATCCACAGAGACGTCAGTGCGGCCCGCGGTCACAGCACTTTGTCATTTTATCTGCATAATGTGACAGAGAAGAACAAGATGCTGGTCGAGGCTGCGGCTCTTTATCGTGTATCTTTACGCTCACGCACCTCGTAAAATTTTACTGTTTGGTGGAGGCATTTATCCGCTGTACAGGACAAGGGCTGTTGTTAGTATGGGTAGCCAGAGTGGGAATGGGAGACCTAACCTTGGCAGTGTTAAAGCCGCAATTACTATTCATTTCATCTCCTCTTCACTCCTCTTCTCTGTTCCTATTTCAGCTCTCTCCTTTCATCTCCTCTCTTTTTCTCTTATCGACTTAGTTCATCACCTTTCTTCAACTCCCTTCTCTTCTCGCCCCTTCACCTCCTCTCTCCTTTTTTCTTCTCTCCTCTTTTATCTCCTCTACCCTCTCCTTCTGTCATCTACTCTAACTGCATCACATTTCTTCCTCTTGAATTCCTCTCCTCACCTTCTCCAGTTTTTCTCTCCTCTGTTCTAAATTGCTGCTCTCCTGCAGGCCCCTCCTGCTGTGAAAGCCTGAGTTTGTGGGTGTGCGTCTGCATATACAACTTCAAAACAACACAAAACTTCAGATATGCATTTTCTGCTCTTCAACTTTAACCCGCAACACACACCTAGCAGTACACACAAACACAAGGGACCCCATGGGCATTGCTACTCACCAGCTAAACTGAACATAGCCTTGAATTTCAGCCATAGTTAGCTGCTCAGTAAGCAGGACCTCAGAGAGACAGAAATCCTCTGTTTGATGTTGATGCCTTCACCTGCTTCACCTCTCTGCCTCATATTCCTCCTCCCTTCATCCTCCGTCCCTGTGTCTGCATCAACCTATACTACTAGGCTTTGTCAGCACATATGCACACTTGCATCCACACTTATCTCCCACTCGATATCTTACCCTCTTTTGTGGGTATCTGACACTTTGTACCATTCAGGTACAGTACAGTACTCATCTAATGAGTTTGTTTGGGGTTTTTTTCGTTCAGTCTTTTCAACAAGGATTAGTTATGCAAACACACCCACGCCAACACACATTCAGAAATACAAATGAACTAACACCCACATACAAACGTGCACACAACACATTTATGACACATGCATGCCTGTAAAAACACACGCAATGCTTGCAGTGTTTGCATCTCACGAAAGCTCTGTTCTTTGTCAGATGGCTTCGGCCTTGCACAATGACTTTGGAGGAAAAAATTGACTGAGGCAGAGAGCAGCACTTCCTTCTTCTTTTTTTTCTGTGTCTGCTATATCAGTCGATGTACTGATTTCTATAGTCTTGAAAGAAAAGTTGATTTTGATGTTGTTGTTGTTTTAGCCTTTGTTATTTTCGACTGCCAAGAAGAATTATAGTGTAGCAGATTGTGTCTTGGAAAAAAAGAAACAGTTTTTCAGGCAGAACGGGAAGTCAAATAATTCATGCAAATGTTGCAATCAACAGTTCATATGCTGCACACATAGCACACAGACCATCTGCCGCGCAGAAAACTCATGCTGAATTTAAATGTGAAGCGGCGTGGTGGTATGCGGGGCTGTTTGCAGTTGACTTCAGAATAATCACAGCGCTGTCAGATGAAGGTGCAGTTTATGTCACATGAAACCTCAGCTGACAGATTTTATTTGTTATTAGATGGCAAATCATTTTCCAAATCTGCTTTTATTGACTGACAAACTATGCAAGGTATTCCCTGGCCCTCTGACAAAAACACATGGGGATCAGCTGCTCTTTGAATCACTGAGGGAGTAAGTGAATAAATGAATGGATGAAGCCCAGGTTTGGTCAACAACAGAAATGGCATTATAACACAACAGAATTTTAGGATGAGATAACTGCACTTTGGGAAATGGGCTTATTGGCTTTCTTGTCGAGAGTCAGATGAGATAATAGATGTGCAGCCAGTTAAAGTTATAGTTGGTAAACCTATTCAGAAACACTTTTTGTGATACTGGGTAAAATGGTCCTTCCACCCTGAGAGTAGTCAATACATAATGTGTTCAGAAAAAGGAATTTAAAAAATCAGACGTCTGTGGCAGCTGCAGGCCTGTAAAAACTCTGACCAATCCCTGCCATTCGGTGCGAATGGAAAGAACCAATCAGATGCCTTCATGTCTCGTATTGCCTGAGCTCCCCTCCATCCCTCCCTCCCTCCTTCCTGCGCACATTCATCACGTGTCACCGTTGCCGGAAATATTCAGCACTCCTCAGTAGAAATACTGAGTTAGCATGAGTTTGCTGAACAATGGCAAAGAAAATGCAGCCAAAAGTACCACGGTCAGTGTTACTTGTAACGGCTCACCCTGCTAAACAGGCTGAGAAGATAAAGTCAGAGGCAGAAAAGGATAAAGTGAGAGGACAAACCAGACATGAACAGCAGACCAGCTTTTGAACGGTGGAGACAACTGAGGGAGCTGAAGGGCCTGAAAAGTGATGCAGAGGTTGCTGTCTTTCTGTTGGACAGATAATTATTTGTTTCCTTTGGAGGGATTTGTTATTTTACTCGGCTCACCTCTGCTCTGCTGACTGCAGGCTGCGCGTTCAGGCATGTCTGGGCTCGTGGCTTTGGACGGAGCACTGATGGGAGGGGGAGCAGGGGGTGGAGCTTAGAGGAGGTGCCGCTTTCAAATCTTGCTAGCTCTCCAACATTACCAACTATAGCTTTAACTTAGCGTAGCATAGAGACTGGAAACAGGAGAAAACAGCTCGCCTGGCTCTGTCAAAAGGTAAATGTGCCGACCAGCAACTTTAAAAAAAAACAAAACCTAATGTTTGTTTAATCTGTACATCGTATTTAGTTCCATTCACAGTACAACTAGCTGTGCGTCAGCCCTCAGCAGTAAAGGGCCCAGAGGTGAGCTAACTGTCCTCTTTCTGCCCACATAGTGTGAAAGTGAAACTAAATGATGCCTTTGGGTCTGGGGTGAAAGTCTGTCAAATATCCAACTTAAAACTAACTCCACCATGGTGAGGCAGCTGCTGCTGGCTTAAAAGCAGTGGTTAGGACTGGACTGGAGTGTCAGCGTGGGTTTTCTACGGGTACTCCGGCTTCCTCCCACAGTCCAAAGACATGCAGGCTAATTGGTGACTCTAAATTGTCTGTAGGTGTGAATGTGAGTGTGAATGGTTGTCTGTCTCTATGTGTCAGCCCTGTGATAGTCTGGCAACCTGTCCAGGGTGTACCCTGCCTCTCGCCCAATGTCAGCTGGGATAGGCTCCAGCCCCCCCGCGACCCTCAAGAGGATAAGTGGTTAGAAAATGGATGGATGTGAGATAGGAGACATCAACACATACGTAACATGATATGTCACTTGCACAGTATGCTATATTATACCAGTGCACAATGTTGTTCATAAAATAATTTGATTGACTTTTGGTTTCACACAGGACACAAACAGCAGGCTCCAGTGTGAAAGTCTGGAGTTTGTTTGACCTATCCACCTTGACTCCGACCCGCCCAGTGCAGACTTTTGTAAATTATGGTCCCAATCAGAGTAAAATAGACGTTAGAGCAGTTTATGCTTTAGAGCATGGCTTCCTTGTGATTGACAAGTCGCTATTACAGTGGTGTCAGATCCACTTTTCACTCCTTCACAGCTCCACCCTCTCATCCAAATACAGTATGATCACTTAAATATGATCATGCCAAAATGCCAAACTCAAGGCTTCAAAACGGGTGTCCACAAACCAGTGGGTGACATCACAGTGGCTACATCAACTTTTTTCATATATCCTATGCTTGTTTCCGGTCTTTATGCTAAGCTAAGCTAACCAGCAGCTGGCAGTAGCTTCATATTTATTGTGCAGACAAGACAGAGGAATCTATCTTCTCGTCAAAGTCTCAGCAAGAATGTCAGCAATGGTTTCCCCCCAAAAAGTCGGACTATTTCTTGAAGCAATACATTTTGTTGGGAGGGGCGGGGGAAGCACGCCCACTTATCAATGATTAAGGATTTGATTTGAAGTTATTTTATAATAACATGCGGTTATTAGAGAACTAGAATGGATGAACACGGCATCTTTATTGTTAAGAAAATGAAACTTTGATAACTAAATCAAGCCATTTAAGGAATATAACAGCATTATTTGTAACCTTGAATGAAAAAAAGAAAAGTCTGCGCTCCTGACTCAGGGCTTTTATGCATTTCCAAAAGTGGACCTTCTCTCATGTTGACCTCCTGATGAAGATTTTAAGCTCTCTCTGCACAGAAGAGATACATTTATTTATAAGTAAACGCATTTTATAGTGAGCAGCACACATATGTCCCCTACAAATCCCAACCGTGTTTACAAAGTTTGAATGAACAAGACGGACGCAATCAGAAAGGAGGATTTCAGTACCACGGACAGCGCGCGTAAAAATACTTGACAAGCGTCTCCTTTAAATGTGTTTGCTGCTGCTAGAGAAATTATACATAATAAATGAAGACAGTGAAATATTTTCAATAAAAAAACAATGAGTTGAACGTTCATTTCAAGTGCTTGTAGTACAACGAATTTCAGAATTGTGCGAGTGCGGACGGAGAGCGGGCAGCAGTATTTGATGCAGAAATCTCGATATGGACTTGAAAATCAATTTCGGAGTGGGGGGGTTTCGGAATGGAGGGCTGTCCCCTGTTGGAACATTGTGCGCGCACAGCCCTTCACCACCTGGATCCTAAAATAAACACCTGTTTTATTACATAATCATGCTTCCGTGTTGCGCCATTCATTAAGATCCTATATTTCTGTCATTCAAAT